>NC_083650.1:973750-1298333 GCF_963576545.1 Limanda limanda
TGCGCTAATTAGTCTTCTACTGAGCTTTTGAGGAGAGGAGCAGGGTCAGCCAACAGTCTGACAGCAGGGCACAGTGCAGAATCTTTTTCAGTATTTGAACTTTGATCCAAGAGTAAAGTTCAGATCAGCCCTGTGGTGCCAGCGTCTGTTCCAACACACCAGGGCCGAAGCAGCAATATAATCCCACTGGATTCCCAGAGAGGCACTTCTCACTGTCTCTCTATCTGTATGGTCTGTGCTGTGAGCAAGAACTGATTTATCGCTCCATAACGCAGCCAGTGTGTGGCCCTTTGTGCATTTTCAGCTGACAGCTTTAATTCTTCAGTTATGTCTGACAAATTTGACCAACAGCCAGTAGTTAGACACTCACTAAGCTGACCTTGTGGAAGCAGGCCTCAATATCATATAGGCAAAGCTTTAAAAGTGCTGATTAGAAAAATCAAATGGAATACCTTGTGAAACGCAGGCCAGCTCATTTCACCTGCTTCCCTCTGTGACCTCCAGCAGATCATGCAAACGAAGGAAGTGCAACTTTGACAGAAAGTTGTGTGTGGTGAAGAAACAAAGGACCAATATGGACAACGTTGCTCATAAGACATTGACACCAAAACAAAACAGCAGGTAGCATTCGATTACATCAAAGAGCGCCTCTTGTTTATTGCAAAGATTCTACCAAATTACAATATGTTAAAGAAGTTCAAGTACAGTGAAGTCCTTTCAGTATTGCAAATAATGTATCGGTAGCATTGAGTCAACGGTGACATGTCATCACACTGTGTATTGCTTCAATGCCTGTTCTGACTGTGAACACTGCTGAGAAACAGACTGAAAAGAAATCCTGCATTATTAATGAGGTGAGAGAAACAAGTGTATGTGAACACATCCCATCAGCTCCCAACACAACGTACACACCACATGGTAACACTGCTTCAACAGCCCTCACTTGTTGGGAGGCTGTCATGAGACCGTTTAGAGCAGATGACCTTATTTCACATGAGTTGGTTGGCCTTGTGTAGAACTGGTGACTGAGGCTCTGAGTGAAACATTTTGTTTAAATAACCTTTTCTAATACTAGATTGTGGAGGTGGAAATGGAACAGAAGAGAAAGATGTTTGCGTTAATGGGATTCAGATATAACAATCAGGTTGGTCTAATAATTAAACAGCATTTTCTTCTCTGCTCTTTGTTTTGGTCTTTGTCCTGATGAAATGTTACAGAAAGATCTCAGATTATCCTTTAAAGCCATTAGAGTATCAAATGATTAATATAGTGTAACTACTACTACATAACATAACAGTGGTCTATGATGTAGTCCAACACAGTCCTGTATTGTGATACATTTCCTGCTTGTCTACACCAACAAACCTTAGGGATGTGTTAAGAAACAGGCACCTGAACATGTCTACATAAGTTAGACTGAGGCTACTATAAAATCCATCAAATAGATCAACCGTATAGAAGTGAGTGAATCAGAGCAGGAAATTATGTTTCATATAAAAGATATATATTTATATAAACATTTAGCTGAAGTCAGGTCTATTTAATGTATGACTATTATAAACTGTTTTATTTGGACTCCTAGTCTAGACTGCATTATTGTAATTCTCTATCAGATGTTCCAGTAAGTCTGTAAAATCCAGAATAGAATACAATCCTGCTCCTCACATACAAAGCCCTTGATAATCAAGCCCCATCACATATTAAAGAGCTTGTGGCAGTGTATTATCCCTGGCTTTATGAAATATGGAACAGTAGAGATTGGTCTCATCTCTCAGAGAACCAGAGTGACAATGTGACCAGATTGTCAACAGAGGCCAAAGGGAAGATGCAGGCAATAAAATGGTTGTCTGGCTAAGTTTAAACTCATTTTCTGTGTACCCTCTTCTCTTACTTCAAGTGTTGTTTCGGATGCAGCGACACATAACAGTCACAGATAGTTGTGAAAAGAAGGAGCACTTTATTTGTTGTACGTACTGTGTTTTAGTGTCAGTTCAACCAAATGACAGCAGATTGCTTACTTCGAAGGATATCAAACTACACAAATTGTCTTGGTTTTCTCCCATGAGGTTCTGATCTGATCTGAGATTTCTGCTGCAATCCAGTTCAATAGAGGTGAATAGAATTTTGAAAAAAACGTTTGAAAAGGGTCCATTCCCATAGTGTGAAGTGGCAGCAGCCTTCACTGATGCAGATGTCTCAAAGCCTTGGCACACAAACTGATGATTTTTTTGTTTATGTGAGTGAACTGACCCTTTAACAAAAAAACAAAAGTCAGGTCTAGAAAACACACTATGCACGGAAATTATAGAAACTTTTACACAAGGAGAAAGTGGCGGGAGTCTAACGTGGAGGAGCAGTTTAACACTGCAGATAACTGAGTCAGCATCAGGGAAACTACAATGTTGGGGGCAACAATGGAGCCTGACCACAGGCAAAAACAAATCCAGCATCTGTTATTTTCCAGTCTGTTTCCCAACGTGGACCTTCTCTGTGGACACGGGAGTAAGGCTCATCCTGGTGCTGATGTCTCACATCCAAAGATCAAAGGTTGGCTTTATTCCAGCTCTACGAGCAGATCTCCTTCTCCCACTGTCTCCCCTGGCTTACAGTGAACGCTTTTAACCTGGAAACGCAGCAGGACACACAAACATTAAGGCTGCTGTTTGTTCATGTGCTATTTTAGTAATAGTAAAAATCTAGTTGTCACTGTCAGAATTCTATACTATTACCTTTGCTTGTTTGACAGCAGTCAAACTGTTCTGCATCTTCATGGCTTCAATCACACAGATCTCCTGACCTTCTGCAACCTACACACAAACAAATTACAAGACAGGATATATCCTAGTTATATATTCAGGGGAATCCCAGAATGAAAATTACACATGATGGCGTAAGACATTCTGAGGGAGATTCAGACTTGAAACTATGGCAGGCCAAATATAATTTTCATTGAATTCTACTAATACCATTACAAATAATGATTATAATGATGATATTAATATTTTGTATTTTGCCCATTATCCATTTGCCAAAATCAGGTATTATTGTAGACTTTATTGTGAATATTTTGGCCACGATACTCATTTAGTGAGAATCTTGTTACAGCCTTACAATTATTGAAAACACACACTCTTACCTGCAGTGAAACATTGTAATAAATTGACCTTCATCGGGCAAAATATGAGGTGTGCGGGAGAGTTTTCACTAACGTCTGGTACACGTTTTAAAAAACCCTACTATTAACACAGACTGCTGAGTAAGAGTTAGTGTAAGTCTAATATATTAGGATGTGTTACCGTATCTCCAGGCTTGACAGACACAGCCACTATTGTTCCTGGCATCGGTGAACGTAGGATGCTGCTGGTGTCTTCTGGAACTTTCTCTGGCATGAATGAGTTCAACTCTGCTGCCAACTTGGACAGAACGCGCAACTGAAACTTCACGAAGAAACACAGTATGATTAACACAGGACTGAGTGATGAGACGAACCTGATCAAATAAGGAGCAAAGCTATGGTCTTACACCTGGAGAACTGTTGCATGTGTGAAAATAAGTTGTTCAAAGGTGTGTGTGCCACCAGAGGGTGAAGTGTGAAGACTGATAAAGGTTTTCATGTGTCGTCACTTGATTTCACTGTTGTTTGGGTCTGAACAATAAGTTTGAAAATACAAATTCTAAATATTTATTTATCAGTTAAGGGATGGAATCTATGCTGGAGGGAAAGAGACAAATTGTGATTTGGTAATATGGGCTACACAAATACAATTTGATTGATTGATTGAACAAAGATGGATGGTCTTGACCGGGTGCATGGAGTAAATAAATATGGACTTTATGGAATAAACTGAACAGATACTTAGTTTAATGTTATTTTGAAATTCAGTTCCAGTATAAAAACCAGAGAGATATCTTGAATGATTAGTTTGATACAAATATATACAAATTAGTTTAGAATTTGTGGAATTTTGGAATAACTGAATGATAAAGAGCAAACTTGTTTTGATATAGTCGTCACAATAGCTGTATGGCAACATTCTCCTCATTACAAGGTAATCTGTGTGACGATGTGCATGTAAGGAAACGTACCGATGTGCCCAGGTACTGCAGGACAATCCTTCCTGAGGCATCTCTGGACAGACACTAAAACAAAAGACAAAATATGATCTGCACTACATCTGTAGTCATGACCACGGATCTTTGAGGCAAACAAAGAGTGTGTGTGTGTGTTACCTGGAGCATTCTGTGTGTACCGTTGATGGTGATTGGCAGTAGTGGGGAGGCCAGGTTCCACTCTCCATTCACTTCCACCGTTCCTCCATCCACCTCTACCTGTATGACACATTATTTTTTACTTTAGTTTCCTTATAGTCATAAGAGACCATCAGAGTCACTTTGTTAGCTACTGATGTGTTACATTTGTTCATGGATGCACATTAAATACTCACAGTATAAACATTTCCAGATTTGGTCACCTCCATAGCATGGAGCCCCTCCCCCAGCTCCACACACAGCTCCCAGTGGTTACATTCCACAGGGGTAGAGGACACCCTGCAAAACACATAGGTCACTTTAAATTAATCAGAGCCAAAGCATCTGAGCTTGTCCTTCCTCTAGAGACCTATCTACTTGATTTATACCACATAGATGGCTCATCATCACTTTTCAACAGCGTGTAGCAAAATTACATGAATCTTTCCAGTGTCTTCACCTCAAGTCACCCAGGACCTTCTGTGAACGGAGCTGAGCTGTGATGTAGAGCGCCGCTGCCGAGGCCAGCAGCTCCCTGCGATTATCCACCTCCAGCTGGTGACCCTTGAAGCCATCAGGATAGACCTCCGGCAGGAAGTTAGTGCTTATGTCCCCAGAGATAAAGCGAGGATGGGTGATGATTTCCCGCAGGAGAGGAATGTTGTGGGTCACACCTGGAGAGAAGCCACACAAACCAAAAACAACAAAATATTGGTCGACTTTAAAAGGGGACTATAAGTATAGCGAATGTTGATTATAAAGATTTGTTGGTGTACCTCTGATAACATAGTTATCCAGAGCATCCTCCATCTTGGCAAGCGCTTCAGCTCGCGTAGCTCCATAGGTAACCAACTACAAACAGATACCACAGGAACTTATTACAGAGCCATGAACCCTTCTGCTGCAGCAGCAGTATGCAACCCGCTTTCTTGTTGTGACAACGTGTTTCTAAAAATATGAAACACACCATTTCCTAATCAAACCATCACTATTTCACAGACCTTAGAGATCATGGGATCATAGTAGATGCTGATGTCACTGCCCTCCTGGATACCACTGTCTACACGGACCTGACAGGACAAGGGAGAGAAAAGACAGTGTTACTATTGCCAGGACAGGTGCTTGTCTCTTATGAATATTAGAGTGTATTGTGCGTAAAGAGAAACTTTTTCTTAAATGATCTTCTCTAATGCAGCTCTAATTGGTTATAAAAGATTAGAATACTTGTATGTGACAAATATCTCAGATTATCAAAACTTACATTGCTGAGGTTGAGTGGCTCTTGGTATTGGGACAAGCGTCCGATGGAGGGCAGACCAAAGGACTTGTAAGGATCCTACCAGAGCAAAGCACAGTAAAACAGATAGATCAATGGAAAATACAGTCTCTGGAGTTCACCTTTCACACATGAACGCAGCGGGAGATTCTCTGCTCAGATGTGTTCACAACGACACAAAGATCTCAGCCTTCGAAAGGATGGTGCAGCAGCCAGGGGCAGGAGGAGACGTGGTAATTCCACTGCAGAGATCACATGTTTTTGTTTACAGCACATCGACACCGGTGTCAGTGTACATTTCTATGTGTATTGTTTTGAGTTTTTTTTGTTTTGTGTCTGTCGCATATTAGAAACGTCATAACACACCCACTCGCTCTCTGTGAATCCTGCCGAAGATCTCCTGATTTTTCCTCACACAAGTTCACATGGACATAATCCAGAGTTCTTACTAGGAGACTGGCAGGAGAAACTCTCAAGAAAGTCCAGAAGCTCTCTTTTTTCGCATTTGTGTTCTTACATACAGTCCCTCTGGAGAATGTGAAGAGATTATCCAGAGTTAAGTGAATGTCTAAAAGCAACTTTAAGGAAATATATCCAGCAGAATGTACTCTGCACAAATATACACACACCTCGGCATAGACGCGACTCTCAACAGCCCAGCCGTTTATTGGGATGTCTTCCTGTTTGTGCTGCAGCTGGTACCCTTTGGCAACCCTGATCATCTGTTCCACCAGGTCCAGGCCAGTAATGCACTCTGTGATTGGATGTTCCACCTGTGGTCAGAGGTTAAAAACAGAAGATACTTGTTTCTGTTAGCAAAATAGCAGTGTGCTTCTTCATCAGCAGGTTTGCTCAATTTTCATTAAGATGGTTATTTATGGGTGTAGTCAAACGCCATGCACTGATGATGACTGAACAATGGTTGAAAGCTCTGCTAAAAACCTGTATGAAGATTTAAGATTATTTTCCTCACCACAGCTGTGAAACAAAAGAAAATGCTTCAAAAGGCTCTTTACGTAGCATTTTATTTAACCTGTTGTTAAATTTCTTATAGTAGACAGCTGGGCCATCACTGTTCTTAGATTTGCTCAGTAGCAACAATAACAACATCAACTAGAAATATCACTCAGTAGAGTGCATACCTCAGTACCCTAACCATATTTTAATTCACTATATCCTGATTTTTATATGGATCTGCACCAAATTTCCCTAACCCTAACCCTCATCCTGCTAACAATCTAAAAAACAAACAAAACTCAGACAAACACATTAAACATTACCTTCTTGGTGGAGGTATGTAAGAGATTAAAATGACAAAACAAACAATATTGTTCTCTCTCTTGGGCTGGATGAAGGCCTTATTTAAAAGGAGAATATAACACAAATATAGTCCACATGTATACATACACAAACACAGACACAACCCGTATTGACCTGTAGTCTTGTGTTCATCTCCAGGAAGAAGAAGTTCTTCTTAGAATCCACCAGGAACTCCACAGTGCCAGCAGACGAATACTCCACAGCCTTGGCCAGCTGCACTGCCTGCTCACCCATCGCTCGCCGTGTCACTGGGTCCAGGAAAGTGCTGGTAGGTAAGACAGCACCAGACCGACTCAGTTGTGTAAATGGAGTCTAGAAGCTAACTTCATCAATTAACAACAAAACCATTTATCTTTTCTAAAATACATACATAAACTTATCTTTAACCTCATATCTTTAGTGTTGATTATTGTGCAGGCTGGTAAGATATTCAAAGTAGACTTGCTGAGCACTTTATTAGGAACACAGTATACCTGATTATTCATGCAATTGGTGACTGGAATCCAACCACTGACAGTCTGGTTGGTGGACAACGTGCTTTACCTCCTGAGCCACAGCCAAATGAGACGGACGGATAGACAACCCAAACTCATAATGTCACAGAGACATTAGGACATCCAGCAGCTCTGACAACAATAGGTCTAACAATTGTCTAACGTGCTGGATATGCTGTTTCACAGTTTGGCTATAACTAAGCTCCTGAAGAACATGAAGCATGTTGTAGCTTGTTCCTCTGCAGTATAGCACAGACACAATGATATATAATAAAACCTGTGGTCTACATTTCCACCTCATCCAAGTTATCATCAGTTGTCTGTTGCTGCTGTTAATTATGTTTTTTGTACGTCTTTTGAAAAAAGCCATTTGCCCTTGTTGATTTCAAACAAACAGCTGCCAAAAGCAGACAGTGTGTGTCACTAACCTGGGAGCCTCCTCCACCACCTTCTGGTTTCTCCTCTGAATGGAGCACTCCCGCTCATTCAGCCACAGAGCGTTACCATGTTTATCAGCCAGCACCTGTAACAAGTACACAATGTTCGCTAGCTCTTCCGTGATAAGGACACAACTCACCAATTTGTTTAGTCATTGTTGTCACTATGGCTCAACAACTAATTTCCATTGGTATTCATGTCCTGATCACATTCTCCCACTTTACATGAAAATAAAAATTAAGGCTATTTTATAATTTTTTCATACAATCTAGTATTTATTCTGTTCTATTCTTGTCTACAATTTTTTTTTCTTTATAACAGACAACTGTGAATCAATAAACTGCACTAGCCTGTTTAAAAAGGGCTTTACAATTCATGTTTGACTGATTCATATAAAATGTGGTTGTTTTGAGTCATAATGAATATGAGACTTGCTTCATCTTATAAGGTTTATACACTTTGA
Organism: Limanda limanda; assembly: GCF_963576545.1. NCBI lineage: Eukaryota > Metazoa > Chordata > Actinopteri > Pleuronectiformes > Pleuronectidae > Limanda > Limanda limanda. Next base: position 981,990 of record NC_083650.1, read on the forward strand.
ATCCATCCTATATGTCCATGATCTCTTAAAGTTTCATGCGTTCTCAGACAGAGAACAAGAAAAATAACTGACATTTCGTTTGTAAAATAATCTTTATTAACAATGAATCTATTACTGAGCATTCAAATGGCCAACTGAGTCCCCTCTCACACCGTGTTTGTTCATTATATGACATTAGATCACTGTGTGCATGTGTCTTATACCTGTATCTCTATATGTCTGGGGTTGTCTATGTACTTCTCAATGAGCAACCTGTCGTCTCCAAAGCTGGATGCTGCCTCCTGGGATGAGAACCGGAAACCTTCCCTGCAAAAAAGTGCACACACACAGACAAGCACAGATACATGCACACACAAATTGCAGCAGTTATAAATGCTGCAGAAACAAGCATTGGTCTGTCTAGTGGTCTGTAGAAAAATCTAAGCAGTAGGAGACAGTGAGGCCGAAATTCAGGGAGATGAAGTAGATTTAAGTTCAAATCTAAAGACTTTAAATAGTAATTGTATTTTGAAGCGTGTGAGGTAAAATCTTAAGAATACTCAAGGAAGACTAGTAGTAACCAGTTACATTAGCTTTAATAAAAATACAGTGACTTCACTAAGAATACAGACCACTTCACAGTTATGCACAATTTACTGTGAAGTAGATTTAATGTTAAAAGAATAAAACCAGGCTACACTAAAATTGTTACATTGCTACATTGTTAGTGTTGAAATAGAATAACTTTCATATATTTTGTTTAAGCTGTGATGCATGATTGTTGTACATGGCTTTCCTTGATAGATGTTAAAAAAAAAAATATTCGGTAATATATAGAGAGGGTGTGTCAGAAACAGAGGAATACGATACCTTGTCTCCTCATCATTCCAAGATATCCTCATTCCTTTCCCTCCTCCTCCTGCAGATGCTTTTATCATCACTGGGTAGCCTAGCAGTAACAAAATAATAAAGCAACACCACAGTTGTAAATATGCTTTTGAAAAGCCCAAATGTTCACCTTGGTTTGACAACACAAATATGGCCACAAGTACCTCCAGCAAAGAGATGCAACATTAACATGAGATAACTCAGTCTTCTATATTTAACACTGGAAAATATACACTAGTGTCAGAGAGCTGCACTACCTGCACACAGAGCTATGTAAAGCCATAAAGTTTACATAGACCATCAGTGATATTTATTGATTTATACAACTCTTCTTTTTCTGTCAGAAAAGAAATGTCTTTGTCACAAAAAACTAAATTGTTCAGTTTCTTTCATATTATGTGTAGGTCTTGTGAAAATGCGACCAAATCTGATATGAAATATACATACAGCAACCAACAGTACTGTCAGGCGGTTTACAGAGGTTTCTGAAATGTCATTTGATTTTAAAGGAGACATATTATGCCCATTTTACCACAAGTTGATATGGTTCCTTCGGGTCTTAATGAAATGTCTGTAACATTTTTTGGTCAAAATACCACAAGGATCATTTAAAACAGCAGCCTTCTTACCCTGTCTGAAACAGCCCTCCTCAGATTGACCTGTTTTGAGTGCCCGCCCGCCCCCCCCTCTCGAGACAGCGAGTGCGAGGCAGCTGGGGGAGAGCAAGGCAGCGAGTGCGGGGCAGCGAGTGCGAGGCAGCTGGGGGAGAGCGAGGCAGCGAGTGCGGGGCAGCGAGTGCGGGGCAGCGAGTGCGGGGCAGCGAGTGCGGGGCAGCGAGTGCGGGGCAGCGAGTGCGGGGCAACGAGTGCGAGCCGGAGCGGAGGTCCGGTCGGAACTCCCCGGCGTAAACAAACACATCCACCAGATGGAAGCAGCTGACATGGAGCCAGCAGTCCCCCAGCGAGCCCGAGCTGAGGAGGGAGCTGTGGCAGGTAAATCACCCAGACCGCAGGCTCTGTTTCCTCCGCCTCTCACCCAGCTGATCGTGAGATCGCGGCTCCTGCCCCGGCAGCCTCCTCCGTGAGGCTGCCGGCTCTGCGGCTCCTGCTCCGCGATCACGGAGGAGGCACCGCGGCTCCGTCCTGTCACGGAGCACGAGCAGTGGAGCCGGCTCCAAGGCTCCTTCACCGTGACAGGACGGAGCCGCGGTGCCTCCTCCGTGTTCACGGAGCATCAGCCGGAGCCCGAGCCAAGAGGGAGCTGTGGCAGGTAACTCACCCCTACCGCAGGCTCTGTTTCCTCCGCCTCTCACCCAGCTCCCTGGCTGGTTAGCTCCCCAGCTAAGCCCCAGCCCCCCCCCTCGAGTTGAGGACTTTACCCTGGTCTCCTCCTCCGCCAGATCTCCACCTCTGGGGGGAGTGGTCTATAACTGACTTGATGTAGGCATTTACAATAATCCCATTGGACGCACTCAAGCATACAGTTTCTGAGGAACCACAACAAATCGCGGGAGTTGTGTTTTTCCACAGTTTTTGGGACGGTAGACATGCCATATACCCAAATTAACGTGTAGAAGCACTACAAAGGTGGCATTTTCATAATATGGGCCCTTTAAGATTGCCCCTAAACTTTTGGGGAATAGTTTCATACAATTGGTATCATCGTTGCGCCTAGAAATAGAGCTTGTTTGACTGCTCACATTAAAATGAACCACAAACATCGTAATGGTTGATACCTTATGGTTTAGTACAGTTTTGAGAAAGCACGTAACAGATTAAAATGTTTCCTCTAGGATTTTTATTTTTTTTTGCAGCGTGGGCAGGCCAGCCAGTCCCCAATTACTTTGGTTGGACTCTTCTCTTCTTTTGCCAATTTTCAATCCAACAATAATTCTGCCAGAATCTTACTGCCAATGAAGATTTATTAAAGATTAATTGATTAAAAAGCTGAGAGAAAGGCAACCAAACTCTGGCCAGATGGATATGGTTCAGCATGGCTCAATTCACACACAGTAACACATTTTGTAAACTTTCAGTGTGTAGACAAGTGATGACTTACCAATTTCCTGTGAAATCTTCACAGCTTCCTCTGCAGTCTGAGGGGAGGCAGAAAGGAGTTACTCATGACTGAATTGACAACTGGCCATAATCTGCCTTTTCCATGCTTCACCTGTTGGTCCACTTGTTATCTATGAACATGAGTGACCAACTGCCATGCACTGCCAACTTCAACTATCGGTTGAGCCTGGTAAAGGATGTGACTGGCATGTGACCATACCATCAATAAGACTTGATGGTTTCAACTATGACAATTAAGAATCTTGATTTAAGTCTCTTTGCATAGTCATTTTTGATCGGATCACTACAGTTGTACTTGAAATAGATTACAGAAATAAACTTGACCAAGACTAACAGAAAAGTTAGACTTGGATAAGGGATTAGTTAGGACAGAGCAACTTGTCTAGTATTGGACTCTCCCCCAACATTACAGGAGACAGACCTAAGTGAGTCACCTAATCATAGGTGGGAGATCCCTCACCACCAGTGACTGCTCGTGAGTGTGAATCTGGAAAGCTGCACTCATTTTCAAATCTATACTGAATCTAAAGCCCTAAAAGTCCATATTCTAGTTTTCCCCTATCTTTTATGTCTAATCAAATGACTCTTGAACCGCTGGCTCGGTTGGCTGGGGCTAGGTAGGTGCCTCTCTCCTCCACTAGAATTGCTGCTGTTCCTAACAACCACAGATATCTCTTTTCATATGTGAAGGCAGCATAAATGAGCCTTCAGAAAACACTGTTAACCACATTTACATTTGGAATGGAATCGGTTAGACTGAATGATGCTCATCAGAATTCTGTCCATACTATCAAGATAGGTATGATGTGCTTGTATAGAGGCTTTTTTAAATGGCAGTTTCTGATCAAAATGTTTTTAGGACACAATTAGTCAATATTGTGTTATTGCTCATTCTAGTGTTTATACACAATCATGCTGATTTAATAATATATTCATCTTTCATACATGCAATGCAGTGTATGTGTGCTCATACCTTGACAACTCCATCAAATCCTGGGATGGTGCTGACATTAGCAGCCTTAGCAATTAGCTTGCTCTCAATTTTATCCCCCATTGCCTGGATAGCATGGGTGTCTGGGCCAATGAATGCCACGCCCTCTGCCTCCTGGTGAAAAGACAAGGATTTGAACAGTGTGTTTGTATCTAGTACTTCTATCATTAACACAAGGGATTCAACAAAATTCTGGGGTTATTGTCCATGTGGTGGTAACTACTATTGTAACAGCCAGTCAAATTTAAGCATGGTCATTTAAAGCAATAGTTCAGCATTTTGGTAAATTCACTTATTTTCTTTCAGAGAGTGAGAAGAAATGTTGAATTATGCCATAAAAGGAACATTTACTTTTATTTTTTTTTCATTCAATAATAAAGTACTACTGAAACCTCACAGGAGGTGTGGTTTTATAAATGCCAACTAGAATATTTAAGTTATATTCGAAACAAAAAGCTTTCAGCTGCCTTTTGGGGTAGACCTTGATTTGAGATTATTTCCTCATCACAAGGTAAAAAATAAGCTTAACTGTTCTTACGCTGGCAAGAAAAAGTAAGTGAATCTGGTCCCTCTCCTCCACATTCTGTATATTCACACAAATAATGTATTTTTGGATATTACTGCTTATATAGTAGATGAAGTCACTTTGGATGTTTTTCATGGGAGTATGACTGGTCATACAAGGTCACTAGGTACTTCACTATTCATGTTGTTTTTTCAACATTTCACTTAAATTTGTTGGTGATTCAAGTTAATGAGACTAAAATATGTCTGAATAAATCAGGAATAAATGCATTCCCTAACATAAAAAAACACAATTCAAACTTGTTTAATACTCATCATAGCAAACTGTATGTGTTGATAGAGAGAGAGAGCTGATGCCTGGCCGATTCAACTCACCAGTCGTTTTGCAAACTCTTTGTTTTCAGAGAGAAACCCATAACCAGGATGAACCTGCATGGAGAAAAGAATTCAAACTTTGAATTAAAAATGTGTTTCTTTCTAACACACAGCTATAGTTTATAGTTTATAGATTACATAACCAGATATATTGTAGACATGAAATGTAGCAAAACATTTTGTTCCAAGCAGCAGCTCACTAGATAAATGAATCGTACTCCTATGGTGGAGTAGCAGCAGTTCACACGTGATTACTAACTGTATATTTACTGAATCTCTTGACGAAGCTGTGTACTGACGTGTTCACTGTTCAGATGAGCTACCATAGGAAAAAGTGTATTAAGTACACAGAATGTCCGGCATGCCCTCTGCAACAGTCACATGACATACATAACAACAACTAAATATATGCTTACAGCTTGTGCTCCAGTAGCTCTGATGGCCCCCATGATGGCATCCATGTTCAGGTAGCTCTTATTGGTGGGGGCCGGGCCAACACACACTGCCTCATCAGCCATCTTGGTATGGACCTAGATACACACATACATACATGATGTTAAGTCCTGTCATCTCAGCAGTGCAAAGTGAGATACAGACTATACAAAAAAATACTTTGAATACAAACTTCATATTGAGCGAGACATGTGCAGACTTGGGCCTTTCATTGTTGAAAAAACACCTTTAAGTGAACATTTAGAGGTCTGTCGCAGCTGCCAAACCTATTCCAAAAGGGTTTGTAAGAAACTTTCATTTACACACCTTTAGAAATTTAAGGGAAAGGTTGAAAAATACCGGATTCCGCCTATATGCTGCACTGAATTTGTGTCACACATATCGATATTGCTTGTTCCCCAGTTTTCCCCGATTGCAGTTGAAGAATCAAACATGAGTTGTCCAATCCTGCTTGTTTGGGGTATCCACCCTCTAATTCAGCACTTTTTCTATCACACACCTGTGGAGGAAAATTCCACTGACCAGTGTCTAAGGTAGTGGAAATCCCCTGACTAGGCGTCTCACTGCTATGACCTTGACAAACAGGATGGAACCCTTATTTGTGATGTTTTTCTTCCAACTGATACCACGGACGGACAGATAAAGCAGATAAGACACAGAGGATGATCTTTCATGTCTTTTTTCACATCATGTCTTATGAAACGCCTCTTTGTGTACGTTCTGGCTTTTGTGAACTTGCGCCCAGTTTTTCCATTTTGAGCACACGTGCTTGGTGTATAAACTCTGCAGAGTGTTTTATTATAAAGACTCAAAAGCAACTCCAGTCTGAGAATTTCATTATTTCAATCTCAAGATGAATTTCCATCACACACCATTGACACAATGGCTGTGCAGCAGACATTTAGGATCCTTTAGTATACAGACAGCTTCAACTTCTGGGCCAAAGCCACCTGCAAGGATCTTTGGAATTCAATTTAACACTTGATTATGTTTCTGACTCACTGCACTTGAGTCTACATCACTGTGGACAGCTACAGTCTTGATGCCCATCTTCTTACACGTCTTGATCACCTGATGGAAAAACACAACATTAAAACCGCTTCACTCTACCTTCAACACTAGTTACAGCTCTGAGTTGTTTTGATGGGTACTGGTGGCAATGTGTTGTCAATGGAGAAAGTAGCAGAGACAGCTCCTGCATCTGAGGTGATCTGAGATGAAGCTTCAGTGAGTGTGTCTTTATGTCTTTAACAGTATCAGCTGGGTTTCATTTACATATATTTGTGTGAAACAGTCTTACTCTGCAAGCAATTTCTCCTCTGTTGGCGATGAGGATCTTATCAAAGGTCTGTGGAGGGAAACATATTGCCACAGTTTATTATTGACACAAGGACTTTCTTTCCACCACCCCTGTTTCGATGAGAACACTAACAAACACACAATTTTATACCCTACCAACTCATTTCATAATGACTACTTCATGCATAATTGCCTTACAAAGATAATATTAAGAAATGTTTTTTTTAGTTTTCACAGCAGATTGAATACATCATCGGCTACAGACAAACAGGAGGAGAAAAGAGCTATTGCTTACCTTTTCACTGGGGTTGTACACAGTGGAATATTGAGTCTTACTGTGCAATGCACAACATCTTGACTGGAATGAGCCATACTGCAATACACATACACATACACAGTATTAGGCTACAACATTATTTCCTTCATGCATTATCATGTAGCATTAGGGTTGCTCTGAGTTGTCTGTGTAAATTTAATCAATTCCATTTCGGACTCGCCTCAAAAATTCCTATTTTCACATCTTTCATAAACCAAACTATGATGTAAAACGAACAACTTTTGTTTTCTGCAGGTTCAAATTGTAACACAAAATATGTAATATAAAGAATGTAACATGGGTCCACATTCTGCTGACTTTGATTGATCCCATTCTGTGTTAGAAAATGTAACCAGATTCATAACTTTAATTTAAACAGTGTGGAGCTTTAACACAGCTCATTCATACTTTAATCAGACTACGGCTGCTGTATTATGTACAGTTACTACTACAGTCAGATCCATTCAACTCATAACTAATCATTTTACAAACCATGTTAAATTATCTTGACCAAACCAGGTATCCACTGTCTTCTAATGATTTCTGTCAAATATGGGAACTATCAGCAGATCTGTGGCACTTCCTTTAGGCATGTAGTTACCAATGTGTATCACAGAGAGCATGAATTGGACAACATAAGGAAGTCTACTTCTTAATTTTCATAAGAAACTTAACTAAATGGAAACTAAAGGTTGCCTGGACCAGCATCAAAAGTAATACTCAACATATGTAAAAGGGCCCACACTGAGTCTGGCTTTCCAGAGGTTTCTTCCAGTTAAAAAGTCACCAGTACTGCTCGTCGCCATCTTTAAAGGGCCAGCATGCAAAAATCAATGTGTCTCAATGGCATACGCCGGTCAACTGATACTGTCTGTATACATGTTGCTGCTGGTTTATTGGAATATTTTGAGGAATGTTGAATGAAGTTTGTCAATAAAGTTGAGGTGAAAAAATGGGAGGGGTTGACGCCTCTGTCTCTCCACCACTCTGGTAGCAACTTGTCTTCTGCTGTTTTTCACCATTCTGCTCCACAGGAAGTAGATGTTTTTCATTAGGAAAATATTCCTGACATGAAAACCAAACTTCAATTGTGAACATGACGTGAAGGTGCTGTAAAGAAGTCAGACTGGGCATTACATTAAATCAATACTATCAATTAAATACTAAGAAGCTTTGCCCCCTTACATGGCAAATACAAGGACTATCTTATATTGTGCTATTGTGTTGTTCTAACAAAGTATCACAAACAGGTGGTCACAAGGTTACAGTAAGTAACATGATTTCATATTTTTTAATATTATTTGTGAATGATCAACTGTGTTTAGTGAATTTGACTTGGGCCTTGTCCTTGTGATGAAGTGATGGCCAATAGGTTAGTAAACATACCTTACCCAATTGCTAGAACCTTTCACATCCCCGTCTGAAGGGCAACCTGTCTCTGTCTGCCTGCCTGTCTCTCTCTGTCTGTCTGTCTGTCTGTCTGTCTGTCTGTCTGTCTGTCTGTCTCTGCCTGTCTCGCTCTGTGTCTGTCAGCGATAACGTCAAAGTTACACCTGCCCTCCTCTGACCGCCTCTCGCCATCATTAACTTGTCTTCTCTGTGCCCCAGCGTCTGATGTGAAGGAGCTCGGTCTCAGTGCTCAGGATCCCGCTAACACCCTCCAGGACCCTGCACTGCTCGTCGTGAGGAGGTGAGACGTTGCTGACGCTAATGTGGCTCACTCTTTATATTGTCGTTGTGCAGCCTGGTGGAGCTGGACTCACCTTTACAGCGAACAGCAGCTTGCTGAGAGACGGAGAGAGGCTGTGCGCCGCCATGTTGCCCCCACTGTGACGGTCAAACTCCACGACGTCATGACGTCAGAGCTTTACAGCGACCAGAGTGGTGGAGAGACAGAGGAGTCAACCCCTCCTATTTTTTTTTACCTCAACTTTATTGACAAACTTCATTCAACTTTCCTCAGAATATTCCAATAAATAAAGTATACTCTCCAACGCTTTATGTAACAAGGTGACTTCAAGATACAATGTGATGCAATACAATTCTAACTGCAAATAATAGATCCACATTTGACTAGACTACTAGATCTCAACCCTGAAATGATTTATTCTGTCTTTATTCTGTGAAACATTCTTCACACATTTGACTGTCATCCGCAAATCAAGTGAGTTTCTGAAGTTCCAGTCTCTCTCTTCTTGTGTCCCTACTGCTGACAGACACAAACATAGACTTTTGTAGTTTAAGTCTGTAAATATGGGGAATGCCCTCTAAATAACTCAGCAGCTTCTATTAGTTACAACTATACCTTGGACCTTAAGGAAAATTGTTGGACGCTGGTAGGATGGCCTTCAAACAAAGCGTGAATATCCATGCAATAAAAAGGTGGATAAAAATCTGAATCAATACAACAATCAGCGAAGTTCTCGACTAATGATGGCCTTTGTCATCAGTTCAGTCGCTGACAGCTATGTTTCTTTTCATGCTGTCTGAATAACACTGTCAAATATTAGTTCTTAACTGCAGTGTCATGGAGTGAAATTTGGTGTCATATTGTTTCCACTTAAGCTCACATGTTCCGTCCAACTCCAGGCAGCCTGCTGTGCTGATTCAGATTTGACTGCTGAAGCGGTTTAAAACGCTTGTTTTCATTACCGCGGGCAGTTGTGTCTTTGACCTAACCTTCACACTGGTCATTTTATATACCCTGTTGCAATGATCTGACTTCATCTCTGATCTTAAATGTCTTACAGACAACTCTTATGGTGCAGACACACAATGTGCTGCAAGTGATTTTAAAGGGCCAATATTGTGTAAAATAAATTGTCTGGGCTTTTACTATCTGTAATTTCTTAAAGGAGGTCAGCATGAACCCTCAAAGTATGAATAATGTCAAGCTGCTGACTTTTTCACTCAGTCCATTCTAAGAAATATGTTATTGAAACGTCTTGTTTCGTACTGTCTGTCTGCTGTCTGCTGTCTGCCTTTCTGTCTGTCTGTCTGTCTGCCTTTCTGCCAGCCTGCCAGCCTGTCTGTCTGTCTGTCTGTCTGTCTGTCTGTCTGTCTGTCTGTCTGTCTGTCTGTCTGTCTGTCTGTCTGTCTGTCTGTCTGTCTGTCTGTCTGTCTGTCTGTCTGTCTGTCTGTCTGTCTGTCTGTCTGTCTGTCTGTCTGTCTGTCTGTCTGTCTGTCTGTCTGTCTGTCTGTCTGTCTGTCTGTCTGTCTGTCTGTCTGTCTGTCTGTCTGTCTGTCTGTCTGTCTGTCTGTCTGTCTGTCTGCCTTCCTGCCTGCGTGCCTGCCTGCCTGCCTGCCAGCCTGCCAGCCAGTCTGTCTGTCTGTCTGTCTGTCTGTCTGTCTGTCTGTCTGTCTGTCTGTCTGTCTGTCTACCTTTCTGTCGGTCTGTCTGTCTGTCTGTCTGTCTGTCTGTCTGTCTGTCTGTCTGTCTGTCTGTCTGTCTGCCAGTCTGCCTTTCTGCCTGCCTGCCTGCCAGTCTGTCTACCTTTCTGTCTGTCTGTCTGTCTGTCTGTCTGTCTGTCTGTCTGTCTGTCTGTCTGTCTGTCTGTCTGTCTGTCTGTCTGTCTGTCTGTCTGTCTGTCTGTCTGTCTGTCTGTCTGTCTGTCTGTCTGTCTGTCTGTCTGTCTGTCTGTCTGTCTGTCTGTCTGTCTGTCTGTCTGCCTGTCTGCCAGCCTGCCTGACTTCTTGCCTTCCTGCCTTCCTGCCTGCCTGCCTGCCTGCCTGCCTGCCTGGCAGTGCCTGCCTGCCTGCCTATCTGTCTGTCTGTCTGTCAATAGACACGTGAGCAGCCCTTGCAGATGTATTTGATACACCGGCAGCACACGGTGCTAGTTTTACAGTCTTTTTTCCGGGGGCACATCTGACACCTCTTCCTCTTACTCACACTGAGCGGGGCTGCTGCTAGGGCTGTGGCAGGGACCGGACGCTCAGGTCGAGCGTCTATGTGGACTATAGCTCACTGTGCGGCTGCGGCTTTTACAGCTTTCACAACTGCGGATGATCACACGCATGCACGCAGACAGACAGACACACACACACACACACACACACACACACACACACACACACACACAATCTGGGTCAATCCGACCCAAGAACAACACGAGGGCTAAACTGATGAATGATGGTTTTATATAACTTCATCCATTCAGAACTTTACTGTTGTTACTCAGAGATTGATTATTTATTTCTGGTCATTTTGCCCTCATACACAAATCTGTGTAGTTGACATGTTACGTAAAGCAGCTTGTTTTGGGTAAAACCAGGTTAAGGTAGTGTTAATGTAAGTGTTAATTCAGTCCCTCTGGTCACACAATTTATTTTATATAATTCAAAAAATCAACACAATGAAAAAATTCTGTGGAAATAAATTGATTATTCAAATCAATCAGTTATCATCAGAAATAACTAATTTTCCATAATGACTTGCCAACTGGGTGCCATGATCTGTTCCACTTGTTATCCAAGGGAACATGGTGGGGATTCATTGCAGGTTAAGAGATGTACGGTTTGTTTCAGTTTGGTACTATCATTTCTCTGATCCATGTCATACACAATTAACAACATTTAAGGAGCTGCATCTCAATGTATAAGAGATTAATGAAAGGATGGGCCGTGCAATTTTTACGTTTCTCAGACTAAACTAAACACGAACATGAAAGTTTCCAGTTATTGTGCTACAATTTATGTTTACCGCTTTTTCAAGCTCACAGAAATTATTATAATACAGATTAGTGAACTTACTTGAAATATGCATTTTGAGGCAGCAACCTTCTTTGATGCTGACAAGTCTTTATTTAACCACAAAAAGGAAAGGCCAAAAGCCTTTACTTGTAATATTGCTGCTTTGTTATTTCTTAACAAAAAAAAATAGACCAAAAAACACGTAATGCTGTGGATGGCGCCTGCTACATACTAGTGTGTGCTTCACAAATGACTAATAATAAGTAATAAATGTTTAAATGATTTATTTAACCAATAACATTTTCTTGTGCATGAGAAAATTCATGAGAAATTCATCACATATTTTTTTGTATTGCTCTTTGAAGACTGCACATGACTCATGCAGTAAACCAGTGGATGTAAAATGCAATTTTACTCACTGTTAAATGACCTTGAGACTTGAGCCAGCACCTCCAACCAGTAGCTTAGCCTCAAACTTCTTTATAATATTATAGAAAAAACAAAACAAAACATGTAGTTGTTACCTCACATACTGCTGGTTCAGTCTCTTTACAGCTCTGACTTTTAATCTTAAGTAGAATGGCTGGTTCCTTCACATTAAAAGTCTGACACCAAAATTCACGACACTCGTAAAGTCTGGAGTGCAGATTTAGGTGCAAATACACTGTCTGACCTGTATCCAATACCTTTTCTAGTTAATATGATGTACATAAGATATCACAGGTCAACAGGTTTGGGGTACAATTGTGTCACAGGGGTCAGTCCTGCAGATTAAAGATTGGTCCTTGGTGAAAAAGAGTATCAGTCTATGCTAATTTTAAAAGCACCTTGGTGTAAAGCAGTCCGAGCTGGTAGGGCATATCCACTTCATGTCTGATATTAATTAATCACAAATCTAAACATGGATTAATTTAGTTGGCTTGAATTATGTGGAGACCCTGACTATACTGAATAGTTCAGTTAGTGGAACAGTAGTGCAACCAAACCAATCACTCAGCTTTGTCTGGAACTTCTCTTAGTCTAAATTGTTGCAGATGTGCCTGAAAGCTGGCAATTTGTATCAGATGATCTTCAGTCATATTTGAGAAAGATCTCCTGAACTTACACTTCACTGATCATTAAAGTATTGTTCTCTTTAAGCCTTATGAGCCTTGTTGCCATTGTAAAAAGACAGACAGTCTTCTCACCTGTTTTCAGAAATCTGTTTAAAGAATCAAAATACTGTACAGTAAAAAAAATTCTATGGAGTTTCTCAGACATCCAGGCCATGCTTATCCAGGAAGGGTTGAGTAAAGGAAGAACACAACACTGAAAAGAGGAATCTTAGAACCTCAGGGGAATCTTTTAAAAAAATATCATCACATCCCTGTTTTTCACACAAAATAAAAACTTAAAAACCACACATCCAGAGACAAGAAAAGCAATCTGGTAAAACATTCCATTGCAGTGAGGAATGCACGGCCCTGTATTTTTGACGAGACTGAACAACCCTTAAATACATGCAAGCTCAACAAAGGAGGGCACCAGCAGTTTACCTACACCCAAAGGATAAGGGACACTCCTCTGACAACAACAATGTTCATATTGTGTATAGATTCCTTTAACAGTGGAGGAGGTCTACAACAACACTTATTTCCAACCAACAATGCTGCTCTTTCATCCCTTCCCTGAAGATTCCCAATTCTCCTCATGTGACTCCAACTGTCGATCACACTTGGCCTGCTGTGACCCCAATGACTCCAATGACTGTAAAGGCCTTGATAACAACCCTGCAGAGGTTGAATACCTAAACTCTTCACCAATCAGAGTACTGAGGAAGCCTCTTGGATGAGGGACGTAAATCTTTAAGTATCCACAACAGACACAGTTGCACTTGATTCAACTCTTCTTGGATGGTTGATAAAATGGTTGATTTCATGGTCACTATTCAACAACATGGGCAGGAAGCTTAGTTCAGTGTAATGAATTGTTTTTCCTTTCGTATTCATTCATTTAGTTACAAGTTGATTATGCTTTTGTGTTGCTTTATCATGGGGTCAGTGTGTAAGAGGTGGAACATTAAAGGGTTACAGGATGATATCCACTGAAGTTTAATGGGTAATCTGCCTCCTATATTTCATAAAGAGAAACCAGTGGTTCAGTGAATGTACTCTGAGCACTGGATATTGTCAAAAGATCTTAACGTGCTTGTTTTCCATACATGGCTCTTTACCTTTTATCAAATGCAATTTAGAAGGAAGCATGTTATTAAACTTCCAGGTCAAATGCAAAGGATTTTATTGAGCTTGTGTAGTTTCAAGCACATGGCATCCATGCCTCCTTTATCTATACAAGCCTATTGTTGACAGGGTCACAGAGAGCTGGAGCCGATCCCTCACATTGGGTGACAGGTATGGTACACCAGTCCAGCATTGGGCTATAAATGGACAAACAACCATTCAAGGGTAATTCAGTATGCATGTTTGGAACTCAACTCAAAAAGGCCCCAGCTGGAGAGTTCAAACCCTTGACCCTATACTTGTGAAAGTGCATCCCACTGTTCCACCACGCCAACCATATAAATTGATGCAAGCCGCTCAAGTAGATTGCATTGCTCTTTAGAATCAAAATATCCATGACAGTTCTACCTTTAAACTTGCACTTACAAATATCCACGTACCCTCTCTGCTCTTGACTTCCAAATTAATTAGCTTGTGATAATATGTTTGAACCCCTCCTAGCTAAATTTATTTTGAAGACAGAAATTAATTTTCCAGATTTTTTTCTCAAATTATCCATGCATCCGTCTTCCTGTTCAATGAAGGATTATTGGAGACATTTCAGATGTGCTCATTTTCAGTTTTACCTTGCTTATTTCGACCTGATTGGTAATACACCAGTAGTGTTTCTCCTGAAATAGCATTTATATCCTGCTATAACCTATACCATTGATTAATTAATCAGCTTCAGATAGATTTCCTTACATCCCTGGATAAAATTGAGCTTGAAATGACCTACTAGTGGATGGATAATGCACATGACTCACTTATCAAGCATTTAAAGTGATCTCTTCAAATAATAAATTATAAGTTTTTTCAACTTCCACCACAATCTTAGACAATACATTGCACTTTCTTGATCCATTGACATTACAGGATGCTTACACTGACTGAATATTCAAATCCGAGCTGCTACTTTTTATGGCTGCATGTTTGATCAAAGGAAAAATACTAGATGGTTTGTGCATCATTTAATACACATTTTTGTTAAAGGAATATGTGAATGACATACATGGTCATTTTGGAAACTTTGGGGAACTTAATTGAAAGTGGAGTGTAAACATTAATTCCATGATGACCTTTCTGAAAGGAGTTGAAGAGGTTAAGGAGACACTTGATCAGTACAAAGGGGATCCCACTGTCTTAAATCTCAAGCTATACTGCTGGATGCTGTGTTAGATTAGACTGTTGTGACATAATACACTTTTGAGCAAGTTACTACCAAGGGTTATAAGTGAAAGCCTCAGTTTGCGTCAAACAAAGATCTTGTCTGATTGCCAATCAGCATCTGAGACAATTTCTGACAGCACAGTGAGCTGCCTCCAACAGACTTTGTAACTTTCTCACATTGTACCACATATTTTGCTTTAAGCCTACTGATGCCTTCACAGGCATTCACTCACCAGGTCTATTACCATTTGTACATTTATATTGTGAGCTCAGATTCACAATACCCACTTTACATCTGTGTCAATTTAGCCCTTGAGATTGCTTCATCTAGGTGGATGTCGAAGATAAATTGGTCAAAAATCTCTCTCTGTAGAGGGGTCATAAAGTAGACACACACTCTCTTTATATTCCTTAACAACAAGCACAACAGTCACCAACATTCTCTGGTTCATTTGTACAAAATAATCCCCTTTGTTAGTTCAGGTTAGCTAGCTAACACTGATTAGATAACTTGCAATTATTTTTCAGACGTTTAATTTGATAATCATAGTGATAGAATTCTTCTTGTCCCTTGCAGCATTTCTGAGCCATTCCCTTTGGTCCACAGATGGTGACGATGTCTGAGCCGAGTTCTGTATCTGAAACGGGGGAACAGCAATCCTTCGGATCACACCCTCCTGCAGAAGTGCCACTGATGCTGAACCATACAACTACTGGTTCTAGAAAATAACAGAAACTATGATTCCACAGAGCATCATTTGACCTGACCTTGGTCTGTGAACGTATGAGGTCTGTTGTGAACCTTCAGTTTCACCAGTCCCTCCATCCTACGTGACGTACTCCTCGTCATCACTAGGTTCTGATTTGATGTGGTCTGGGTGAAGTAGAGGAAAGTGTGGTGCTGTAGTCCTGGTACAGACATACCACTCTTTAATGTTAGACAACTGAGGTAAGGCTGGGTTGACTGAGCGCTGGCTCCTACGTGGGGTCCTTCCACTCTGCTGCTTCTGGGCCAGCTGATTTTTCAGGCCCGACAAAGACAGATCCAGTGGCATTGCCATTGGGGACGAACTTCGCAGCAGCAGCTTATGGTCCACATCGCTGGCTGAGCTAATACCCAGTTCGTGATTAGTCAGAAGTGGAAATTCTGCATTTCTGTTGGCAAGTGATGGAGAGAGACGGTTCATTTTAAGGTTGAGGGGCTCGAGGAGAGCCTGATGAGGTTGTTGTAGTTGATGAGGGATGGAGTCATATGGGTCCTGGGGTTCAGAGGTAGGTGACATCTTGACGTGAACCTTCATGTGTTTGCGCAGGGAACTGGGGTGGGTGTAGGACTTGGTGCAACCAAGCGCCTTGCAGTCGTAGGGCTTAGACGCGGTGTGGACCTGTGAGTGCTTCTTCCGGTCGCTGCTGTTGGCGAAGCGTCGCTCGCAAAACTCACACTGGAATGGCTTCTCACCTGCAAAACAAACATGAAACTCTCAATAATCAAAGTCTAGAATGCGCAACAAACTATGATTAATATATTAATAACAATCCAATTATTGAATATCTCTGCAAAAAACTGGTCTAAGTCTGTTGTTTTTGAATAAATAAACTGACTTCACTCGACACTTCACCAATCATACATTAACATCTCTTCTTTCTTTAAAGTCACTGAGAGCAATCTGATCTACAGGGTGTGGCCGCAAGGAACCCTCATTTATGGTCTGTGGTAATCACTAAGTTATAAGGACTCGTAATCAATACCAAATTTCACCGAGAAGTTTTGTTTGAAAATCTTCCTTCAGAGTCCAAAAATTACCACAAATGATTATAACATTGGGTAAACAATATGTTGCACTTTGTATTAATTATATTAAGACACTACACATTCAGAAATATATGGTGATGTTTAAATATAAATACTATACTTGACCTTGTAAGAACTGAGAACAAGGAGAGTTTATTTGGCTATTTGGCTTTAATGAGGAACAAGTTACATATTTGTCTTTGTTTTTTTCACCTTTTAAATGCAATTTCTATTAAATGGGATGAACATTTTAAAAGTTTTCTAAATTTTACTGGTTCTATGGTGTTAAGAAATATATGATGGAGTGTCATGTGTGTATGCACTTTTGAAAATTTACAGTAGCAGTAGTGTAACTCTAAAAGATTATTGTATCATTAAAAACATCCTTGCTACATCAGGAATTGTTGCTTTGAGCTTTTCTCCCTGATGCCAACAAGTGGACTGATGTTGTAGAATGATTACTAAACAAAATATTATTATTGTGATGACTGTATTTTGATAGGCATCTTTTGTAGCAAATTTACAAAGAAAAACACATGAATGGTAACTGTTCTGTATTTATAAAGCACTTTTCTAGTCTTGATGACCACTCAAAGCACTTTACAGTACAGTTTGCCATTCGCCCATTCATACATTCACACAGTGCATCCATGGGCAGCACTTCTTTCTATGGGGGCCCATTCAGCGTTCAGCATCTTGCCCAAGGACACTTCAGCATGCAGATGGGGAAGACTGGTCGCCCCCATGAAGTACTTTGCGTTTAAAGGTTAACTTTTATACCTGAATAAAACAGTGGTAGGATTCATCATTTTGGTATTGAGGCTGCTATTCTAAATATATAAAAAATAACTCTATAAAGTAGACATAAATATAGAAAGAATATAGATGATACTGAATGCCATAAGGATTGACCTGACCAACAGTTTCTAAAAGGTTAAAATAAAATGTGTTAAATTTAGGTCTGAGATCTGTGTTTTTTATTTACATTTTTTTATTTCCTCCTTTTTAAAATGTAATGCATTTTCAATTCCTTAACTCATTTATTTATTTATCCTTCTTTCTCTCCAGATAGTAATTTGTTGCAACACTGCGAAGTGTAATGGAAGTGGGTCATAATTCATAATATCTCATTTATATGTCATGTAATATGTATGTACACAATACTGGTGTTGTACAATGGATCAGTTGGATTAGTTCTCGGATTAGTTCTTGTGACCTACGATGTTTGTATGGAGGGGGTTGTTTTGTGTGTTGTTTTTTTCTTTTTTTAAGGCACAATAGAAATAAACATCATTGCTTTTTAGCTTCTTAACAACTTAGACCTTATTCCATGAGCCCATAAACATCCAATACACCTAAAATACATATAACTGAACATGCACTCTATTGGTAGTTTATTAGATAGACCTAATTAAAAATGAATGCAGTCAACTGAAACATCCCTGTACCAATTCCTCACAAATCTTCTAATAAATAATTTTTGTTCACACTCTTTCCCAGAGATTTTGCTTCAACTGCAGGATCGTGGTCAAGGCTGAATTCTGAAGCTCCTGTACATGTACATAAATAAACCGAAAGCGTTTCTTACTTTGTCTACCCTGTTTAATTCCAGCTGATGTTTTGGTTCATCGCGTTTCTCACTATATAATAAATTAATAGTGAGTCTGAATGTGATTGAATGGATTTCAGTGACGTGTCCTGGTAGTGTCCGAGTCTGTTCAGGGTCCTATGGTTAACATCCTCCTCACCCGCTCCCCTCATTCTGACGAATAAACCATGACATGCAAATTATTAAAACTAAAGAAACACCAGTCACAGAGGTTCTTAGACAAACCTGCAATCCCAACAGTATTAGATGACTTATAAACGATGAACAAAGGATTAGAAGAACATGTATAAACCATAAATAAAATTGTTTGCCGAGCCTTCAGTGTCTGAATAGAAGGTAGACCTAATGTTTTATTAAGATGGCAACTGAGTCTGTTTAAAACTGCATATTGTCTGTTTCTGGCTCAATGTGAAAAAACAACATTATTCATGTGAACTATATTTTTATGCAGATTGGCATTAAAATTATAAATATAGCCCCACGTCTGCCTCAACACAATCACTTCAGTTGTGTAAACCTAATCAGTTTAACTGTGCACTCATCGTTTCCCCCCTCTCTCTGCGCCGCTTCCTGTCACCTTACATGACTCTGAGCTGCAGTGTGGAGCTGTGATTCCTCCTCAAGGAAACAAGGGCTCAGCGGAGGACGAGTGTGAATCCGAAGTGAACGGAGCCTGTGTGAATGTGGAGGGGATTCCTCTCAGACTGGATCAGTCTCGCTTCACCTCTGTGTTCTGTCACGGATTTACACACTGACTGGCATAATGACTCCATGTCTTTGTTCGCGAGTGAGTGTGTGTGTGTGAGTGTGTGTGCGTGCGTCCATGCAACCATGAAACCGTACCAGTGTGCGTGCGCGTGTGGATCTTGAGGTTCTCGGAGCGTGCGAACATCTTGCCGCAGTTGGGAAACGCGCATGAAAACGGCTTCTCTCCGGTGTGCACGCGGATGTGGTTGATGAGTTTGTATTTGGCTTTGAACGCCTTCCCGCCGCGCAGGCACTCGTCCCACATGCAGACGTGACTGAGGCTCTCCAGCCCCGTGGCTACATGCTCGGTGGTGACGTGGTCCACCAGCTCGTGCATGGAGCTGAAAGTTTGGTCGCAGACGGACGTCGCCGTCCGCCCGAGCCTCTGTCTCGAAGAAGTTCGGTCAATCCATTTGCACACCAGTTCGGTTTTGACGACGAGGCCTTTGGAGAAATCCACCAGGCCGTCCATCCCACCGCCGGCACCGCTGTCGGCAGAAGCGGGGATGCTAGCGGCTCTGTGCGGTGATACGATGCTCGAAGCTCCGGAGTTGTTGTTCCCCAGCGGAGAGACGAGGCCATTGTGCCTGGCCACTCCAGCCGTCCGCTTCATGCTCGGCACGGCGGACTGCCCCGCTCTTAGCGCCGACTACAATCCTCCCTTCCGCAGAAAAACGAGTTAAATCCACCGGGCGAAGCGTTCGCCGCTTCCCCGCCTCCGTCCTGGGCGTTTAGGCGAAAGGTAGAGCGCATGCGGCGGTGTCTTTGCCCCCCGCTGCTTGATGTTAGATCCCGAGAGCCAGAGCCTCCATGCTTTTATTTACTGTGTGAATGGAGGTGAACGGAGTCGAAGGAATACAGCAGCCGCGGCCCAACACTGTCTGCTGACGTCCTCGTCTCCTTCCCTCCTCCTCTCCTTTCCTCAGCCCCTTCCCTGGTTAACGACCAGCCGACTAAATGGGAATTTAGATTGACAGGACAAAAACACGAAAATGAAGTGGATTATAATAGAACAGTCAATGTTTGATAAGAATTAAATGGTCTCACACTATCATTACATATAAATTAGAAAATTCCACATGTATACATTAAGTCACATTTACATAGACTATTACATAATCTATATTATCTATATATGGCATTCTGTGTTTATGCAGAAAATCTTCATAACTGAGAAACTGGAACTAGACATCATAGATAGTATATATGGTCATATCGACAATTAATCCATCTAAAAACAATAACTCAGACAACTAAATATGAATCCTTGCTCGTCAGTTGATTAATCTGAAAACATCTAATGTTCCATCTTTCATGTACCTGAAGCAAACAGAAAATCAACAACAAATTAAATCAATTCATATCAAAAAATTTGACTCACTAGGATCAAAGAAAGAGGACGAAAGGTTTTACTATAATTGTAAAACATGGACTGAATAGTCATGAAATGTTAACCACTCTTAAACCAGATATATTCTTCTCACACACTTCCATCATGTATTTTTTTATCTGATAAATGAACCAGATTTGATGTAGTTTATGCTTTTCTAGTCTTATCAACCACTCAAAGGACTTTAGAGTGTAACTCACAAACTGCCATTCATCAAGCTATGCAGCTGCTTTTCAATCACACGTACACACACAGCTGTTAGGGGCTATTAGTTCAAATGTGTCTGCTTTTGAATGTTGATATGTGGATGTGATGTGGACTCTTCCCGTATGTTGATATTCAAGATATATGAACTCTCATTTTTAAAACCTCTCCTATACACTACATATATCTATCAAGGCTGTTCTGAATTCATCCTGATGAAGACAATGTCCCACAACATCTTAACTGAACAACTTAGAAACAAATCTGCATTATTCCGCCCCTGCCTGCAATGTCTGCGTATAAGCAGAAAACAAAGTGAGGTGTTTTCTTTTAGGTGTGCTCATGTAAAACATACACCTTTTGATCCATTCTCTTATTATGATCCCAGGTTCTTCAGACACAGGTCATGTAACTTTCACATAACTGTCACAGAAAACATGGTTTACACTGTGTCAGAGTCTGTGGTTTTGACTTACTTAATGAGGGAAAAGTATAGACGTAAAAAATGTTAGTGTCCATAATCAGTAAGAAGTCCAATGTTAAGTTACACAGCAAGTTTATCGCTTTGTATTTGTTACATATAACTAAACAAAAGCGAGATGTAGATGTGATGAAGGAGAGTGTGAATCAAATATGTAAAAATCAGTGGAGGGACGACCGTCATATTACTGTAAAAGGTAAATGGTTTTGTATTTATATAGCGCTTTTCTAGTCTTGATAACCACTCAAAGCGCTTTACAGTTTTTACATTCACCCATTCACACACGTGTGTGAATGGGTGAATGTAAAAACTGTATACAATCTCATAATCGCAGCACTTTGTTATTCTATGGGGGGCCATTCAGGGTTCAGCATCTTGCCAAAAGACACTTCGGCATGCAGATGGGTCAGACTGGGGAGCAGACCACCGACCTTCAGGTTGAAGGGCGACCACTCTACCCCTCAGCCACAGCCGACTGTGTCATGTTAGATTGACAATATGAGATTTGACCGAGTAAAGCACCCTCCAACCAGAAGCAAATATTACACATGCACCAAAGTGATGCTCCAAATGGATTTTGTCTCTTTACAGCTGCAATGGGTCTGAGATTGCCTTAATCCATCCATCCAGCCCAACTGACACTTGGTTGGAGGCGGGGTACACCCATGGCCAACATTAGGAGACATCCTTACACTTACATTCACACCTACTGTCAATTTAGAGTGTTTGGACTGTGGGAGGAAGCCAGAGCACCTGGAGAAAAATCATGCAAACTACACAGAAAGATCCTGGCCAATCATGAGGAACAGTTCCACCATGCCGCACTGTCCTCAATCCACAATTTCCTGACCATTTCACTTGTTGGTGTCCTGAAATTTGGACTTTGATCACCCTGTGGAGTGGTGGCCTGAACCCAACTTTAAAATATCTGTATTGAATTTAGAGGCCAGTTATGAAATTTGTGTTAATAAGATTTTAGTTGTTAGTGTTGTAAGGATCAAAATGTCATGAAATTTAAATTTGTCATATTCTCGGAGAACTGTGCTCCTATTCTTCACCATTGAAATCATTCAATGGTAACTGTAATTGTTAAATGCACATTTTTTGTATTATCATGTTATGATTTGATCACCCGTCGTGAGCTTTCTGTCAAGATTTGTGTCTTCTTCAAGAGAGTTATAATAGATAAATGTTAAACCATCTGATTTTTTATAATTATGCAGAATGTTCAGTATGTTTTCAAGCTGTTTGAGGGAGGCAGGTATAAGCTTAGAAAGTCTATTCTGAAATTTCAGTGGAAGGTGTATGAAAACAATTAAGTTAACAGATACACAAACAGACATTATTCTGAAAAACTTCAAATATGAATGCCTGTTCTGGTTGTTCTTTAAGCCTTACATGGAAAGAGAAGCTTAAACTAAACAAAGAAAAATTACATTTTAGTTGTGCATTATCAAATGTGACGACAAAGTTATGAGATGAAAAACATGACATCTGGAAATATCCTGAATAGATTGTAAGTGGTAAATGAACTGTATTTAAACAGCCCTTTTCCAGTGTTATAGAATACTCAAAAAGTCACTTTCATACATGCATGCAGTGCTTCTCTACCTAAAACTATCTATCACACATCAATGACATTCACACACTGCCGATACTGCAGTCGGGTTGTTTGACGTTCAATGTCTTGCCCATGGACACTTCGGCAAGTGGACTGGATTGTATCTTAACAATTTTGATGATGTCACTATCATGATGAACCACGGACCTTCCCCCTGCCCACTCATCCCCAGCTGCCCTCAAAATAAAAAAACTATTAACAAAGCAGGAATCATGTTGAAATTAATCATGGATCATATAGCACACATTTGGGGTTGAGGGGAGTGAACCAGCTGACTAAAGTGCAAAAGACAGCAAAAAATGAGTTATAGTGAGGCTGGAGTTTAAAGTATGATCAATTTAGAAATGGTTAGGAAACTACAGGAGGAATGGGAGAGAGAACCTGACTGTCAAAATTTCAACAGTATGCCAAAGAAAGTTGAAGAAATTAGAGAAGTAGACGAAGAAGACATAATTTTTATGATTTTATTTCTATCACAGTACAATTGTAATAACTGGTAAACACAAGTCTGCGAATTGCATTGTCTACCATAAACGGAGAGGTGTATCAATGTTTAAAGTAATTGTTCAAAAAAAAGCATCCAACAGAGATGAAGGTAGCATTAATGACACGAGATAATGATAGATGTTTTGTCGGTAATGGTAGAACATGTGAGGAGGTAATAATGCACATCTTCAGGAAATAAAAATGTGACTTATATTGTGATTATTATAAATATCAACTGATATGAAATGTACTTTTGGACATATCTTGCTGCCTTATGGAGTATTCATTCTTGTTTGCACCCGTCCTAAGAGCAGAGCCACTTAGATCCTCACTCCAGGGCAGAGGGTGGCGGTAATGCACGAGTGAGTTGTTTGTCAACCGCTAAGGAAACATTAGTAGAAGAAGAACGTTCACTATGTTTCCTGTCAGAAGAGGTGCAGGCTGACAGACACAGGGCAGATCTGAGCTCTTCAGTCCGTGTACACCCAGAGATGTCGGATTCCCCGGACACCCGCAGCCTGCTCTCTGCCTCCTCCCAGCTTAACCTGATGGAGGTGGACACGGTGAGAGACTATTCTCCTTCTCCTCCTTCTCCTTCTTCTAGTTTGCAGAGCTGAGGGAGGGAGGTGGTCTCGGTGCTGCTGCTGCTGCTCCTGAGATGTGATCCGCCCACAGTGTGTGCTTCTTGTGGGAGCTGGTCGTTGTTTCACTGTGTTGTTATATTTGTGTTATTTGCATGTGAGCAGGTAGCACCGTGACTCCTCAGTGTGAGGAGGAGTTTGTTTTTACTGAATCACATCGTGGGTCAACACTGTCACGTGACGAAGTGTTTACATGCAGCTCATAGCGGTATTTATTTAAATGGCAGATGTCGTCTCACATGGTCAGTTACTCTGTGAGTGTTCCTTTTTCCGTCACTCTTTTTCACAATCATTTCATGTGAAGTTGAGGCGTCATGGTGCAATTCTTAGTCTTTGGTGCGTTCAGGCTCCATCAGCTCCTACTCCTTTAGCAAAAAGCTGGAAACGCATGCAGTTGCTCTTGGTTAGTTCCAACATGTGGTGATATGGTTCGTCAACAGTGTGATTTAAGCTGCAGCATTAAACAGGACAGCATTTCCCATAAGCCTCTGTGCTCCACAGTCCACCACTGCTGGTCCCTTGTGTCACCTGATCAGACCTGGGGCCTGTACTACGAAGCACTGTTTGTGTTTATAAAGGTAGCTTCAGGTTAACTCTGGGTTTTCAGGGTCACCATGGTAACTTTATGCTGGCCTCTAACCTGCTCCAGAGCATGTTGCGTTCAGAGGATCAGCTTAAATCCTGTCAACAGCCTAACTACTGACCATTTAGATCCCTCTAAAACCAGCAGCAGAAGTCAATTTAACATGATTTTGCCTAAGGCGAGTAGCATTGTTACAAGCAAGTTACAATGGCAATGTCAAGTGAAGCAGTATTTCACCACAGAGTTTGACAGATTGACATCAGCAGCATTAACTGGATGACAGTGAAATGAGCCATTCTCCTATCTCATAATAAAAGAAACAATGGCTGCAGCTGGATCTACACAAGTGTGAATGGTTTTTCATGTCTCGGGCTCTATTTCGTAAGTCTTGTCCAAATCCACTTTTGTTAGTTTAATGGTTGACAAAAAAGGTTGCTGCACCAGGAGCATAGTACAGAAGGTTTATACTCATCTATGTGTAACAAGCACTATGTACTGTAGGTGCATGTCTTACTTGAGCCTTAAATTAACAGTGAAACCCTGAACCACTGACTTCAGACCATGCTTTTGTTGATAAATCTCTTCCCAAAGCCTCAGATAGCAATGAAGCAACAATATGCCTGATGATCACACCTCATTTTAAGACCAACATACATATGGGTGCTCAGATGGATACAAGTCCAATATCTATTCAAACAATGTGGGGGCAGGATGGGAAAATTAACGCTGTTGGTCTGAAACTAGCAGAGACAGTTTTGCTGCAGTGTGTGTTGGGTATAAGATGTCGGTCCTGTGACAGACTGAGGACCTGTCCAGGATGTCCCCCACCAAGTGTTATATCTATTGGATGGATGGATGCTTTTTCACAACCAAGTAGAATATGTTCTGAGCTGCTGTAGTGCTTTTCTTTCCTCTGATCAGTTCAGCCACTGTATGATCTATGTGTTCAACAGAGTTGTGCGAATGACAAAGCAACTTTTGGCAGCTGTGGCTGAGGAGGTATAGCAGGTCTGTGGTTCAATCCCCGGCTCCTCTAGTCTGCAAGCCCAAGTGTCCTTGTGAATTATGTATGCATGAGTGTGTGTGAATGAGTGAATTAGACTTGTAATGTGTAAAATATTGAGTGGTTGATCAGACTAAGAAAGTACTATATATTGCAGACCATTTACCATTCTATATGTATGAATAAGATTAATTCAGGTGTAACGTTGCTATAGATAGTTGTTGGCCAATGCTAGCTGATCTGTTATTGTTGTGAAGTTCACCTGGTATTTTCTCAGTTATCTAACACATTTATGTGTATGAGATGGTAAAAATGGTCATTCTAAAAATGTATTTTTCAAATCAAATTGAACAGGGAAGATATTGACACTCGCCACTTTTTATTTCAAGTCTCATTATAAACAGCCTCAAGACTAAACTAGACCATCCTGAAAGCAGGTATACTGAGGTTGAAGACCCCAATGCAATTAGTGTTGTAGGCTCACCGTCATGGAGCAACCAGGAGGCCAAGGCCATCACTGAATGGATGGATAAATATCTGTGTGTATGTATGGTGGCAGGCCTGCACAATGTAAAGGCTCCAGTATGCTTCTACGTTCTCCGTTTCTCGGAGAGGGCTCCACGGTGGGCAAAGAGTCTTTTTGATTTTTACTTCTCCGACCACTGTACGTTGAGAAAAATTCACCGCCAAACCCATAGGTGGCGCAACAGAAGACGAGCTCAGAGAAGCCTACCGCATTTGGGAAGAAGAAGTCCACGTGTCTCTGTTTACATCTGTTAGCTTGCCTCCCACACACGGAACCATGGCAACTAACAGAACTAAATAACGTGACACCCAGCGGGTCAAGATGCTGATGTTATCGTTTCTTAGCGCAGCGGTTCCCCGGTCTTGTTTCCGAACTGTGTTGCTGATTCCACAGCTTGAATCTGCTTGAGGCTACACGGAGCTAGCTAGCTCCCATCCCAGCTAGCTTTCCCCCAGCTTCCACACACAGTCAGCAGGACTCCCGACACTAACTACTACTACCCAGTGTTTGCTTCTAACCTGACGGTATTATAGAAACAGTGTCATGATAGAAGTGGAATTAAAGTCGTGACGGCGGGTTTTTGCACTGTTACCACCGCAGTTAGCATGGTTGCTAGCCCGCTAGCGCCGTTTTGAAAGCTCGTTATAACCGTATGTGACCGTGCACACATGCCGTCAGTGCTCTAACGAGCCACCGTCAGCTGGACAACTCCGCTGGCTTAACACACACGTCACATTAATCGTAGAATCATAGTTGTGATTGGGTTTGATGTGACAGGGAAGGAAATAGGAAGTTTGAGGTCCGGAAATGACGTCGTAGGGAAATGATGTCGTTCGCGGACCAATCACAGCCAAGAGCTGTCCGTGGGCTCTCCGTCATGAAGACGGAGAGCTCGGTCAGGTGTGTGTATGGTCTGTACCTCAATATTGCAGCTTCACTCCAGGGTCACTCCTGCACAGCAAGTGATGGCAGTGCACAGATCTGAGAAATCTTAGCCTAATTTCTATACAGCAGTAGGAAATGGAGACATGTCCTCCATGTATATAAACAGTCACTGATCATCTCTATATACAGTCATTAATTGTCTTATCTAGTCACAGATCATCTTTATATGTATGTTCACAGATTGTCTTCATATAGTCACTGATCGTCTTTATATATAGTCGTCACTGATTGTCGTTATATAGTCAATGATCATCTTTATATATAGTCACTGATCGTCTTTATATATATATAGTCACTGATTGTGTTTATATAGTCACTGATCATATATATAGTACAGTCACTGATTGTCTCTACTTCAGTCACTGATTGTCTTGTGTTGTATATATATATATATATATACATATTCAATGATCGTCTGTATATATTTACTGATTGTCTTTATATACAGTCATTGATAATCGCTGATCATCTTCAAATATAGTCTATATAATTTTGGATTGAAGACTTGTACCCTAATCAGTGTTAACTTTGTCACTTGATTTGATTCTGATATAGTTTTAGTCTTTTGACAAAAATCAATTTTAGTGTCAATCAAACTTTAGGCATTTGTTAATTTTAGAACTGAACACATATAGGCTCCATGTTGTCAATGAGGAAAGTTAGGCTCACACATTTTTTTATTGATTTGTCCTCCAAGCATTTTGAAGCTACAGCTGTGTCCATCTTTGTTGTTAACAGTTACCTTGGTTTCCTGGTTATTGTGAGGTAAGGGGCTGTTTACTTGTTCACAAAGTGTCCATTTGACTCTACTCTGCAGATAAGAAGACCAACCTGCCAGGAGGAAACCATTAGACCAAACCTGGATCACAGACATGAGGGGTTTTACCTGTTTGACTCTGCTTTGCTCCTACTCATTAAGTTATGTTAGTATAACAACAGCATTTCAAAGACTTGAGTACTTTCTTACAACAGTTGAGAGGCAGGGTGCTGACTTTCACATGAAATATTTTTGCTTTATTGGCTTCTTTATGCCAACACCAAGGAAAATTGAGACACATACTATGGTCCTTGTCAGACCAGGTGTGAATGTTTGTCTCAGTTGATCAGATAACAAATGGAGACACTTTGGTGACACTTTCTTATCCCAGGAGGTTATGTTCTGTCCTCTTGTGATTGGACAACTCAAGACCGAAGATAATACCAGGTGCTGAACAGAGGTTTGTGTGTTCCTGAAAATATTCTTCTGGGGAAAGGGGAGAAGATTTTGACAAGAGTTTTGGTAAATAACCAGAGAAGTGGAACCAACATGTGCAAAATCTTTCCCTGTTTAATAGATATGTTTTTAATTGCTTTTAAAATGTCAGCTTCACCAAAGAATCTTAACCTCAGAGTTTAACAGGGTTAGGGTTAGAAATACCAGTGGTTGGTAACAAGTCATTGTTTGGATTTCAGTTGGAAGTCTTGAGTCAGTGTTGACTGGGTAATCACTTCAGGAGCATGTGCATAGTGGTGATGAGCTGGTGTTAAAACACATCCTCATCAGGACAGACAAAGGGACTTCAAATACAACAGAGTAACAAATACAGCTTTCTAACTTTTTCTAACTGTTTTCATTTTATTTCTGTTCTCAGATCGATGATAAGGAGTTTGACATTCCCCAAGTGGACACACCTCCCACACTGGAGAGCATCCTTAATGAGGTCAAGTACATGTGATTGTACTGCATCACACACTTTCAACAGAATAACTACACTTTAGTTACAAAGTCATATTAATCAGGTTTGATTAGCTGATTAACTTCTTTTCTTCAGGCTAAACTGTAAACACAGAAAAAGTTTTCGATCCACATTCTGTTGATTTTGTATGTGGGCCTTTGTGCCTTTTCAGAGAGTGAAATTCAATTCAATTAAACATTTTATTTTATTTGTATTGCGCCAAAACATTATATACATTATCTCAAAGCACTTTATATAGTAAGGTCGAAACTTTAAAAAATTGCAAAGAAGTCCAACATTTCCTACAATGAAAACAATCTTTGGTGACAGTGGAGAGAAAAAAATCTCTCATTAACTGGAAGTAACCTAACACTCATTGTGGGCAGCCATCTGCCTTGACCGGTTGGGATGAGCAGAGAAAAATGGGAAAGAGAGGATTATTGGGTGGCAAAGAGGGGACGGAAGAGGGAGGATCAGAGAGAGGAGAGAAACCAACAGAGATTAATGGGAAATGTATCTGAGAGAGGAGGGGAATGATATGTAGGAGTAAATCGGTCGACCTGCTGCTCAGAGCATGTATGCCACTGTAGTATGTGCTGAGGGTCTAAAAATGAAGTTAACCGATGCTGTTGTCTGGAATGTCAATTAAGTGGAACAGTGGAAGTCAAGACAAGAAAATGGTCAAGTCCTCATTTCAATTACATTCAAGTTTCAACCCACAATGATGCCATTAACTGGTTTCTGAGCTTCTGTTTTGAAGCCTCAGTTTGGCATTTTGTGCAGCGCTAACTTCTTTTTTGAAACCATGTATTGATGTGGAGCCTAGTTCAGAGCTCGAGGACATTGCATGCCCACCTGCCACCAGCATCCATTGGACCGTGCCAGCTGTCAATCACACTTCCACGCCCGATGCATACCTTGCTTTATGGTCTATTTGACTCCAAATGGAACAACAATTAAAGAAATTTACGTCAAGCTGTATTAAACCAGACTTGATACTAAATGTTTAGACCATAAAGAACATGTAAAAAATGCTAACCGTTGTTATAAATCAAGTGAGAAGTAGAGTTACTTTCTCATTGACTTCTATACAAACAACCAGTGGAGTCGCCCTCTGCTGGTCATTATATAGAATACATGTTCCAGGCACGTCTGCATTGGCTTCACTTTCTGCACCAGGCATCTACATCGATTCTTATCGACAGTCTATGTTGAAATAATTTCACACAGTAACAGAATATCCCACAACTGTTGTCAGATTCCCTCATCATCCCACCCTCACGTCACTTAAGAGTCAGTTTGTGTTTATTGTTATTTTGAAAAACTGCCAAATTCAATAAACTGACATTACCCTTGTAGCTGAGGTGTTTTTGTTTTGTCATCCTGTGTGTCTGCAGCTGGACGATGAGGAGGAGCCCTTTATGTTGGAAGACACATGCACACTGAGCACAGACAACATGGATGCTCATTCCTGTGACACATCTTCTCTGGCCAGTTCTGACAGTGGAGACCCTGCACATCTCAAACGGCATGCACTCACACTCACCCTCACACACACACACGCACATGCACACGCACAAGCACACAACACTGGTTAACACCATCTCCCATCCAACAAAACACCCACTTGGTCTCAGTCAAGGTAGACACACTAACATGCTCACAGGCCAAAACCTTCACTTGTCACTGGCCCACAAACCGAACACACAAACAAAGTAATTTATGTAATGCATTCCCTGTCCTCTCACCTTAATCTTAACGATAAATGAATGCTCAACCCAAGCTCCTAACCCAAGCTCCTAACCCAAGCTCCTAACCCAAGCTCCTAACCCAAGCTACTAACCCAAGCTCCTACCCCAGCTACTAACCCAAGCTACTAACCCAAGCTCCTAATCCAAGCTCCTAGCACAAGCTACTAACCCAAGCTCCTACCCCAGCTACTAACCCAAGCTACTAACCCAAGCTCCTAATCCAAGCTCCTAGCACAAGCTACTAACCCAAGCTCCTAGCACAAGCTACTAACCCAAACTCCTAGCACAAGCTACTAACCCAAACTCCTAACCCAAGCTACTAACCCAAGCTCCTACCCCAGCTACTTACCCAAGCTACTAACCCAAGCTCCTAATCTAAGCTCCTAGCACAAGCTACTAACCCAAGCTCTTACCCCAGCTACTAACCCAAGCTCCTAATCCAAGCTCCTAGCACAAGCTACTAACCCAAGCTCCTAGCACAAGCTACTAACCCAAACTCCTAACCAGAGCTCCTAGCCCAAGCATGCACAATGGTTCTATCCTTGGTCCATTTCTCTTTGGTACTGCATGTATGCCTATGATGAAAACACACTTACTTAAGGATGAGTATTGTGTATCTCATTGTCTCATCGTCTTGCACAGGGTAATAAAATATCTTCTTTCTGTGTGTGTGTCTGTCTTGTGTACATGTGTGAAGAAAAAGGAGGATGGTGGATCTAAATGCAACAGTTCATGGGTCTGTTCTTCGACACAGCCTGCTGAAGGGAATCTCTGCACAAATCGTCTCAGCTGCTGTGAGACTATCACACACACACACACTTACCTATCTGTGTTTATTAAAGAAGATCATCAGATAGTCTGTCTGTGTTCCTTTTCTCGTTCCATTGCAGATTTTGTTTCAATGGACTGGAAATATTTGTTGTGACAGAAGTTTGTACTTCAAGACTGGCATCAGAATTGGTCCTTTGTTTCAGTGGTCTAATTTGTTTATTGTAGTTTTAAAAAAACACAAAATGTTTATCTTTTATTTAGGACAAAGTGGATGCTGGACTGCCAACTGCTATAGTGAGTATGAGTTTATTCAGCTTTAAATCAACTGAACAAAGATATGTGATGTTCTTAGGAATTATTTTTAAAGGATTTTGATGGTGTCATTATGTCTTCTGTTTCTATCTGTTTTCTATGACCTTTAATGGCCGTGTACACCTTATTCATGCTCTATAAGATACATAAATATCTCTTCAGATGGCTGTAACCATCTATGGGGCTGTTTTGATGTTTCTGTCAACTACAAACAATACTGTAGAGATACAGGAAGCAACATGTAAGATTCTTGTCAAACGGGATACCGTGTTTACAGAGAACTTTCTTCTTATCTGTTAAAATAGCAAGAAAGAATATGAGGGCAGACGCTAGGGATGGGGGGAAAAATCGATTCAGTTACAAATTGCGATTCTTGTGAATGACATGAAAATCGCCACGCTGCCTCCCAAATCGATTTTTTTAAACATATATTTATTGGTTTTATACAGGGAAGGATATATGGGGGGAGGAGCAACCTCACCCCCAATTATGTTGACCAGCTCTTGTTTTTGCACAATAATCTAAACATACCCAAGCACTAGCTTTGCATAGCTTACATGCAAACAACAGTGAAGCATAGCCTACTTTTTGTTTATTTCAAAGTTTATATTTTAAGTAAACTTTTATTCATTCTATTCTATTTACCTTTTATTTACTTTTTAAAAGTAGCCTTTGTGGCATACATTTCTTAATCTATGAGTTTGTGTGCAGTTGACAGGGGCTATACAATAAAGTTTTTGCACTACCCTTTCTTAGTTTTTGCACTTCAGTTAATGTGTAGAAGACAATGTTGCTCACAGAATTAAATGTGACATTTGAAGTGAGTTGAGCAGTCTTATTTTCCTCATTTTTTGTAATGCCTTTGAATAATATGGGGGACATGAATCGCAATATATCGCAGAATCGAATCGCAATATTTGCTGTATTGCAATATGTTAAGAATCGCAATAATATTGAATCGTGGCCCATGTATTGCAATACTATCGTATCGTCACATTTTTGCCAATTCCCACCCCTAGTAGACGGATGATATGATTGTTAATAAAAATGCAGCCCAATGAGAATATATCCACATATGTGTCTGTGTCAGTCTGTGTTCGTAGTGTTGGATTGTGTGAGTGCAAGTGGAGGCAGAAAGTTTGATATTGTCTTATTTATTGAATATTGTTTTATTTTGTATTTGATTGTGTTCAGACAGTGTCGGGTGTGATCGCTGTGGGGACGTCTCATGGTCTGGCTCTGGTTTTTGGTGAGTCAGCTCTCATGCACTCTACATGCACACAGTGAATCATCCCATTTAAATCTTTTTACAATGCAAATAAAAGTGTGGTTAGGTTATTTCCAATTAAAATATGTTTCCATAGGTTGTTGTTTTAAATAACATGAAGATGCTGAACAAGACTTCAGAATCTTCATGGCTAAAAGCCAGTTAATATTTCTGTGTTGAATAAACGCTGATGTAGCTGCGTACCCTGCATCAAAGCCTGGCATGCAATTCTCTAGAAACTACACACAATTCCCAATTGTTTGATATAAAGACCAGCTCCTGCTTATCAGTTAAATTGTCGGCTCTGCATTAATCCTTCGTAGAAGAATAAACTAGGCCATGTAGTAAATGTGTCGTAACTATGGCTGAAAGTCTTCATTTACATGATTGCTGGAGAAAGTCACACAGCTGTATAGCTAACAACCTTCTCAAGGATAGGGCAGGTTATAAATCAGTTTTTTTTGGCTAAACCCTCCAGGTCCAGAGTGGGTGTTTTGAGGTTTACTACAGCCAGCTTAAAGGACTGTGGTACCTAGCCTGGTGATAATGATAGATTGCTTGTATTGAGTGAAGTACTAATTTCTTCATCAATTATTGGAGCGTCACTACCTTTCTAATTTCTTTAAGTCTTGCTTTAATTAATGCATGTTGGAATTATACCAAGGAGCACATTTTTTACGTTTTACAAGATTCTTCCTTAGAGGTTCTATAGACAGTGTTTCCCCTAGGTTTACAGCTTTGGGGGGCGACGGTGGCGGCAGAGCGTAGCGGGGGACGGGACGGGACGGTGGCGGCGAGACAGGGACACAAAAACTTAAAGGAATCATGATGTTAATGTGTTTCTTTTAATGATTTTGAACTTTACATTGGATTTCTGACTGGCGCTGACAGGCTATTCTGTGATGCTCAGACATCATGTGTTTGTCCAGTTTGTCCCTTCTGTAGGACTGGCAGGGAGACTCTATAAATGGCCGGGTCTGGTTTCCTCTCACAACTGCCTGTTTATGCTGTCTACGTATTCGACAGAACATTCCTAAAACCAAAAAGAAAACTGAAATAATCCCCAATTCATTCTCTATGAACTGTAATTTATCTATTTATTTATGCATGCATGTATACATGTATGTATGTAATGTATGTATTCACTGACTTCCATACGTAACCTGGATTGCCGGAATCCGGAAAAAAGCCCTGTCACGAAACCACGGAAACGCTGGAGCGGATTGGTTGAAATCACTGTAAAGACGTTATGGAGCATGCGCATAAAGTGAAAGAACACAAAAGTCGAGATCCGACTAGCAATCTTCCCATATATTTGTAAATGTATATATAATAACGACTTCTCTACCACCTGAAATCACTGTTACCACAGCAATCAAACAGGACTAGTTAGAATAGAGCACCTCGCCATAACCCTCGTTTGTGTTAAGTTACCGTTTTGAAACTTCCGTCTGTATTAAACATATTTTCACGTCAGATTTGCCGGTTAAACAGTGATAGAAGGAAGTGACGCAGCGGGATTAATAATGGTTCAGGCTGAAGTTGCGAGGCGAGGTGCGTTCACGGTTAAATACAACAAGCGGAGAAAGCAGAATCGCGGGTTGACCGCCGCTGAGAAATGCGCGTCCCGTGTTAACAGCCAGGCGCCTGCGCGCTGGAGAATTGCGTCCGGTGTAATACTTACCAACATCAGTCTTGTACAACCAGGGGGAGTATTTCCCCTCTGAAAGGCCAAGCTGGGTCAGAACCTGTCATCCGGTGGTGACTGAGCAGATGCTTGTCTGGGGCAGGGCGTGCAGCACTCGGGCTCTTCTCTGAACTCGGACCCGGAGCAGGAGAGCTCCTCCGGCTGCTACTCGCAGGAGAGTGGCTGTTGCCATCTCCACCTGGGAGCGCGGATATTTTGAACTGCTTCTCAGGTGGTTGATGCACATGTTTTCAGATGGATGCTTTCTGTCCGCTGGTGGGAGGTTGCTCACCTGTGTGTGCGCGCACCTGTCTGTGTGTGCGCGCACGTGTCTGTGTGCGCGCATCTGGATGGAACTCCGCCTTGCGCGCTACAGAGAGCAGAGGAGAACTCTAACCGCGCGACCATGTCGAGACAAATGCAAGCTATAGACCTGTCTTATAGGAAATGTAACCTTAAAATGATTTATGTAGAGATCTGGCGCTATATTAAAAAATAAAAAATAAAATAAATAATTAACTTCACCTTCCAGGGTGGGCGGGAGGTCTCGTTAATAGAATGGTAGGGGAAACACTGATAGAGTCTTGTGCTACTTGTAGATAGTTTGCAGTGCTATTGACAAATGATAGATCATAGTGGAACTAAAGTTTTTAAAGGACTGGAATTATTTCAATTAATAGATAGAAAATGAGTTTTTAAATGATGGTTTGTAGTCCAACAACAGGACATCATAGTATTTTTATGTTCTGGTCTGTTTTGTGTGGGATTGTGTTGAAAGAATATTAAATGTTTAAATGTTGTTTAAATGTTTAAACATCCACAAATTTGACACCATATGTTAGAACAAGGTCAAGGGTGTAATTACAAAATGAGTGGCCACCTCAATTGTGGTTCATCACCATTGTCAGATGCCAACACGATACAGGATCCGCCATTATTATCACGATCAGCCAGCACGATACAGGATCCACCATTACGATCACGATCTCTGATACGCAGATCATAATCCACAATGTGGCCGCGGCCCTGGATCTGCGGACGATAAGGCAAAGGGACTCCGGGGAAGAAGTCAATGTCCAATGTCCCCATGAATATTAAAATCGCCTACAACAATTACTTTAATTGTTTTAAGGATTAGGCTTGATAAACCCAAGGTACAATTCATAATAGAGTTTTATTATTATTATCATTGAATATAGAAAGATCAGTCCAGGGGCATCAAACTGTCCTATGGTCAAAAAGATTTTAAGCTTGTACAGCTTGTTCATAGTTCCCTCACTTTGCATGAGACCTGAAGTTAAAAGTACTTCCTATTATTTTTAAATCTGAATTTTATTGAGAACGTGATAGTCTAATCAGATGGCAGGGGGTTCAGCTACGATCATCTCCACTGTTGGTCCTGAAAAGTGTACAATGAAGCCCTCCCGGGTGACAGATCAGCCCGTGCTGTACTCCATCTTCAGAATCTGCTCTACCTATCTGTCCAGTGGACCATCTGCCCTCTAATAGGACAGTTTCACTTTGTTTTGTGCTGTCTAATTAGATTCAGGTGTAAAGCCAGGCCAAAGCCGTTTTAAGACATGACTTCTGGAGAATTGGGTCTGGACTTTCTCCGGAGGTTTCACATATGAACAAGCAGGAGATTCTCCCTCAGATGTTTCTTTAATTTTTGCGTCTTACTTGTGTTAAAAACTTCCCTAACCACCCCACTCGCTCGTGGTGAATCCTGCAAAGCATTTCCTGCTGTGTACTCAGAATGGCTCCTATGGATTTTCGGTTGGGGACTGGCTGGAGAAAGTCCACAGAAAGTCAGGAGGCTCTCCCTTGGACATTTGCATTCAAACTTACTGCCCATCCAGAGAATGTGCGTAGGATCTTGGGAGTTGGGTGCTTGCCTGAAAGCAGCTTAAAGAAACTCTGATATGTTCACAGATTTTATTCACACCACCTCATTTTTAAACTGATATAATTCCAATCTTATAGACTTGAACCCATAAGAAACAGCCCCATCAACTAGACCTATGTGTATTAGGAGGTGTCATCAGCCAAATTAAATCTGCATTAGCTCAAATTCCCATACAGGTGAATTGTATCTATACATGGACAATTCAAAAGAGAACAGGATCTGATGGATCAGCTTTTCAAAATCACACATCCAATAACTAGGATTCAGTCTACACTCATACATGAAGTGTTTTGATTAATGAACACCACAGTTGATTTATGTTCTTGGAATATTTTATTAAACTCACTGTCAGTTTAAAGTATAGTTTACATTATAGCAGTTGGATCTTTTATTAACTCAGTACATGCCAGTATCACTGATATCCACCCTCAAGACTGCTTCACCTGAGTCAGACATGGAGGCACTGACAATAACATAATCGCCCTCATAAGAAATGCAGGAGCCGTCGGCTTTTGCTCTTACAAAGTTGTTTTCACCTCCATTATACATCCTATCATACAGATTGTAGTCGCAGTCATTTCCTCTTTCAAAGATGCCCACAGCAAAACAGTTGAAGTAGAGTATCCGGTCATAGGGCACAGAGTACATGACAGCCATGACGTGGCTGTAGTCGTTCAGATCGGCATTGAAAAGGTCGTACGTGAAGACACCGACGGCTCCAGTTGCACAGCCGGTGGTCTTGTTGAACATTGCACTGCCAGCGGAGCAGGGACCCACCATGGGTGGCACAGGGACCTGACAGTAGCCGCTCTCAGTGAACACCCTGAACACAGAAACACAATGTCAGACAGGTCCGACATAAATCTTTTGTATCAAGTCAAACCATCAGTTTTAGGTTAATGAGAGACAGTTTGTGAGTTCACCCACAAGCAGTCAAAACTATTGCATAATGTCAAATGCCAATTAAAATATACTGCATTGCCAAAAAGTATGTGGACAGCTGAACATTTCAGCTAACACTTATATGTTGTGATAACATGTGATAACATTTGGTTACAGGAGCCTTAGTAGAGTCAGTCAGTGGTTTTCCAGTGCAGTGTTGCAGGATGTGGTGGTGCAGCCCAAAGACATTCTACACCAAACTGGGAAACTCATTTCTCTCTGGACCAAATCTGAACTGCTCACTGTAGCTTAGGTCAAAAATGTATTTAGATACACAGAATAAAGAACGTGAATTACGTTCCTCACCACCTGCTCTCTAAATAAAAGTCCAGATTAAAGAAGTTTGGGGATGCTTCTTACCAAATACTACAACTCAGTGACCTGCTTAAGTCAGGTTTAAAATGTACGTCAGAAAATGAGCAACACATCACCTTGGGTTGGCCAGAGTGTAGGAGCCAGAGTTGTTGTTAATCTCCACGGCGCAGTGGCGATGAGGCATCGTGATGAGGTGAGAAGTGGCGGCAGGGGAAGAGTCACGCCTAGAGACAGGACACAACTGTTTCAGGGATTTCAGTATCTCTCAAGCAGAGAGCATAATCTGTGCTGATATCATGTCACAGTTTTTCAGGAGGCGGGCTAATGGCTTTGGATATAAAATACATCACTTTAGGATTGAAGGCGAAACGCAAAGAAAATAAGACGCCTCACTAAACTACTAGTCGTGTTATTCTGTCTTTGAAGATTTTCAGTCATCAAGGTTGTGGTTAGGAGTTAGTACAAATATGTGCTTGGGCAACTTTAAAATAAAGAGCTAATAAAGTCATATCAAATTATAAAGATTCTTTGAATACTTTCATGTGGTTTTCAAGAAGTCTGGAACTAGATACAGCCTTGGGAGCTCCGCCAAGTGCGAAGGTGACAGTGAAGGAAGTGAAAGCAACAGACCTGAGTCAGTGTTTCTATGAGCCTGTACTTGTGTCAGTACAGAAATCTTCATATTCTTCCACAATCTCACCAGGATTATATCTGATCTTAATATTGTTTGAGTGTGAAATATAATTAGACAGGTTCATTGAATGAGTCGTTGTCGTGAATTACCCAGTGTAAAGGGAGGTCAGCTACAATCTTTGCATAACTGGGTGAATTAAATAATATGAAATGTCTAACTCTGTAAATTAGTCATTGTCAGAAACATAAAGCAAGATCAATTGACAGTGTTTCTTTATACATTCCTGCGAGCAATTATTGACTCACTTTTTTTAAGTCAAAAGAATCTTGACAAACTCAACATTGCAGAAGCTGCTATGTCTTCATCAGTGTTGCTTTACTAGTCTTAGTAATATCCATAACTGTCACTGCTTTCATCTGAAGCAAGATGATAATTTTATGGATTGCTCAACAAACTGAATGGGTGTTATCACAAGATGCTATTTGGCAAATTCTTTGTCATTGTTAATTATATTAATGTTTAATTTGGACAGTTTTACTTGTGGATCCAAAGCAGAGGACCTACATATATGACATAAACTAATTCACAACCACTGAATTCATTCATGGATGAAAAAAAAAGAAGAACATTTTGAGGCAAATGTCCAGATTTAAAATGGAGTTGACAAAATGTGATTAAATCACGCGATGAAAAGAAATCTAGAAACAGATGACGATTACCTGTAGACTGATGATGAGTTGTGTAGAAAAAAATAATAATACAAACAGTAATTTAAACTAAACTCTTGCCCAAGCATAGAGGTGATAGCAACATCATTCCACACTAAAGTAAAGATATATGTTGTCTAACCATCAAAA
The DNA here is from genome assembly GCF_963576545.1 of Limanda limanda. Lineage (NCBI taxonomy): Eukaryota > Metazoa > Chordata > Actinopteri > Pleuronectiformes > Pleuronectidae > Limanda > Limanda limanda. Next base: position 1,021,199 of record NC_083650.1, read on the forward strand.
CTAAAGTGAATACACAAGAACCTACCTTTCTATGCTCTGCAGAAGCGGTTGTTTAAATTAATTGTTGCACCAGGTTTTAGGATGAAGTCACCTTGTAAATGGGCTGCTCACACAGTGGCTTTTTATTGAACCAGCTTATCAGCAACTTTAGGCCCCAGTTGACTCCCTCCTTATCTTCTGTCCGGTATCAGCTCCCTGCTCACCTGTGTTCCCGGACCTCGCCAACAACTTATCACCACGGCAGCATTGCATTAGGCTGATTACATCAACCTAGGTTTTTGTTTGTTTTAACCTTTCATAGCGGATAATTGTGGGTATTTGTACAGGGCGGGACGTCAACAGGGCAAGGACCTATTGGTCTGCCAGGATAACACAACAAAAGTATATGAGGGGGAGCTATTAGATTAGATTAGATTAGATTAGATTTCTTTATTTATCCACACAACGGGGAAATTCACTTGTTACAGCAAAAAAGAGAAAAACAGAATTTAAATAACAGTGCCGAAGCAACAATAAAAAAGAAAGATCAAAATATATACACTACTAAACTACACATAATGAGAGTAAAAATATACAGAAAACAAAAACAACCTGCAAAACAGACACTGTGCAAAAGCAGGTACTGGGGAGAAAGTGGAGTGATGTAAGTGTTATTGTAATGAAAACAAAAGTATTATAAGTAATATTGCAACAGTAGTGACCATGATACAGAAAAAATAATTAAAAGTAAGTGACCATAATATAAATAATACTACAAGATAGTATAAAGGAAAATATAAATATTGCAATGTAACCATTATAAGTGACCATGATATAAATATAGATGTAAAGTGTTGAATATTATTGTGCATAGTAGTGATCTGAGTAAAAAAATAAAAAATAAATAAGAAAAATAAAAATACAAATACAGCTATGGTGAGAGGTTGAGTGGAGATAAAGATAATAGACAGGGACTACAACATTATCAGGTGGTGCTGGTGTTGTAGAGCCTGACTGCAGCCGGGATGAAGGACCTGCGGAACCTCTCCTTCTTACACCGTGGGTGTAACAGTCTGCTGCTGAAGGAGCTGCTCAGGGACCCCACATTGTCATGTAGGGGGTGAGAGGTGTTGCCCATGATGGACGCCAGCTTGGCTAACATCCTTCTGTCCCCCACTTCCTCAATGGAGTCCAGAGGACAGTCCAGGACAGAGCTCGCTCTTCTTATCAGTCTGTTGAGCCTGCTCCTGTCTCTGTCCGTGCTACCCCCCCTCCAGCAGACCACAGCGTAGAAGATTGCTGAAGCCACCACAGAGTCATAAAAAGTCCTGAGGAGAGCCCTGCACACTCCGAAGGACCTCAGCCTCCTCAGCAGGTGGAGGCGGCTCTGGCCCTTCTTATAGAGGGCATGTGTGTTGTCGGACCAGTCCAGTTTGTTGTTGAGGTGAACACCCAGGAATTTGTAGTTCTCCACCACCTCTATGTCCAATCCCTGGATGTTCACTGGTGTTAAGTTGGATGCTTTTTTCCGGAAGTTCACGATCATCTCCTTCGTCTTGCTGGTGTTCAGCTGAAGCTGGTTGAGCTCACTCCAGCTGACGAAGTCTGTGATGACCGCCCTGTACTCCAGGTCATTCCCCTCAGGAACACATCCAACGATGGCTGTGTCATCTGAGAACTTCTGGATGTGGCAGTGGGTGGTGTTGTGGGTGAAGTCGGAGGTGTAGAGGGTGAAGAGGAAAGGGGAGAGCACCGTACCCTGAGGGGCACCTGTGCTGCAGAGCACCACGTCAGACACACAGTGATGGAGCCTCACATACTGTGGTCTCTTGGTGAGGTAATCCGTTGTCCATGCAGCCAGGTGTTGGTCCACTCCCACGTTCTCCATCTTCACTTTGAGCAGTGAAGGCTGGATGGTGTTGAATGCACTTGAGAAGTCAAAAAACATGACCCTCACAGTGTTCCTGCTGTCCTCCAGGTGTAGCAGGGATCTGTGCAGCAGGTAGGTAACTGAGTCATTCACCCCAATCCCAGGCTGGTAAGCAAACTGCAGGGGGTCCAGCTGTGTGCTCACCAGCAGTCGTAGGTGTCTCAGGATAATCCTCTCCATCGTCTTCATCAGGTGAGAAGTCAGGGCAACTGGCCTGAAGTGGTTAGGCTCCTTGGGGCGCGGCGTCTTCGGCACCGGGACCACACAGGAGGTCTTCCACAGGGCTGGGACTTTCTCCAGGCTCAAGCTCAGTCCTAAGTCGCACAGTGAATCAGAGATCACCCAAACTATTCAGTAACTATATTATCTATTCTACATTAGTGTTTGTCAGAATGATGAAGTCTTTGTAATCCTTAAAATGTGTGGCCACGATGTAAAAACAATTAAGTTGTTCAACAGGAAGAAAATTATTAAAGTATTAAATCAACCTCTGAAAAGTTGCAGTTTGTTTATAGCTCAAGTAATTCATAAAAAGTTTTACTCATTCTGCGTCCAATGATAATTTATCTCCCCATGACCATGAACTTCGCCATGGCACTGTCAAAGGTATTGGTGAGAAGTCCTTAACCAAAGAGAGCAGGCTGTCGTCATGTATCTCCATTTTGAGCTCCTAGTTACTGTAAACTCTGCCATGGGGGTATGACACACATTCAGTGCTACTGGCTGCTGTATCAATCAATATTCACAACATTTCCCTTTCAAAGCTCTGACATCAGTTTCAATGGGTCTTTAAATCAGTGCTGGGTCTTTAAATCAGTAGGGGACGGCAAAGGTAGGGACGTCGTCCTCTAACCAGAAGGTCAGCGGCTCGGATCCCAGCCCGTGCCGAGGTGTCCTTGGGCAAGATGCTGAACCCCGAGTTGCCCCCCATCGATGTTGAATGCACTAATTGGAAGTCGCTTTGGATTATACCGTCAGTTAAATGTAATTTAATGTAAAGAACATAAAGGACAGCAGTAAAGACAGTTTATCATCAGTGCAGCTTGTAGTGATAGTTATATCTAGGTACACTCTTAGGGCCTGATGTAGTTAGCAGCAGTGGTCTTTGTGAAAGAGCCTCACCAGCATCATCTCAGTCACACGAGTGGGATTTATAGTGGCAGTGTCATTGTTTGACTCAGAACAGGGCTGTGAACCAGCAGCCTGTGCAGCATGAACAGGTAGAAGAGGCAGGAGAGATCCAGGGGCTGAGGACCAACTTGTGTAGACACACTCACATTTTAGATTCTCAGTATGTGGATGGTCTTTCAGCATCACGGTGTAATATATAGTAGTTTGGGTTTGTTCTGTGAAAAAGCTGCATAGCCAGTTACTGTAGAAACTTAATGTTATCTTAGACATATGAACAAATAAATGTAAGTATACAATGTTGCAAAATATGGAGATCATTTTCAGCTTTCAAGTTTTTATAGGACAGCGTCAGCAAGAAGAGAGTGTGAGTGAACATAAAATGCTTTTGTGGATTTATTTAAATTTCCAGGGAAAAATGTTGAAATATGCAGACAGCTGCTAGTCTCAACAGAGTGTAGGACTCTAACTGTGAAGTGGTTTGGCTGGGGCTGACCCATGTCTCTTTATATTGCTGACATGATGATGCCTGGGCAGGAAAAGGTATGAACATCCCTGTCATATGGCTCGCCTATATTTAATTTTGTTCATTATATATATTTTTTGGGCTCTGAGCTGTCTAAGCTCAAGTCCATTTTGTTTTGACTGAGCTACTTTGGAGCATGCTGTGTTCTTTGAGTTGGATATTTCCTCCAGTTCCTCATTTGCTTCCAGTGTGTTGTGTCTTTGCTGATATGCTGTTTTGATTAAGTTTTTTCACTTTAGACAAAGATGATTTTTTTTCAAAATTCATTTTATAATCCATACATGTGTACCCTGCTGTGAGGGGTAAATGTCTTTCATCTACCTCTCCAGATACCAACCAGGCCCTGCGACTCTGCCTGGGCACCAAGACAACTGGGGCAGAGTTTGGAGCTGTCTCCGCCCTCAGCATCAATCACGATTGCTCACGGCTTCTCTGTGGATTTGCCAAAGGACAGGTACAGTGTACAGTGTACTCAGACACACAGACCACAATCACAGGCTTGTTGACTCTCTGTTGATTAGTTTAAATTGTTAAATAGGGTGTAAGCAGGACACTGATGACATGGTTTCCACTAAAGCTTTGAATACAGTGAGTTGTTCTGATGAGGGCGTGTGGCACTCTGAGATGGTTGATGATTCTTTGACTTCTGTGCATATATATGGTTTTGTAAGAAATTATTGATCATACAAAACTAATTGTGTATTTATATATATAACATTAGGTTTACATCTGAGCCTGTATGAGCTCAGGACTATTATGGGTATTAGAGGTTTCTTAAATGGCTGCACAGTTTATTATTTTACCAAAGGAATCTCAATGGATCATGACTGTACAACAAAATATTAGGGCCTTATTAAGTAAAAATAATATGATCAAGCCAGGGGGAATGGGAGTAATACAGTGCTGCAAACCCATCCATTTATGAGAAGAAAAAGTACAGGAAAATTTGAATTTATAAATTAAGAAATGTGCGAGATAGAAATGATCTGAGATTAAAGTCCCTGATTTATTAAATTGCGTGCAATAGTGTTTGTGTTTGGGCAAATATCCACATTAGCCACCATCACTGCTTGTGGTTCTATTTGGTTGAGATACCCACTTCTCCAGAATCAGATAAGCCTTCTTATGCATATTATGCTCCCCATCATTATTGTGTGGGTATCAAAAACATTTGAAATAGAACACAACAAACATCCTCTGAGTAACAACTGGAAATAATAAATGGTCTGTATTGATAAAGCACTTTTCTAGTCTTGACGACCACTCAAAGCCCCTTACATTACAGTTATTACCATTCACCCATTCACACACAGATTCATACTGCGCATCTATGTGCAGCATTTTTTCTCTATATGAGAGGGGGACATTTTGGGGGGTTCAGTATCTTGCCCAAGGCTTGCGGCATGTGGAATGGTTAAGACAGGGATCGAACCACCGAGACTTCTGGTTAGAGGATGACAGCAATGGATTGAAGAGACTCAGTATTTGCAGCAGTATTGTCACTTGGAACAGCTGATTTGCAACAGACTGGGGACCACAGAGTGTGCCACTATTATAAAATTGACTATATTTGTTAAGGGGAAGTTTCCAAATATTACTATATAAATAACTCCACTGCACGTTTTAGTATAATTGAAGAGCGTCTGCAATTAAAGTGCATCTTACATCTTCACTTTAAATTATAATACAAGAGGGAGAACCTGTTACCATCAGCATCCTCCCTGACGAGGGTCGGGGACGGAGAGCGTACCGGGCGCTGAACTACTAATCACTACCTGAGTTGCAGAACCGATGAAGTGGCACAAGGTCGTTTCTACTGAAAATACATTTATATTTGGGTAGTTCACTTCACGATTGAATTTCATTAGAGGCTGTTTTTCATTGTGTTCAGTTAACCAGGAGGTCAAAGTAAAGGCCAGGCAATATTGTCTCTCTGGATACCATAGACATGACCTGCCTTTGATTGACTTACTCTGATATGTTTATCATATTATTTAGAAGTGGGTATACAGTTGGCTGATTGAAAAACAAATGAGTATACTCTGCTAACCAGTGTATACCCTGCACTACACCACTGCAGCTAATGATTTAGTTTCCATGGTGCAGAGCACCACTTTCAGTTGACTAATCTTTGCCTCAATCATGACAAATAAAATACATTTATTATAAGTATTGGTATCACTAAAGGAGGCAGAGGAATACCATTGAGCGACTAAATATCCAACATATTGTCCTACTTCAAGTTCTGAACTGTCTGTCTCTCTGTCTGTCTGTATAACTAGATTACAATGTGGGATCTAGCCAATGGGAAACTTCTGAGAACTATCACCGATGCCCATCCTCCAGGGACAGCTATACTGCATGTTAAGGTACACATAAACCATACACATAACATAACCATGACAAAATGTTTCACACACAGAATGTGCTCTGGGAGCTTCCTGGTTTGGATCTGATTTCGGTGACTTGTTATTCTTTCCCTGTTTTTGTGTTTAGTTCACAGATGACCCAACTCTTGCAGTGTGCAATGACAGTGGAGGATCAGTGTTTGAGCTGGCCTTCAGGTAACTGAGTCATCCAGCCTCCTTCTATAGACTCTGATAAGGGGTCTGAGCATCTGGGAGTGAAAACTGTTTCTCAAAGTTGAAGCAAAACAAACCTTATAATATGACACTTCATTAAAGAAACAATATTCACACAAACACTTTATCCCAGACACAACGGACAAACAACTAGCAAGAGTTACAAATCGTTGCATGATTCAAAAGACTAATTTTGTGTTAATAAAGTGTTTGATTATTGTGAGGTCGATTTTTATTTTCTGGTAACGATATCTGTTCATCCTTGTTTCCAGGAGAGTAATGGGGATGCGCACCTGTGACTCTCGATGTCTCTTCAGTGGATCTAAAGGGGAGGTCTGCTGTATTGAGCCTCTGCGTGCTCCTCCAGACTTCAGAGACCATCCCATCACACACTACTCTCTACTGGCCATGGCCTCTCTCACTAAAGTACACAACACACACACACTCAGCTCTGTTCAGTGCATGCTTTGTCCTTTGCTTATCCATTTTACTTTGGGTTTGAAACCCTCCTGTGTTTCTTTCACCAGATTTTGGTCATTGGCCTGAAGCCCACCCTGAAAGTCTGGATGACTTTTCCCTACAGCAAGGTCTGTTTTTCATTCTGCTACATCAGCTTGTTGTTAATAAGTGCAGCTTGGCACAGATTTATTATGGTTTTGGTTAGTGTCAGCTACGGAATTCACACCAAGTAGGGTTGTAGATTTAATGGTAACTGACAATTTGTGGTTCTGTGTCTTACCCAAGGACATACTTCAACTTAAAGGCCTCACTGTGTGGCATGACCCTGAACATGTCAATCATAATGTCAATATGGACAAGATGCAGGCATTACGGTGGCAACTTAAACCAACCTTCCTATTACTAAACAACTTGAACTCTCGACTCAAGCTGCTTTCAGACATGCACTGAACTCCGGATAATCTCCTGTCCTTGTCCAATTTTGCAAATATTCTATGTTTATGTCTGAAAACTGCTGTACTCTGCTTAGGTAGTTAAAGAATGAAACCAAAGCTAAATCACAAATTTAACCAATTGCCACTGACATGGTGCTACATAAGCTGAGTTACACATACGGTATGTTCCTGAATAAGCTGACATTAATGCAACAACCACAACAACAAACATTCTGCTGCACGCTTTATTTCATCAGATGTCCACCACATAAGAAAATATGTCGCTCAGCACATTTTCAACAAACTGTAAAATTCCTGTCTCAGTTCCAAGTCCTCATAATTTTACTGCAGGCTCGCTGTAATCTTATCTATTTTATGTCATGTTATTTCTAATCCTCCTAGTTTGATCAGGGAAAATGTCTGTTGAACAGTTTTCTTCAACCAACAGTGCAGCACCACATTGAGCAGTTTTTTAAGCCAAAGCAAAAAAGTATTTGGAACATTACTTTAAAAGGTTAATGAAGAGTCACTGATGTGATGCATTCTTTCATCAGTCGGATCCATCCAGCGTTCCTCAGCTGGCCTGGCAGTTTGTTCCTGTTCAGAAGACAGTCAACCCTATCCTGGCTTTTTGTAAAGGAGACACCGTCCACTTCCTGCTGGTATCTGCTCAAATCTTAACTTCAATTTAACTACAACTCTGTTTTAAAGCTTCATTTCTTCTCTGCTGCGATCAAATTTGAATTATTGTTCTGAATAATATTTTCAGTTTTCACAATTCATTTAGTTTCTGTTTTGGTGTGCACTCACTGACAATTCTTTAGGTTTAATTTCCAATCCACAGACAGCCTTCATTTGTAAAACATGCAAACACAGGTCTGATTACTGTTTGACTGTCAGAATGAGATGACAGAATGTAGTCTGTTCCAGTACAGGTTGCAGCTTCTCACCCTGGAATATTATTTAATTTGTAGCATTATTACACAGTTATAACATGGAAGTACACAATACATGCTATGTAATGTTAAATATATAACAAGTGCAGGTTTTAAGAACCACAAAGATGCTGCCGAGAGACAATTGACAATGAAAACATAACCTCCTGTGCAGAGGTAATAACAGCAGCAATGATTAAGTTACAGCTTCAGTATATATGTATATAAAAATATACCAGATGTTTGTCTCAGTATATCCTGAGAGAACTGATAAGTGTGGAACAACAGTTTATCATGTTTGAATGTTCTCCTCTGCACCACTCTATGCTCAGGTTAAAAAGGAGGAGACGGGGACCATCCATGTCATCAAACAAAGACAACTCCACCTCAGCTGTGACATCATCAGCCTGAGTGTAAGTTCCTAACTCAAGACAGTGGGTCCCTTGCCAGTGCCCCCCTATAACTGTCCCACTCTATATTCAGCCTATACAGTCTATGTATTCAGCAAATGCTTGAGAGCTGCCTGTTGAACTTAATCTGTTTGGCTTCCTGGTAGCTTTGGATCTGGGCCTCTTTCACTTCCAACAGAAAATGTCTTTGCAGAAATTAACAGTTGAAGAGGGGACATCCATGACTTGTTCTCCCCTTTTCTCTGTGTCTCTGCAGTGGATCAACAGTCGCACACTGGTCCTGGTAGACAGCCATGAAAAGCTGCACGTTGTGGACCGGCCCAGTCAGGAGGTTTTGGAGACGCTGGACTTGGAGCAGGTGCAGCTGGTCTATAACAGCCGACATTTCAAATCGCTGGCTACTGGAGGGAATGTCTCCCAGGCTCTGGTGAGAGGGAAAAGCTGATACAGGATCCGAGGTCAAAGTTCAAATTTTTTGGCTTAGGAGCAGAGGTTAAGTTTAAGATAAATTCTCTTTAATTTAAAATGATAGCGATAATGGATTGGATTTGAAAGGTAAGGGATGACAGCTGTGGATGTTGTTTTTAACCCTTCCGTCTAGTGTACCCCTTTTCAACCAAAAGTTCAGAGAACTGTGAAACCAGGATCTAAACCAAATAATTTAAAGTCACTCTTACACTTGAAGATCTGTGAAACAAAGCCAATTGGACTGATGATTGCAGATTCAATTTTCACACACAAGGAAATGAAACAGAGATATCCTGTTGCTGTCTGTTAATGTTGTGAGATCCTGAGGTCGGAGTTGGATGTAATTGATGAGTAAACATGGTTCCTGTGGAGGTGAATGGGAGGTTTTAAACCTAGTGAGACAGCCACCAAAGTGAATCACTCACTTTGTTCTAACGCCACACTTCCTATCTTGTCAACTCACTTGACCTCTTTTTTATCTCCCATTTGTTGGCTATCTTACTCGACTGCCAGGATCGGTCAACTTTTCTCTTTCTTTGAATATTTCATCTGTTCTTTTCCTCTTCCTGGCAAGTCTAAGAGTTTATGTGTGTTTCAGGCTTTAGTTGGAGAGAAGGCCTGCTACCAGTCGGTGTCAAGCTATGCAGGACAGATTGTCTATTTGGGCACTAAGGTGATGTGTTTCATTATTGCACTTGTTGCCTGTGTGTGCACAACAGCTTTGACCTTTACTGCACATTGATTAACATAAGTTGTTGATGACCACTTTGAAAAGTAAGTGCTGACTAGTGTTGCAGTGAAATGCAGGAATATATTCCTATAAATCACACTGACCGGCTCTGATATGTCATCAGAGATTAAGTTACTAGACTTTCTCAAAGTGAGGAGGCATTAGACCTGTCTCTCTGGAAGATGTGGCCAAGTAGTAGTAATAGTAGTAGAAAGCTTGTTTTTGGGGGGGTTTCACCTTCTTTAACAGTGTGATATTGTGTTGTCTTGCAGTCGTCTCACATTATGACTCTACGAAACTGGAGAGAGGTATGTATATGAGTAATTACTGTAGTTTCATACAAATCAGCAGTAAGTGAATGGTCCCGTGTTACATTATGGTCACATAAGACTCTAATTATTATCTTTATCTTTATTTCAACTTTTGAGAGGATCTGATGGAGAGTCTGTTTCAACTACTTTACATTTCATTTAGCTGACGCGTTTATCCAGGGCGACTTCTAATAAGTGTATTCAACCATGATGGTACAAATCCAGAACAGTAAGAATCATGTAGCTTCAAGCCTAGCTATAATTTACTACATTTAAGTGCCATATAAGTGCCACTATCAGATGACCCAGTACATACCTTGTATTAACATGTGTTTTTTGTGATTCGATTCCATGTAGACAGCTCTGAGTGTGGTCACAAACAAATCCAGGAGAAGAGAAAATATATATGTTTGATTAATAATGCAACTTCAGCGGGTCAGAGGACATCAGCTGAGAAGGCAGAGGTCCTTCATATGTGACCCAGGGCGGTTTCGCGTTCAAACTGTTAAAAGAATGTGGACAAATTGTGCTATCTACTTGTGATCAGATCACAAAAACCACATGTTAATGATACCAGATGTGTAGAGGGCCAAATTTATATGTATTATCTATATATATATATATGATATATTTCATATATTGGGGGAGGCATGATTACCCTTTAAGCGAGAGTGCAGACACTCCTGCAAGATCTGCTTTATCCCTTTTCTCTGAAAAGGAAAATGATACTTGTGATAAATAAATATTATATATGTACATCAGTAAAGCAGAAAAGGCTATTTGGTAAATAAATGATTTTAAGAGCTGCTTGAGCTTCCCTTAACTGGATATTGTATAGTTTTGATCACTGGACCTAAAGCTGCTCTCTCTGACCCGTGTCCTCCCCTTGTCTCTGTCTATGTCCAGCGTTTAGACTGTCTGCTGAAACAGGAGCATTTTGCTGAAGCGCTCACTTTAGCCTGGTCTTTCCATGAGGGAACTGCTAAAGCTGTGGTTGGTGGGTATTAAACATATCACAAACTTGCAGCCTTATGATGAATTTGCATTTGTTACGAACCAGCTCCTGTCTGAGCAACTTTATATAATTGATTTAATAATCAGACCCATTAATGAGACTTATGAATTAATATCTCCTAGGAAGAACATGTTTGAAATGTCGAAAACTTGACAAAGATACAAAATGGAGTAATAATAGCAATGAAATAGAAAGGTGGTCATTTTGGTGATGGTGGCAGAAATTATGTTTAAATAGGATTGTGCAGTGATAACGCTAATGGCAACTTATCTATGAGTAAAGGAGTGACTGAATGAGTAACTCTATGAAGGCACATTTAGAGATTAGAAATCCGGCTATGACATCAGCCAAGTCATTAATAGCAGAATAGACTGCCTGATGGCTGGTACTCTGCAGACCGTGGTCTGGTGCCTGTTAACCTCATGTTGTATCCTGGTGTGTCCCCGGTTCCAAAACTTTTTAGGCCACGCAACCCCTTCTAGATACCGACCTGTTTCACGCACCCCCAATCCCCTACACCTTCAAAAACAAAGCACAACAGAGCCTATTTATAGCCGCATCAAATGCATCATCTTTAATCATTAATACATGATCAGAACACAGGTAAAAAAATAATCAAGAGATCAGATCAATGCACTCTCACATTGGAATGAAACTGAAACACTGCAACAAAGTTTCAATAAATTTCAACAAAGTTACACAAGCCGTCACTTTTAAAGAGCAAAGAGGACGGCGAGGACACACGCACAGGCTCAGAGGCAGATTGGCCCATCATGAGAGAATATTAAAGAAAAATGGTATCAAATTGAATTTACCATTAACAATACATAACAGCGGTTACGGAAATTAGAACACCTTTAATCTAATTACAATAAAGTTACACACGCTCCACCACGTAAAGAACAAAGAGTGGCACATGCATAGGCTCAAAAACAGATATGGATAAAAAAAGAGGTTTTTCAAGTGCAGCGCAGGTGGCTCAGCCTGCAGCAAGAGGGAGAAGGAGAGGGAGGGGGAGGGGGGAGACCACCATTACATTTTTACTCTCGTGCACCCCATAGAGGCAGCTCGGAGCGTGCACCACACTTTGGGAATCCCTGTCCTAGAGGAACCGGGGTTGTTCAGCCATTAGAGTTGTGACAGTGGTCACAGCTTGATGGGAATGAGGTGTCTTTTATGGGCTCTCTCATCAGGCATTGGGTCTCTGAATGCGTCTGTCAGTGCAGACGTACAGTCGGTGTATTTCTGACGGGTTGTTGTCGGAACAGATTAATTCAATTTTGTACTTGACTTCATCAACACAACTCGAGGAGAAATCAGTGTTGTGCAATAGGAGTAGACTTGACGTTGGCTAATTATTAATAATCATGAAATAGGATTATTAAAATAATAAAAATTATCTATCAAAAATAATTAAATTATTAATTGAAGATGATCAGTAATCAAATAACAATAAAACCACTAATGAGAAAATAGGAATTATCAATTAGAAAGTACAAGCTGTCAATTAACAATGATAAGGTTATCAACCAAGAATAATGAAAATAATTAGTCTAAAACAATAAAATTATCAATTTAAGAATAATACTATCTATATTAATAATTGAGAAAGGGGGGCACCACCCTGGTTACCAGGGACCAACGATGTCAAGCTATAATTATCAGTCTCATAATGATAAATGTCAAATTAATAATGTCAATATTTTAATATTAACGATTACTTAATAAACAGTGAAGGCTTCTAAGTTCGAGCACAGGCGATCATAATCCAGCTGCAATCACATACATATGCACAAATAATCACAGACTACAGATACTTTAATTACAAAAGTATTTATTAAAAAGGGGAAATAAAGTTATAATGTTATTCAATGATTTATCATTTTAACAAGCTCCAATATTTCAAAGGTAAACACAGCAGCAGCACTTATCACAATTCAGAAAATACATGGACAACCTGCGGTCTACCTATGTATGTCTGTCTCTATGTGTGTGTGTGTCTGTGTCAAAGTGTCTCTCTGTGTGTGTGTGTCTATGTGTGTGTGTGTGAAATAAAGTTAGTGTTATTTAATGATTCATCATCTTAACAAACTCCCATATTTCAAAGATAACAACAGCAGCTTATCACAATTTAGAACACGCATGTAACCTCTGGTCCATCTATGTGTCCCTGTGTGTGTGTGTGTCTGTCTGTGTCTATCAATGTGTGTGTGTGTGTATGTGTGTGTGCGAGAGAGAGAAAAAGAAGGGGGGTGGCGATGACGCGTAGTGACATCACATCTAAGATGGAGGCCGATCATGATTCGTGGAATCAAGGCCTAAAAACTCTCAAAATGGCGGATTGACTACAAAACAAGATGGCGGAGCCGTTATGAATTTAGAGCCAGGATGGGAGGAGAGAGAGAGCGGAGGCGTGGCAATAATAGACTCAAAATGGTGGGTTTAACTTAACGTTATCCAAAATGGAGAATATGTTAATGACACCATGTGGCCGGAGCGCACACTGGTGGTCGTCACATGAATTACACAAAGGAAATTTTAGACAAAGAGAATTCTTATCTCTGCGTGGCTTTGGGGCCGAATGGTTTCCAGATGTGTTCAGCCTCTCTAAGCATAGATTTAACTATGTGACATGACCTGTATTATAAATACAGGTCAGGAGTGTGTATAGGTCGGTTTAGAAGGAGAGAGAGAGAGAGAGAGAGAGAGAGAGAGAACATGAGAAAACATGTAAGGAGAGTTCAAAGAAGCTCTTAAAAATACACCTGAGATGAGTTAACAGTGATTCACCCCTCAGCCCTCAAGCGAGCGTTGTGGGCCGAGGTTCTGATCGGTGAAATCACTGCAGACTCACACAGACGTTAACAGTGCGGGTGGAGGCGCTTCTCGCGGCCCTATTTACTGCAACACAAAACATTGCGATCCAACCGGAAACCGGAAGTAGCGGCTCGGAGTAGTGGCCGGCTAAAACAATGGAACACGGAAGTTCCATCAACAAAATACACTCAAGTATTAAATCAACACGCTACATATTAAAACTAACATCTGCCCAGACAACATAAGCCTCTTACTGTGACCGTGATTTTGTGGGTTGCATGCGACTTGGCGCGAATCCCCGGAGGTTCAGTGAATCGCTTGAAGTTTCTCAGACGGGCTCTCGTGAGCACCGCAGCTGGGCCGGAGCCGATCCGTTGTGCTCCGTGGCGAGATGAGGTTTCGTCTTCTTCTGCAGCAGCGGAGATCGTGCTGCCTCACAGGGACGTTCGGCTGCTTGTAGCCGTTGTAGATCGTGTGGAAAAAAGAAAAAGTAAAGTCTATGGAAGGGTGGGAGTCCGTCCAGCGGGGCACTTCCTGTTTCGATGTCTAATCGCCTCCTTAGTTACTGAGTCGTGTGGTTAGACCTCTTGAGGTCAGAAAACAACTTGAGCAGCGTGGAAAAGAGGAGTACAAAGAAAGTCTCTTAAAAATACCGAGTTAACTAGTAGAACCCCGGAGGGGTTCTGTTGTTGCTTGGGCATCTGAGTGAAGAGAGGGAGAAGTCTGTGAGTTCAGCCCTTTTAAGTCATGTCTCAGGTGACTCCCCCCTGGGAGGAGGGGTCAGGGGTCAGTGTGGCCCTCCAGCCAATTGAGTTGTCAGGATTTGGCCCCCAGGGGCGGGCTTACCGTGGGGGACCAGGACGTGATCTTTTGCCACATGGAGATAAGGGTCCATGCTGGGTTTTTAAATGTAAGGGGTTACCCGAGCCTGGCCTAAGGTTTTACGACCCTTTGTTCTAAGTCGGATCACTGGGCCTTGCCCAACATCAGCCTTGTTCATTTGACACAAAATCTACAAAAATGATCCTGATGATGAAGTTAAAGATGTTCTGAGGAGAAGTAGTCTAAATACAAATCTGATGCTTCAGTTGGATCTATGATTTCTGTTGTTGTACTGCAGTGTTTCTGTGATATTCATTGAATGTTATCATTTTATTTGTAAAGAAGTTCTTGAAGTCATTACTGCTTAGAGTTAGTGGAATAGATGAATCAGTAGAGCTATGACTCACACTCAGCCAGGGGTTGGTCTTATTTTCTTCGATGAGCAATGAATAATAGGAGGTTCTGGCATTTCTTGTAGTGCTTTCTTGTAATTTAACAGTCTATCTTTCCAAGCTGGGCAGAATAATCTCTTTTTAGCAGGGTGACAGTGACAAGGGTTTGTAATGAGGTTGATGAACTATTTACAAAGTCATCAGCTAGTGTAGGAGTTTTGATAACTTAAAATTCTTGAATTTACCCCATGATCCGGATTCACACCAAGGAAGAACCAATTACATTTTGTAGCTGAACCGGATTAACAGGTAGATCCAGGAATTGTTCTCCCTTTCCTTAACCAGGGATCCAGGCAAAATTTCTGTGTATCTTATTTCAGTCCTTTTTTGAGTTTTGAATACATTACACATCAGTGTTTTTCTTGAAAATAAAATAATGCTGTTAATTTTGTATTAGTCGAAGATATTTGAATATATATGTATTCACATAAAAATGTGTTTGATAGTTAGACGATATGAGAATGATATGTGACCTGTGTTTATTTCAGGCCTGTTTGGAGATCCGATAAAAAGGAAGGGAGTGGTAGCTGACAAGGTGAGGATAGAAAATCACTGCTAGCTGACTGCATTACATCAGTATATTGTGCCCTGGACAGTGTCCTCTGTTGTCTTCACAGATGGTAGAGATACTTGGCCAGTTTGCTGATCACGCTTTGAAGAAGTGTCCAGAACAAGGCAAGATCCAAGTGATGGAGCAACATTTCTATGTAAGCTGACGTGCCTTAAAGAACACACCCGCCATGTCCAGTCTGCCAGTCTACCACTAGCTGAGCTGATACAGAACATACAGTGAATCATCATAGCTGACAATGGAGTGCTTCAAACAAAACCTGCACGGTTGATTAAATAGAACAACACCCTGGGAAATCCACTGATTTTCCTTAATTGTTATAGTAAGATAAGAAGGTGGCTGTCTCATGTGTGACACAGTATAAGGACTCACAGCTGGTTTCAAGAGGCATCTGTGATGTTCACCAATTATCTCTGTGTATCTCATGAGTTTAATCAACACACAACCAGAAATGTGAAAATAACAACTCGTAGTAATGAGGTTGTTACACATATTTGGATCGTTTATTTTCTGAATGAAGACCTAAGATGCTTGTTTTTGTCATCTCATCATCTCTCTTTCTTTCTCTCTGTGTTTTTCTCCCTTTCCCTCACCCTGTGCTGTGCTGTTTTCAGGATGTGGTTCCAGTCCTAGTGGATTACTGCCTGCTGCTACAGAGAGCGTAAGTATATTCTGTACATTTATTTTTGGCAAATCACATATTTTGTTGATCAGAGGAAAGAATTTGCATAAATATAAAGTCTTTATGGCAAGGTTTCTCTCTGAAGACTCTGTCTGGGCAACACACAGTGAAACACTGCAGACATATATAGTATATGCAAACCTGCAATTTTCCGATCTACTTAGAACTTTTCAGTTCTGATTCGTTTGCTGTGTGCGTTGGACAGTGACCTGCTGTTCAGCCATCTGTATACTCGCCTGGTGGAGAACACAGTTTCAAAGGGAGTTTTCCTGGAGTCGCTGGAGTCATACATTGTTGCTGATCGCCTTGGTCACTTGACCACACCCATCCTGAGGGACCTCCTGGCTCATTACCATGGCAACGGTATGATGGACAGTCTGGAGAGATGCATAGTCCATCTGGATGTCACCAGCCTCGACATACAGCAGGTGTGTGTGCATGTGTAAATAAGTATGTGACTGCATGTGTACGTGTTTACTAGAAAACTTCCATTTGTCTCTTCATTTCTAACTGATATCCTTTACTTTGTGTTTGTAGGTCGTTCAAGTGTGTTGGGAGAATCAGCTCTATGATGCGATGATCTACGTTTTCAACAGCGGCATGAATGACTACATTACACCTATGGAGGTAGTTCTCCATCTGAAGTTTGTGTCGTCACTTTCATCATGTCAAAGCTACTGCAATTGTTTACTTTTAATTTAAATGACAGTGTGTAAACAAAATAAAAGGTTCAGGTACACAGATTTAGATCTATGGTCAAAAACTTCATATTGTCTCATTTGTGAGGTGGTTACACCAACTCCAATTTTGTTCTTACATTTGTTGTTGGAAACAGCAATTGATTGTTTATATTGTATTTATATTTCAGAAACTATTTGCAGTGATTGGACCACCACTTAGGGAGGGGAGAAGCCTAACAGGTAAGGCTATTAGCTGCCCCCCTAAAATTACCAACAATTGTAAGTCTCTCAAAAGCAGAGTTTGAAGATCACATCCAAGTCTTCATGAGCTTTTTCTTCTTGGACAGATGAGGAAGTGGTGATGGGAAACAAGATTCTAGTGTACATAAGGTAAGTTCACACACTTCTGAAATCCAACAATCAATCAATCATCAAACAAATCAAGCCCATATTAACAAATCATAATTTGCCTCATAAGGCTTAACAAGGTGTGAAATCCTCTGCATTAAATCCTCTGCACTCATTAATGATGATTAGAATATCATTAATATATCCAAAATGCATGCGTCAGTGTTTCCCATAAAAGCGTTCATGACTGTCTTAAATATACAGACTATACATGTTTGTATAATGTAATTATGGAAATATGAATGGCTGGAAACTTTGGACTTGATGTTTGTCTTCATCTCCAGCATGAACAGAATACTAAGCCCAGCAGATTCAGACGTCAGCTGAAAATATTGTGTTGTTTGTATGGAAACTGTTGACATGCAAACTAATGTGCTGTCACCGCAGATTATATTCGTTTACTATCACAAATATAAATATGGCAATGGCATCAATGCCCAACCTGATCGGGCCAGATACCGCCTCATGCTACCAGTAGTAAGAATGACACTAACAGAACACAAACCTCGAGAATAATCAGTCAGGAAGGATAAGGAGAGAGCAGCTGTCTGTGGTCACCAAATGCACAACCACTCCCTTTTTGGGGGTTGTCTTGATTTTGCCTCTCCATTGCGCCATCTGTTGACTGATTCACAATCACTTGTGCTTCCTAAATGGACAGATCAATATCCCTTAATATCTGACTTTTAACTGGCTTGGTGTTATACTTTTACGATTAAGTGTTCCCTTTGTCAGGTTTATTAAGAACAGGAGAACCCAAGATGCAGAGACAAAGGGTTTTAACAAAAAGTGTCCTTTTAATTAAGGCAAAATCCACAAACCAAAAAAGCACAGGAAAACTAGAAAAAAGACTCAAAAGGGCTAAACTGAAACAAGCATAAAAAAACACCAGGGAACACAAAGAACTCACGATGAAGGATAGAGATGGGGGACGTGAGGCGGCTATGATGTTGACAAACCATCAAAGGGAAGCACAGAGACTTATATACAAAGGGGAGGCAGGGGTAATTGGACGCAGGTGATACACATGAGGAACTGGTGCGGAAATCACAGGGGCAGGAAACAGGACAAAGACAGGAAGTAAAGGTGAAAACACACAAGGAGCAGAGACCACACAAAAAAACAGGAAACAGAACTCAGGGAAAAACATAAATCCAAACACAAGGAAAACACAGGTACAGGCAAAAACAAACAAACAATCTATACTCAAAACCAGGAGGCAAATTCCAGAAAAAGTTCATCGTCATGACACCCTTCATTATTTTGAGAAGGGTATTGGATTGAGTGTTCTCAAATCACAGATTTATGGGAGCTGCTGGGATGGTCAGTGTATAGGCCGTAGATGTTAGTGCTGCAGGGGTGTTAAAGAGACGCGTGTCAGTTGTGTCAGACAGAAGGGAAGTTAACAAATTAACATAATGTACATGAATTTGCTTGATTTAAAATATGGCTGCAAATATATGCGTGTGTGGGTTTTCAGAAGATTGTGTTTAATAGCATTTGCACTTTGACAAGCCAATGATTCTTAACTACAATGTATTTCACACAATATAATCATAAAAATATTGTGTGTTGTGTGTATATAGCTGTTGCCTAGCAGGAAGAGCGTACCCACTAGGAGACATCCCTGAAGACCTTGTGATTCAGGTCAAGAACCAGGTATGTAGATACATGACATTTGAACAGTCTCTGTGTGTGTGTGTGTGCGTGTGCGTGTGCGTGTGCGTGTGCGCACGCGTGTGCGGTCCTGCATGTCTATCTATAGTTATGAGGGCAATTTTGGTTCAATAGCATCATTGTAAGGACATTTCGTCGTCGTGAGTTAGAATTAGGTTTGGGTTAGGGTAAGGATAAGGCATTTAGTTGTGATGGTTAAGGTATGGGCTAGGCATTATATCAATGAGTGTCCTCACTATAGAGAGACAAGTTGTGTGTGTGTGTGTGTTCCGTATATACTGTATATATTATAGTATATGTTATCAAATGTTATATATCATAACAAAACCGTTTCAGGGATCTTTGTACAGTCTTGCTAACAGACAATTATCAATGAAAACATAACCTCTGAGGTCGTTAACAGTAGAATAAATGACCACTAAGAAAGACAACACTGAGATTTCTGAACTATATAATCTCCAAAAACACAAAGAAAGCCAGTAGCATCGAGGTGTTTCAGTGATTCCCAGTCAAGATGTGCTCATTTGTCCGAACAGGATGAGCAATGTGTCGCTTGTTTGAAATACTGCTCATCCTGGATTTCGACCGAGGTAGAAGGACCTGAGTGAACCAAGTCACAGCTGGAGGGCCTAATATTGTGAATAATCCTCTCTGTGTGTGTGTTTGTGTGTGTGCGTGTGTATGTGTGTGCCTGCGCGCGTGTGTGTGTATAAGGTGTTTGAGTTCCTGATCCGTCTCCACTCAGCTGATTGGTCAGAGGAGGAGGAGGTTTTCCCCTTTATTCGTACACTCCTCCACTTTGACACTCGGGAGTTCCTCAATGTCCTCGCCATGGTGAGATGTTCGTCACTTCATGTTGAATAGTATCTGACAGTAGATTATTAATCTGAGTCTGTTCCATTTTTATCCCATCTGTACCTTCTACTACTGCTTCTATTACTCGAATACTACTACTATTTCTACTAATACCACTTTTACTTATACCACTTTTAATACTTTTAGTACTACTACCACCACAAATCATAAAATTGATAGTAATGGTAATAATAATAACAGTAACATACTAATGTTAACATCCACTGGAATCAAGTCACATGGTGGCTCAGTGGCTCTACCATTGGTGGGCTCTGTGATTTGTGGCTCTACAATGGCTACGTTGATGATTCTGCATCCAGCTGTAGTTTTCATCCATATATCTTTAGTAGTTTAAATTAAAGTGATGCACTCAGTCACTATGGCCATAGAAAGGTGCAATGTACTTTGACAGTCTTTCTTTTGTGGTTTCTCACTTCATTCCAGACATTTGAAGACTTTAAGAATGACAAGCAGGCCCTTGAGTACCAGCAGAGGATAGTGGACATCTTACTCCAGGTAAACTCACAAAACTTTTAGTATTCCAGGATAAAGTCATTATACTATGAGAATAACATTGTTTTTATAATCATTGGTTATGTATAACATTCAAATAGGTTTCAAAGTTTGTCAACCAATAATCAGAGTGGTCAAAGATTTGAAATTCAGAGTATGGGTTCCACTTGCTGCTTTTTTATTCTATTATTATTGATTAATTCTCATTAAATTACAACTTTATTCTTGTAATATTATGTTTCTTTCTGGTACTATAATGACTATTATCACGACTCATCCTCATCCTGTTACGACTTAATTCTCTTAAACTCAGTATTTTTCTCTTCAATAAGACACAAAGTGACGTGGTTGCCATATATAGCTAAAATGTCAACAGATTATATGTTCATTACACAATATCCCTGCATTCATCAATCCCAACAACACATTGAGAGAGCTGCATGTCAGAGCAGAGACAGATATCTGCATACAAATGACTCATAGTTACTCAGTTGTGCTTTTTATATAATTAATTATCAACTATTATATTATTTGCCTGCATGGATCATTAACATATCCTTCTGGTTACCTAGGTTATGGTGGACAACCCAGACTTCACACCCTCCCAGGTGGGCGGGCTCTTCACCTTTTTGGCTCGACAGTTGGCCAAACCAGACAACACGCTTTTTGTGAACAGGAAGCTTTTTGATCAGGTAACCAATCAGATCTCCTAAATATGCTGAGGTTGTCATTAGAAATCTATATATCGTGATAGTGAGAGCTGCCAGTCCTGGCACAGGGTCCTGTATTGTTACAGGACCCTGTGCCAGGGTATGAAGACTTGAATACAAAACACATGATAATGAGTTCAAACTGATGCATTGGCTGCTCTGGTTAGATTCAGGGGTCCCCAATTTCTCAGTAAATATTCAGTTTGTTGAATAGACTTCAAAGAATTAATGTGTATCTGATCTTGTAATTTAATGTGGAAAATGCCCCAAATCAGTATTACAATACATTTTTATCTAATTTCACAAAACCTCTCATCTAAAAAAGGTTCAGTAGCAGCACAACTTTCATAGATCAGGAAATTAAGCTACTGGCCTGGTTCTTATTCAGTCCTGCATGAATCATATTAAAGAGCAGAGCAACACAGGGACACCAACCTACCTGCTATATCTGCAGTGGATCAGTCTGACTGCTGTCACACTGATCCCAAGTGGAGGGGCTGCAGTTTTTTAATCCATTTCAAACATGTTGTTGTGTTTGTGCTTTGCCATCAGATTTATTGAGTGTTTTTCTGTTTTCTGGTGTTATTTGCTCAGGTGAATTTGAGCCAGTTGAAGACTCTGACATAGTGTCTTACATTTAGGGGTAAATCGAATAAATATTGCCTCCTAATGTAACTGTGCCTTCTCTAACATACCTGCTATATATCATGTCATTGGTTTGTGACATTCAGATATTTGATCGCTAACACAAACCGATACATTTGAGGATATGTATATTTATTTTTGTTTGGAATCCTAAGTAGGGTGATGTATATTGCAGGGTGTCTGTGAGCCCAACTGTCACGATGTGTAACAGTCAAGTTGATTGTGCTTAAGAGCCCACTGCCAGAGAGAGAAAGAACACGAACGCTGGACACAGTTTTCTCTCTGGCCCCCACATATCACTGAACACTGTCACTTAATTAGCGTGACAGTGCTCATCTGTGTGTAATCATCTGTGTTTTCTTTTTGGAACAGCTGTCTTGAGGGAACGTATTCAGCACATATTGTTCTAATTCAGATTTACTTATTAAGCCTATTTTTTAAATCCAATGGTTCACAGATGTGTGTGTTAAAACCCCTATCATCGGACAATTCTTCAAAATTAGAGTAGACATTTTTTTCCATCTTAATAAATATCAGTTCACAGTAAAGCCAACATTCCTGTTCAATGATTGTGACCTATCGTTACGTTATCAGGTTGTGCCATGCCATTATATATCTAATAGGTCCGTCGCTATTCTATTGTCTCCACCCAGTGTACCTCTAATTCACTTAGCATCTACTTTTGATCTGTATCCTTTACCTTCATTAACCGTTTTTGTAACATTAGCCATGTTCATCTGCGTCTTTGCTCTTTATGTCTTTGCTAGGTTCTGGAGTTCCTATGTTGCCCTGACGATGACTCCCGACACACAGAGAGGCAGCAGGTTGGTGACTTACATATTCTATACTCGAATGGGAATGTGGCTTCAGACTTTGAACCCAAATTTATGTACAAATACATGTATGAACAACTGCTAGATGTTGTTGTCATGTCAGTTGTCTTTCTTTTGACTGGTCTGTAGGTGCTCCTGGAGCTGCTGCAGGTCGGAGGTGTGGTGCAGTTTAATGAAGAAAGGTTGTTGGCTTTGGCAGAGAAGGCCAAGTTGTAAGTGGCTTCCCAAAGACTTGAACCAATGATCATTTTATTACCTTTAGCATCTTGTAAATCCATAATCTTGCAGGCATTTTTTTAAGAAAGTCAGGGTTATGTGACTTTTAATGGGCTCACACCCTTGGTCCAATTTACGCAAAGTGTGGTTCAAATATTCCCTGCGCCCCTTAGCGGCTTCAGGTTTCATCTTAGATGATTCACAGTAACACTTCTACAGGGATATACAAAATGATACACAAATTCTTAGTTTGAAATTGAAGTGGTTGCAACACTTGCAGTTGATGAGACTGAACCACACATTCATTCTGGATTTTGTTTGGTTTAATTCACTCTGGGTTTGTCATATACATGATCACCTTCCATATTAAACAGTCATTTGATCTGTAGTTAATATAAACTATGAATTAGTGCTGCAGCAGTCATTTACTGAGATGCTGAATTTGATTTAAAGTGTCCAGTAGTTGCTCAGTCTCACTGTCATATAAGTTTACCTTGAATACCTGTGACACACAAGAGATAGCAATAGAAACCTATAGGATATAAGTTGCTTTTGTAATTACACTTTGTTAACTTAGCTCCATTTTTGTCTCTCACTGTCCGGCTCTCCAGCTACCAAATCTGTGAATTCCTTTACGAGAAGAAACATCTCTATGACAGGATCATCGACTGCTACCTGAGAGACCCCCTACGAGAGGTAACATACAGTTCAGATTCATCTAACTAACACGTGTGTGCTTGATCTGAGTGTGTAAATTGGCATGGGTGATGGTTTGTGTGAGTATTTAATAAATGAGTTACCATTACGAGGGTTAGCAACAAAGTGAGGGGAAATCATCAGGAACAGGTCTTTTTTTATATATCAGAGACTTGTGTGGTGTCTGTTTGCCTGCTTTTTATTGTTTGTGTGCTGGACATTGTGTGCACAGCTTTTTTATAAATATTCTATAGTGCAGAGTGAAGCTAGAAAACTTGTTTATGTGTTGTTGTGGGCAGGGGGAGATCTTCAGCTACATCCACAATCTGCTGTCCATGCCTGGCTACAGCCCTGAAGAGAAACAAACAGTGAAGGAAAAAGTGCTGCAACACATCCAGGTCATCACACACACGCACAGGCACACACAGACATTCACAAATGGTTCTCCATCAGTCTGTGGTACTTGTCCTGGCAGGGTCCGATGGGATATGTTGTCGGGCATGTTAAGGAACGAAGAGGCATCTGGAGCAGCTGCCTGAGCCTAGATACTATGAGGAGTGAATTTATCAATAAGTATTTTCTTTACCCTTTAAAATGATGGCATTAACATAAGAGTAGAACCTATGTTATTTACTTTAGGTAGACTTAAACATGGTCAGGGCAGATGTATGAGATTGACACAGATATATATTAGTTATAAAAAATCCTGTATAGATATATAACAATCTTTAAGAGCTGCTGCCGTGTTTAAAATCAGCTGTCAGTCTTTATCTTTTGTATTTAACATGTAATCTACTATTTGATTCACACAGCTACGTAGCACAAGACAGCCTCACAGTCTTGGCTGAAGGTTAATGTGGCTGTCTTCATGGTCACATGTTGAATGAACAAACTTATGTATCGGCCTCGATTTGTTTTCTTTCAGTGTATTTTCAGTATTTTGGAATCAAGAATTTTTACAAATGCAGATGAAGGAGAACATTCTGTGACTAACAATATTTCTGTAAGAGATTAACCTACAAGGCCTCCAACATATGATCACAGGAGCTGGTGACACTTGACCCAAGCAAGTCAGCTGATGTAGTGCTGTTTCATTTCACTGAAGAGGTGCAGCTAATCATCTCTGAAATTGAGGTAAGATCACATTCAATAAAAAATGATTTTATTTAATGAACTTTCCAGCAAGTTATTACCTAAACTATTTAGAAACGTACAGTTAAGCTCTGCTCAGCTGTGCTGCTACATGTGCTGCAGACAATACAAGAAACATACTCTGCCAGACAAGCAAAAAATTGTGATGTCATTTCTAGATTTCCCGAAACATATTTTCTGATTCATGTAAAAATCCCCTCAGCAGACCAATATTTGGTAGAATTTAAAGGATCAAAAGTAGTTCA
Organism: Limanda limanda; assembly: GCF_963576545.1. Classification (NCBI taxonomy): domain Eukaryota; kingdom Metazoa; phylum Chordata; class Actinopteri; order Pleuronectiformes; family Pleuronectidae; genus Limanda; species Limanda limanda. The sequence goes on from NC_083650.1 coordinate 1,046,080, forward strand.
GTACAGCCAGAAACAGTACAACAGAAACGTGTTGCTTGTCAAAACCTGGTGCCTATCCACATTGCACCTCCATTGCCAACAGTTAATTTGGAGGTTTGGCTGTGTTAGGCCAGTAGGTTGTGACATGTGACATCACTGGAGCTTTTATACAACTTTGTTCACACATGCCGTAAAACATAACCAGATTTTAATGTTCACAATCAGTACTGTTCATCTTGAAGATGGTGCTGTTTAGTAGCCTATAGAATGACTCACAGTGGAGAAGCTATATGATGTCAGTCATTGTGGAACAAACCTTTAAACACATGCTGCTGCCCATTGAGACACAGACTCAGCAGTACAACATGAGGGAGTAAAGGAAGACAACCAACAGCACTCAGAAACCCAAGCTCACACTTGTCTTCCTCTCCACTGAACTGATGGTTCTAACCCTCAGTTTTTACGGTGCACTGCTCTTTTCAATACATCAATCTGTCATGTGGAAAACTGCTGCTGTTTGTGTTCTGACTCTCAGTAGCTCATCTGTTATATGGTGACTGAAACAGACAAATATGGGGAACAATAAACCTGCTGAACATCAGTATGACCTGATTGTAATTTAAATCTTCACAATTAAACCACTGTTCTCATTTTTCTCCTCTCACACCAACCTGCTTCAAGAGCTTTCTTCCATTAAAAGGAAGTTTTAACGCTCGACAGTCGTCAGTGCTGCTTGTTGTGGGAACTGTTGAGTTGCTCTATAACTTTTTTCAACCTTACTATGTAAAGTGTCTTAAAATAATGTATTATGGATGAAGTGATAACCTGTTACATGATTAACCATGGTGAAATTCCAGGGAGTTAGTAATACCATGAAAATGTTAACTATCATGGAAACCGCGGTTGATGAACACATTGTAAAGCTCCTGGTGAAAAATGTCAGCATCAACCACAGTGAGCACGGTGTCCCACACACAGGTGATCTGGCACAGCATGCGTTTGTGTTTCTTCTATGCATGTGTGAAGTTTACTTTGTGTTTGTTTGATTTTCTTGAAAGTTTATGAGACACATATAAACAAATTGAAAAAGGTTCTACACTTTGCAGGAAAGAGCAGAGGAGTTGCCACATTGCGTGCATTCAACAAATGCAGTTTTTTTTGTCATTTTTAATGTGTCAATATATAACTTGGTGAAATTACTAAAGCTTCTGTAACAGTTACTTTTGATTTTTTACAATACCATGATAATACTGATAATACATAATTTTGTTTCAATTTTCCACCCTATTTCATCTCTTGATAAAGATGATAAGGAAATAAATCGTGCTCGGGTATGTTGATAGTATTCTGTGGTGGAAATTTGGTCAACGTACATAAGTTCTGAGACAAATTGTGTAAGTTTCTTTGTAAAAGCTTTCTGCAGAAAGGATCACACAGGCAAGGTGGAGGTTGCAAGTGAGAGGAAATGTGAAGTGTCTGTGATCATATTTAATTGTCTCTGTGTGGGTTACCTCCTGACCCCAAAACATGCAGGGGGTGTGTGTGAATGTATTGTTCTCTGTCTGGAACATATCGTCTGTAAAGGTGTGACTTATACAGTAGGCTGCATAGTATATGCATAGTATATATAATATAATGTATGGTTAGAGTGTTGTGTCAGTCAGCTGAGTTCTTGGAACAAAGGACAAACACAGTTAAGCCAGACTAGAGCAAAAGTTCACAATAGAATTCATGTGATCTCAGGATCAACTTCTGCAAGACATGAATAGACAATGGGCTCACATGCTGGACAGTGGGTGCTCCATAAAGTGTATGTTGAGTTGTACCCTAGATGGAAATGTCTGCTGTAAGCATAAACTAAGAAGTTATTAAGTAAATTTCCATTCAGGATAGGAAACTTTATTTAGACAGCACTTTCCAAAACACAGTTACAAATTGCTTTACATGGTTGAAACAGGATGAAACATTTCAAGACTGAAGCAAATGCAGTATGGGAATGTAATAAAACATTAGATTATTGCATTCAAACAAAAATTGGTACCGTGATGGTTGAAAGGCTGTTTAAAAATAGGTCTTCAGAAGTGATATGAAAGATGTCAGGGAAAAGCCTCAGTTCCTCAGGCAGGGAGTTTAAAGGGAGTGTAGTCGCAGTGTCAGAAAATGACTTTGCAGTTGGAGTGGAGTATGCAAGTCAAACATTCTCTAAAAGAAATTAAAGAACGGTAACTTTTATTTTTTTAGTCTATATGTGTTAACTAGGTGAGGTGTAACGGTGCCTCCATCAGGTAGCGACAGACCCTGCACTAACCGGTACGGCAGGCTCACGTCTGCAGTGAACAGCACAAATATGTATGATGTCTGCAGCCTTTCTGTGGAAATTGAACCTGATAGATGTTGCCCATTGTTTTGGGCAAGAGCCCCTTGCGTGCCCCTTGTGTGCTTGCGTACCCCTTCTTGCGTACCCCTTCTTACGTGCTTGCGTGCGTCGCCCAATTTTTTAAACTATACGACAAAGCTACGCAAGCCTCCAGCAGCCCGCCAGGCTGTGATTGGTCTGCTAACTACATCCTTTCAGGAGTCACATTTCCAAGACAAGAAAACAAGGAAGATTTAGAAGAACAAATATGGACCAAATAGAAGAGCGTTTGGCAGAAGAGATCCGAAAGTATGACCACTTGTATAACCCGTCATTGACGGAATACAAGGACGCACAGATGGCCGGCAATTCCTGGAAGGAGATCTCGGCTAACGTCGGTTTGCAGGTCGACAAGTGTACGAAGCTGTGGAGGAAGATCAGAGACAAATTTGTCCGCCAGAAAAAGGCTATGAGGAGCAGCAGTGGCAATGTAAATAAACATTCGACGGCGACAGCCACACACAAACAAGGCGTCTCTGAGGTCGTCTTCAGCAAAAACTGTTACTCCACCTAGTGTTTTGGCGGTGAATTGCTTTGCAACACGCGCAACCCTTGGAGAACCGTAAATTAAAACGAGTCCGTCGACACAACTGCGTGAAAAGCCGCAGTTGCAGAACCATGGGCCGGCCTATACTCTCTGGAAGACGATCTGTACACCCATCACTGTAGGATTCTATTGTCACTATAAACCATAATGATTGTCTTTTCCTTTGTACTAACTCTCTGTCTCTGTCTCTAGGATGATGAGCTACTTTTCAAGTTCCTCAGCTGCCTCCTGGAGCCCCGGTACAGTTTGAATGGCTTCTGTATCTCTCCTCCCTATTTCTCTTCTATTCTTTCTGGCCTCTCACTGCTCATCTGCTCTGTCACTCAGGGAAGGGCATCATTCAGGGACCGACCTGCCTCTGGAACGTGACCTCCATGAGCGTCTGCTGGAACTACTGTGCCGCTTTTCACCCCAGCAGCTCCTGAGCTTCCTCCAGACCTCCCAGCACTACAGACTGGAGGAGGCCATACAAGTACTGTCTGCTAGAGTTTGTTTCAAATATCTGTATCAAGCATGTATAAGACTGAGGACAGATAAGACCGGATGGATGTATAGATCACATCGGAACATCTTTCTTTTTCCTGAACAGGAACATAAGTTTCTCACTCAATTTTACCCTTCAGATAGAAAGTTAAACAGACATATTCTTACATTTGACAACAGCCACATTGTTGTATAATTAGCAGTTGTAATGAAGAAAATATAGAGATTATCTAGGGCAGTGGTTCTTAACCTTATTTGAGGTACTGAACCCTGCAAGCTTAATCAGTGCATTCACCGAACCCTTCGTAATTGGAAAATTCAATATGATTTCTTCAAAACATAGGTATATATTTTGTTAGTGCACAAAATGAACCATGCATCAGTTGCACACAAAATCACTGTGTTCAAAGAACAAAAACAACCATGAAAAACAACAAAAACATAACTCAATGAATATTTACTGCAAATCAATGTGACTTCTGCTGTTGCCTTTCAGATACAAGTTCAGAAATGCGTGTCTTGACCTTGGCAAGTGCCACTCTCGTATAATTTTCGCAAAAGTCTGTTCCTTTTCTTAATTTTTATGTCTACCATCCTTGAAAAGGATTGCTCGCAAAGATACGTTGTAACAAATGGTGTGAGTATCTCAAGGGCTTTCTTAGCAATAAGGGGGTATGGTACGATTTGGTGAGACCAAAACGTTGAGAGCGTTGTTGTTCTGAAGAGTTGCTGTTGAAGCTGGCTCTGCTGAATGACGTACAATCACAACAGCCACAAGTCGACTACTGAGCGCACCAAGTTCCCCTCAGCACAGATATCAAACCTAAGCAATGTGGCGTGATCATCTGCAGCCAATGACGGCCAAGCGGAGCGTGACGTCACGAATAATACGAGTGGGCTGATTTTATTTTGTGTAACACATTTTTACTAAGCAACTAAGTATTTGTAATCTGACAGGCGAAGCAAAATTGTGTGCTGCAAAATTGTGGGGAGCCAATTTTTTGACGGCCGACAAAAACGGCCAGACATTGCTAGTGTGAACCGGGCTATACTGTGTGTGTCCTGACCCCTGCCGAACCCCTGAGAGTGACTCACCGAACCCCTAGGGTTCGATCGAACCCAGGTTAAGAACCACTGATCTAGGGAGTTTAACTGTTCTATTTTTTTTGCCCCTAACTGTTTATTGTTGTAGTACTCCCTTTGCCCACAAGAGGCTGTAGTCTAGTGCAATCTATTAAGAATTGAAAATCCTTATGTTTTCTTCATGCTGACTGAAATATATTTTGCCAGATAGGTTTCAGAAAATTGAGGTTATATAAAAGTGATAAAGGTACAGGGAAATGTCCTGAAATTACAGAAAAACTTTAGAGGTACAAAGAATTTAAAGTAATATTGGGACGTTAATAGGTCACACACAGAAGGGTGCACTACATCTACCAGATACATTACTTATGAGATATTATAGGAATAGTTTAGATCAGCCAATGACCTTTTAAGCTTCAATTCTCTTCTGTTATGTTTTATACTATGTGACCTATTAAGTAAAGTGTGATACAGCACCACCTACCGACAACAATGAGTGTGACAGCTCTCTCCCTCTGTGTCTCTCTCTGTAGATAACAGAGATGCACCACCACAGCGAAGCCACAGCCTATCTGCTGGAGAGGAAGGGCGACTTTCATGGAGCCTTTTCTGTCTTGTTAGAGGTAGCTTCAGAACACAGGGAGTACTGAGTCATTAATGAATAAATGGATTATTCAGCATACCCATGACTGTACAGGCTTAGTGCAGATTGACATGTCTGTTATATTGATAACCACACACACCAGTGTGCATATGTGCACCACTTCCATCACTGCAAATAATTATAGATTCATATGACTTATAGATTAAACTGTTCTTGAATTAAGTGAGTGAATGTTATGTATCCATGATTGTCCCCATGTCTGCAGACACTGAAGGAGAAACTGTGTCTCCTCACTGCGGAGAGCGACACAGAAGCAGAAGACAGAGGACATGATGAAGTTGTGAGAACCGATGATTCAACACTGACCAGAGTAAAGGATTCACTGAATGACATCATCGCCCTGTGTCATCGAAGCTCACACAACCTCTACCAGCAACAAAGAGAGGTAGTGTGTGTGTGTGCGTGTGCGTGTGTGTGTGCGCACGTACATGTCTGTCTGTGGTTGTTAGGACAGATTTAGGCAGGTCCTCGTAACTTTAAGACTCTTCAGGGTTTAGGATTAGGTCGAGGGTGGGTTGGGCTGTGGGTGTATGTTGGACCAATCTCTGCTTTGTCTTTGCATTTTTGTCTCTCAGGCTCTGTGGTTTCCACTTCTGGAGACCATGATGGCTTCTCAGAAACTAGTGAAGGGGTCAAATCCCAAACACACCTCTGAAGGTAAGAACATGCACTCCCGCACACACACATGCACATGCTACCTTAAAGGGTTGTTCACCCAAAAATGAAAATTCACTTATAGTCTACTCACCACTATGCCGATGGAGGGTTGGGTAAAGTGTTTGAGTCCACAAAACACGTCTCAGGAGTAAACAGTGTTAGAGCAGAATCCAATACAACCGAAGTAAATGGTGACCACTCCTTTAAACGCATAAAATCAACAGGAAAAAAGCATATAATGCCTCCATACTGGTCCTGTGGTGTCATCCAATGTGTCCGGAAGCCCTGACGTTCAAAATCGACTCGAAACGGTGTAATTTACACCAAGTTTTTATCCTAAAAGTCCTCTGACATCCTCCTCTAGAGCCACGTTCGCTCGTGGATCACAGCGGACATTTACACCAAAAACATGGTTAAACTGACACCGTTTTGAGTCGAATTTGAATGTCAGGGCTTCCGGACACTTGGATGACCCCACAGGAGCAGTATGGAGGCATGTTATGGATTCATTTCTGTTGTTTTTGTTCATTTGCACAATCTGTGAAAGCGTTCTTCAATTGTATCGGATTTGGCTGCAACGCTGTTTACCCCTGAAACTCCAAACTTGTTTTGTAGCCTCAAACATGTCACCCACTCCTCCATCGGCATAGTGGTGAGTAGATAATGGTTGAATATTCATTTTTGGGTGAACTCTAATCTTAAAACATGTCGTTATGGGGACTTACGCCGGGTTTACACCGGGGGCTGAAGCGATCTTCAGCGTTGAGTCTATTTTTTGCGCTTGACGCAAGCGTATCGCTCCAGGAAACACACTGAAAAATGATTTTAAACGATATTGATGACATATTTTATATGATATAAATGATAAAATATGCATCCCATAGTTTGTATTCCCCTTCTGTTGTCCTGGAGTTTTAATTTTACCAATTTTACCAGTCACATTATTAAATGCCCCCCTCTGCCCATCCATACAGACACACAAACAGTCATAAAGATAAAAAGACGTGTCTACGTACTCACCCCATAGGCTTGAGTGGAGAATATGTAATCTACCCTCGACACCCGACATTGAACGGAGTAAACAGCGGAGAAGTTATTGAAGATGGATGACATTAAATAAATAATTGATATGGAAAAGTACAGTGAGCTGTATGATCCTCGGCACATGTTGTATAAAGACAACACCAAAAAGGACAAATGCTGGGACGCAGTTAATGACAAATATCAGCTGTATGTGTGATCACGGAGAGGAATCGCAGGGTGACCGCGGCGGAGTTCAGCGTGTCCGGTGTGCAGCCTGGCCCCGGCGCACTAGGGATCTACGCGACGCTTACGCGAGGCTTCAGCGTCCTGTGTGACCAGCCTAGCGCCGGCGCGCTAGGGATAACCCAGCGTTAGTCTTTGTCCCATAAGGTGACTCTGTAAACTGATTTGGACCCCACAACATGGGTAAACCTGGACCTAACACACACATGCACCTTTTTTTTTGCTATGAAAATGAATAAATGTGTTTTTGGTCTATGCAACTTCATACTGAAGAAAAACAGTACGCCTTCTAATTTTGTTTTCTGTGTTGTGATTTGATGTCAATGTGATTGATCATGATGTAAATGATCAATGCCTTTATATATTATGTGTTCAACACCTTAAACCGAATGAATAGCCTCTATTTTATTTGGAACTTGAGATCATAAATATAATTCTGCTTGTTTGTATCTCAGTGTTGAAGGAGCTGACGATGAAGGTTCTCAACTCTATGAGCAGCTTCATTCCTTTGCCTGCCATCATCCAACGAATACTACAGGTGTGTGTGTGTGTGTGTCTGTCCATCTGTGTGTAGGTTTTATTTATCTTCCCCCCTTTTAGTGACTCGTCTAACTCAGGGGTTCCCAAACTTTTCACCCCGCGACCCCCAAAATAATGGTTCCAGAGACTGGCGACCCCTGCGACCCTGGATGTGTTATATAATGTTGCGCACAGCCACGCACTATTAGTCCTATGCAAACACGGGCATTAATACAACACAACAGCCTTACAGCCATGATATTATTTTAAGAAATAGAATATAACCAGAATACAGGGAAACTCCTTGTATAAACAGCAGGGCTGAGTGAGCATATGCTGTAAGTATAAAGTGTGCAGGTTATGTCTGTGCGCGTTTGTGTGCTTAACGAGCAGCAGACATCTTATTGCTGCCATGTGCAAAAACTTTAGGGTTATTTATTTTAGCCTACACATTACTTTCATTTCTTAAACACACTAATGAAATAGGGGGGCAATATGCATGGAGCAGAGCAAGTCCATTCTCAGCTTTATTTTGGAGACGGCGACTCGGAGATCATTCTCCACGTTTAGCTGCGCTCTGTATTTATTCTTTAAGTATGTCAGGGCTGGGAAAGTCTTTTCGCACAAGTCCGCCAGCCTTGTTAACCAGTCAGGGTCGGTGAGGTGGTCAGCGAGCTGGGATCCATGCTCCATCACATGTGCACCTCGTCCCGCAGCTCATACAGGCGGCTCAGCACATTTCACAAGCAAGTCTGATATTGAGTGGACGTGTTTTTCTGTTGTTGACCATTTTAATCGCAATGTCAAGAATATATTTAAGCTCTGGTTCAAGTGTTTTGCTTGCAAGAGATTCTCTGTGAAAAATACAGTGTGTGGAATTTACGTGCGCCGTCACTTGTAAGTCACTCACTTTCAGTCCTGCCTTTCCACCAGCATCCCTCCAGCCCTGTTCCTACACACACCAATACAGTTTTCCGAAGATAGTCCCTCTTCTTTTGTAAAAATATCCTCACCTGTGCACGTCCACTCCGGAGCGCGGAGCCCGGAGCAAAACAGTCATTACAGACATTGCGTTTTCCGTCAAAACTGTATCTGATGAAAACAAGCAGCTGGGCAGAGTTAAATATGTCTGTGGATTAATCTAATTGTAAAGCATATTTCCCTTTCTTAACTCTATCCACCAGCTGCCACGTTATGTCCTGGGCCATGTTGATGATGCGCCGGGAAATAGTCTCGCTAGACAGCGGCACTGATTCCAGATCATTCCAGCAGCGGGTTTAATGTTTCACCAATTATTATTTGCCTGTGCAATTAAATATGCCACCTCATATGATGCCCTTTGAGCTTCAGCTGGGATCGTCTGTTTGTTTAGTAAGGACTTTCTTTTGGCCTTGTACATCTAACTCATTCCGCTAATCCGTGTCGTGATGGGTCAACAAAGAAAAAAGAAAAAACTGATGGAAATGTTGTTATTGCATGGTTTTATTCTATTTTCAACTCATATTTATGTATATATTTATACAATAATGGGTTAAATATTCCATTTAAAATTATTTCAAAATTGTATTTGTTTTTTTGACGGCATCTCGCAACCCCTACTTTGGGAACCCCTGGTCTGACTGACTGTGGATCTGATTCACAAAGAACTGCAGCTTCTCTATGTTTGCATCCCTTCAGCTGGTTACAGTGATCTCCAGTAAAATCATCTTCTGAAACCCCCCCCCCCCCCCCACTGCAGCGTAACACACAGGTCTTTGTGTTGTTGCATTGTGGTCCAGTTAGTGTGCCACCTAAGCACGCTTAAACACACTAGCTCTGTGTTGTTCTCCGTGGGGGTGTCAGGTGTGATATAATCATTGTTAATTGTGTTGTGTATTGTTTACACTTTCTGCATGTGTATGTCTGTTAGGACCCGGTTTATGGGAAAGGAAAGCTTGCAGAGATCCAAGGCCTTATTCTGGGTATGCTGGACACCTTTAACTATGAACAGGTAAAGCACAAAGTGTGTGTGTGTGTGTGTGTGTGTGTGTGTGTGTGTGTGTGTGTGTGTGTGTGTGTGTGTGTGTGTGTGTGTGTGTGTGTGTGTGTGTGTGTGTGTGTGTGTGTGTGTGTGTGTGTGTGTGTGTGTGTGTGTGTGTGTGTGTGTGAGTGATCACATGCTGCTTCATGTGAAACAGTTCTGTCGCCACTTGTTATTTTGTTCCATCAGTCCATTGACTGAACCATTTGGTCTGTGTTTGAGCTTGTAGCTCATGAATCCTCTGCAGATCTATGCCACCGGTCTGATGCTGCTCACAATGGGCTTCATTTATCAACCGTTCTTAAGAAGAAATCTCTTCCTAAAAACCAACCTTCTCAGTTTTGACAAAGATTCTGACATTCACCAATGTTTCTTATCTGGGATTCGTTCTAATGAAAGAACAGAATCTACGCACACTGAAGAGCACTCTGAAGGACACTTGACTAATGACATGATTGTGTTTTTTACTTTTTATTTGTAAAATTGTATAATATGATTTATATTACAATAATATCTTATCATTTTTATGTTTACACAAAAAAGACAAGTTTCCCTGTATATTTTATTTAAAACAAATGGAAATGTTGAAGGGAATACACACAGCATATTTGGGTTATACTGCAAAAGATGACACTTATAATAAACACATGAAAATGTTGAAGGGGAGAATATTACTTCACAGAAACAGTCATCCATCGGACTGGCTATTGCTTGTATGGCAGTGCTATGGAAGCCATGTGGCCCGCTCAGTAGATCAGACATTATTACCACTGTGCCTTTCTAAGCTGAACACCTACTGTCACATTTGTTTGAGGAAAATAATATCAATCAATCAAATTTGATTTGTATAGCCCATATTCACATATCACAGTTTGTCTCATAGGGCTTTAACAAGGTGTGGCATCCTCTGTCCTTAACCCTCAACAAGAGTAAGAAAAACTACAAAAAAATAAAAACTTTTTAACATTGTAAAAAAAATGTAGAAACCTCAGAGAGAGCCACATGTGAGGGATTCCTCTCCCAGGACGGAGAGAAGTGCAATAGATGTCAAGTGTAAAAGAGAACATCAGAAAGATAAGGGTATTTGCAGCATAATGGAAGTTAAATTAATTGATAGATTATTGTCGGTAATGGTCGAGTATCTGAGGAGACATATTGTATATCAAGCAGTGTTGTTGTAATCATAGTCCATGGTCAGCAGCCACCACGATCAGGATCCACCATCAAGATCTGATACCACCATAATCCACAGTCGTTGTCCACTGCCGCCATCAGGATCCACCATCAGCTGCCACCACAAAGACATATCTAACATGTCCTTGCATATATATATATATATATACGTATATACACTACCGTTCAAAAGTTTGGGGTCACCCAGACAATTTCGTGTATTCCATGAAAACTCACACTTTTATTTATCAAATGAGTTGCAAAATGAATAGAAAATATAGTCAAGACATTTACAAGGTTAGAAATAATGATTTTTATTTGAAATATTAATTTTGTTCTTACAACTTTGCTTTCGTCAAAGAATGCTCCATTTACAGCAATTACAGCATTGCAGACCTTTGGCATTCTAGCTGTTAATTTGTTGAGGTAATCTGTAGAAATTTAACCCCACGCTTCCTGAAGCACCTCCCACAAGTTGGATTGGCGTGATGGGCACTTCTTGCGTACCATACGGTCAAGCTGCCCACACAATAGCTCAAAGGGGTTGAGATCTGGTCCCTGCGCTGGCCACTCCATTACAGACAGCATACCAGCTGCCTGCTTCTTCCCTAAATAGTTCTTGCATAATTTGGAGGTGTGAAGGCCAGCATCCCGAAGTCGCCACTTCACTGTAGACGTTGACACTGGCGTTTTGCGGGTACCATTTAAAGAAGCTGCCAGTTGAGGACCTGTGAGGCGTCTATTTCTCAAATTAGAGACTGTAATATACTTGTCTTCTTGCTGAGTCGTGAACCGGGGCCTCCCACTTCTCTTTCTACTCTGGTTAGATCCCGTTTGTGCTGTTCTCTGAAGGGAGTTGTACACACCGTTGTAGGAAATTTTCAGTTTCTTCGCAATTTCTCACATGGAATAGCCTTCATTTCTAAGAACAAGAATAGACTGGCGAGTTTCACATGAAAGTTCTCTTTTTCTGGCCATTTTGAGAGTATAATCGAACCCACAAATGTGATGCTCCAGATACTCAACTAGCTCAAAGGAAGGCCGGTTTTATAGCTTCTCTCAGCCATTAAACAGTTTTCAGCTGTGCTAACATTATATATATAGTGATCATACACTACACCTCTTATTACTAATGCCTATGGACTAATATTGAACTTTTTTTTAACATATTATGTGAATATATAATTCAGATGTAACAAAAAGTACAAATTGGTCTTTCATTATGCTGTGTTTTCCTTTTTTAGACTTTACTTGAAACAACCACTAGTCTGTTGAACCATGACCTCCACTGGTCCCTGGCACACCTCCGTGCTGCTGTCACAAGGGGACTCCACCCACGCCAGGACTACTGTAACATCTGCCTCCAGCAATACAAGAGAAGGCATGATTCAGCTGAAGAGATCATTGTGTTCAGGTAACAGACACTGGATGTGTTTAATTCCTGGAAAAATAGCTTCTGGGGTTTTTGGGATGATATAACTACCAGTGCTGCTGAGTGACAGTAAATAATGCTGGATTTCACTTTCACTCAACGTGGCACATTCTCAGACAATGTTGGCCCAGGCTAACATGTCTTTACTGTGAACAAAGCAGTGCACTGCTGCTGCTGATCTGCCTGGTGGAGCATGGAGTAACTGCTAGATGGCAGCACACGCAGTCTTTTCATGATGGAAGTAAAGCAAAACTCGGGTGTTTCTCATAATTTAAACATGATGAAGAGTACTTGGGGTCTGACACACTTGCTAGCTGAAACTTTAAATTAGATCACACCTGACCTGAATACTGAGCATTGATATGCTGAGCAGATTCATTGGGTTGTATTCAAGAACAGCACTGATGTTTGACATTTTCAATTGTAAATCAGGGACTTATAACAGCTCTATTTAAGGTGATGTTGTCCATCTGCCCTAATCAGTTTTTGCATCTTAACCCTTCATAGTCAAGCAAAAGAGCTTGAAATAAAATAAAATATATATAATATTCTTGATAATTATGAACCCTATATTAGAAAACACTTTCACTTAGTGCATGTGCTTCGTGTATTATTTTTTCCTGAAACTTGAATAGCCCTCAGTAGAGTGCATACATCTACTAAGGCCCAGCTGTCCTATAAAATACATATAAAAGAGAGTGGTCTGATAAACCAAATAATTTAAAAGGCGTAAATGAAAGTAGATAAAAATTTGCAAATACAGTTGCAGTTGCAAATACAGTGTAAATATACTGGTTTAGACCAAAAAGCAAATGGAAATGTAACCAAAAAGCATTGACAGGGAAACTGTGTGTGTCTTGTCAGCTGTGGCCACCTGTACCACTTCCAGTGCCTGCAGCAGAAGGACTGTGGGTGGGGCCTTGCCTCAGAGCGGCAGCAGCGCTGGAGCTGCTACAAGTGTTCCTCCAGCCAAGGAGGGAAGGGAGCTTCCACTGAACCAAACAGAAGCCGCAGCACGTCCCTGGCACAGGTGTGTGTGTTTGTACATTCAAAGAAAGATCTGCATTGACAGAGGAATAGGAATACATCATATCAAAGTTACGATAGGTGAATAAATAAACATAAAGGATAAGTCTCAATCCCATGAAAATAACCAACCAGCAGTACTTTTTGATCGTTTCTCTATATCCTGTCCTGCTCCCTCTAAAAAATGTTTTGTTTACATCCATCTTTTAAAATGGCAGTTCTATTTTTGCATCCATTTGGTATATTTGGTCCAAACAAATGCTGAGGTGGGAGCAATGAAATGTTGCTCCTCATTTTGCCATTAAACTGTATTTGTGTTAAAACTTGATCTTATACGCACGCACACACACTGACACACACGCACGCACAGTGACCAAACTCTGCTCTCTCTCTGTCTCAGACTCGTGTTACATCAGTGCATCATGATGCAGGAGCAGACGCTCACAGTAAGAAGGTAAAGATTTATCTGAGCTGCTGTCCAGCCTGCTCTGCCTCTACATACACTGAAATATGTTTTTCACTCATGAAACTCAGTGGATAGTATCATTTTCTCAACTATTATATTGAAAAGTTAGGAGAAATTACTGCCATCTTTTGTAGTGGAACTATAATTTATATGATTTGGAAAGATGTAGCGTGTCATCTGCTATACAAAATGTTTAATAAACATTGTGTTGCGGTTATAGTGCAACATGGGTCTTTCTAAGGACTATTGTGTGCATAGTGTTATGGAATTTTCAGAGACACTGTCTCCTCTCCTCTCTCCCTTGGGCATAGTGCAGCTATCTGTCGTGTTAAGGGAAGTGCGAGAGCTTGGCCAACGTCAAAGGCTTCACTCCATAGACATCACAGATATGAGACTGCATAAGCAGGCAATACTGTCTCCAGAACTAGAAAATACATTTGATAGTGTAAGAACTAGCAGACCGATAGATCAAATGATCGGTAGGGGGTTTAAAGTGTGACTGCAGGAAAGCAGACTTCAGAATATGAGAGGACATCATGCACAGTTGTTGTATTGATGGATTCAGATTTTCTCCTTGCCAAGCTTCAATAAATATTTCAGCATAAGACATCAAAGGCTCCTGAAAACCTTCGTCACTGATGAGTTGACCATTTACCAGCAGATTTTCCACAACACATAGTATTCACTGCAGTGCTGCAGAATTGGGTTTTGGATTTTGCTCACCCGAACAAAATATCCCAATTCTATGCTGTTTATATGACAGCTTTTCTCAAATTGCATTTATTTCACTTATTGCACCAATGTAATAAATAACAGTTTAATACTTATACTTTGCTTGTTTCTTGTGGTCCAGGTGTTTGTTGAGGCATCATTGGACCTTCAGCAGGAACAGTCCTGGGATCAGCTACGCTCTTTATACCGAGGACCCTCAAGGGTACGGACACTGTCTGCATATACAAATTCAAAAATGTCACTTTAACTGGAGCAGCAGCTACTGACATCAGCATTGAGATAATGCTGTCACAATATCAGATTTTCACCAAGAGATTATTGGGTCTTAAATAGTTTACAGAATAATATTAATATTAATCAGATCTATAGAAAGTTTCAATAATGACACTATTAGTCAATTTTATCTGTAACTTCATCTTATTATTATTATTATTATTATTAGTAGTAGTAGTAGTAGTATTTGAAGTAGTATTTGTAGCATACAATTATTACTAATGTAAACATTTAATTAATTGCCATTTTCTTGGTTGTAAATAAAATCACATTCTAAAGAAACTGAAAGGATTTGGAAGGTGCTGGATTATTTCTACATTATTTACATATGTTTATTAATAACATCTCAATAATTAATTTATTAAAAACTAAAAGCATTGTCAATTCTGGTATATCACAATACCCTTACTCTGAGTTAAGTTTGTTTAAGTGAAAGGTCAGTTTGCCCCAAACTGTTGAGTCACACCAGAAAATAGCTTGTGTTACACTGTGGTACTATAGTTAGTCATATTATATTATGAATCTCAGAACACGGCACTAACTACAGGAGAATCTTTATTGATGAATAAGACTGAATTCGATTTTTGTATTAGAATTTACTTTGGCCATTTTTATCTTAAATAGATAAAAGAAATTTAGAGATATTTATTCATGAAACTGCAAAAAAATGTGTTTTTAGTTCAGTTTCTTTTGTCACATCCTAATATTTCTACAACATCTTATATTTATCTTATGTTACTGTACCACGTACACAGCTACAGTATATAATTATTCATGTGTGTGTGTCTCTCTCTCTCTCGCTGTCTCGCTCTTGCTCTCTTTCGCTCTCTCTCTTCTCCAGTTATCCATCCTTTCAGAGCTCTCCCACTGCCACAGCGAGAAGACGGGGCCTCTGATCCCGGTCCAACCAGGAGCAGAGAATTTCCAACTGAAACTCTCTCCTCCACCTCTGTTGGAGGAGTAGCATCGTTACTGATCAACATTTCCATAATTTGTCCAGATTCAAGTAGAAATTGAAACTTGAAGGAGACTTTCCTGATATTTTCATTGTGAATTGTAAATTTCTTTTTTATTGTGACAAATTTGATATTGTATAACTGTTATGTAACTATATCAAAAATTATTATTATTTCAAACAAACTGAATCCATTTATCAGAATGCCTTTTGTTATAGAATAACAAAGTGCTGCAAGTAGATGCACTATATGAATGTGTGTGTGAATGGGTGAATGTGAAACTGTACTGTAAAGCGCTTTGAGTGGTCAACATCAGACTAGAAAAGCGCTATATAAATACAAATCCATTTACCATTTACCTTTTCCACCAAAAGAAACCGAGTGCTAGTGTTGGTTCAACTTGTAAAGAACCAGGTTGCTTTTCCATGGGTTAGAGCCGCCTTAAGGCTACATCATTGCATCACCATATACGTCACCGTCTACATCTTTATGCCTCAACTGTATAAATGAACCCACGAACTGGCACTTATTATATGTTATATTAAATGATATACAGTATATCCATTAATTAATTAATTTAGTCCAACCTTACTCCAGTTGCTCTCTTCTTTCTCTTTCTCTCTCTGACACACTGACTCTGACTCCCCTCACGTGTTCATGCTACAGGTTGATTTGTTTGTAACTACCGCTGCATTATCCTTATCAATACTTTTCTACAATGAATCTTTCTACAGACCTTTCATTCATCTTTTTATCCCCCTGCCTCGTGCACTGACACACACACACACACACACACACACACCTTGTTTTCAGACACACCTGTAAACTCAGAACAACAGAATTTGGGCTTCACCGACACACTTTTTGCAGAGAGAGGATTGAGGTGTGATCAAGTCACAAGTGGAAATGCAGGCTAGTCTTTCCTCTAGACCATCACTGAAACACACAGAACAGTTTCCACTGGCTCCCAATTGGCCCTAGAACTGCCATGGTGGAAAAGGCTCACAATAGTGCTTTCACTTTTTACTTAAGATTCAATTATTCACTCGAAGGTGGTGGGAAAGTTTATATTCAAGTTCTAATGAATCTGTTTTCATTGCACTAAATTGTATTAACATGACCTTTTATCAATACACCAACTTTTTCATTTCTATAAATTTAGAAAAGTAAAGAGTTTATTTGGTTCATGATTTTGTCTTTTAACTCGTGAAAACAGTGCAAGGACATATTAACAAGATTAAGAACTTGACCTTTGTTGGAGGTGTTTGAATGTACTTTGTTTTTGTAGAATCACACATCGTGCTGTGTGCCACCAAACAATGCAGTATGTTAGGGACAGAATAAGGGTAGTGGGGAGGTCACGATGACTTACGGTATGTATTTCATTCTTTAAACTGAAGGTAAAGTGTGATCTTAGCAAAGCAGATTATTTTCAGTTGAGCCTCTTTTTTCAGGATTTATTTCAAAATCTGATCTAATCAGTTTAATGTTCATTAAAAAAATAAGTATGCCTAAATTGTTCACCTAATGTATTTCAATTACATATAACATTTTATTGCATAAGTTCTATGTAAAGGGTGACATTGAATGAATTGTGAATAATTAAAATAACCTAAAAGTGATTTGATTAAATTAAGTTAAACTAAAATATTAACTAAAATCAATATTTTAACAAAAATATATGCATAGATGAAATGTGTTTAACTTTATTTAATCAAATGCCTCTCAAGGTATTATAAGTATTTACAGATAATAGAAAACACTTAGTTAAATGAGAATCTTAACATTGAATTTATGTAATAAAGTTACATGGAAATTGAAAATGTCATTAAAATGAAAATATGTCAGCAAGAAAACACCACCACTGTTGCTAAATCATCCAAAATGGACACAGTAGATAAGTCTACTAAATAACTATATAAGTCCTTCCATTGATTGACTGAAATTATGATAGGAGATAAGGAAGGAAGCCCTGTGACACGGCATGAGTTACTGGATGGCAGAGGCATTTCACCTCAACACTGCAGACATCATGCCAGGTGAAACACTGTTTACACACTCAAAGACAGTCAGGTCACTATGAAATGTGAACAGCACAGAAAATTCATCGTGGTGATATGCACACAGCAGAGGTTTGAGGTGTATTTAGGAGTGAGCCTTTCTCTCTTCTTGGGTTCATATTGAATGTGATGGATGGTACAGATGAGACATTTTCAGGTCCTCAGTCAAATTACAATGGTCTCATTTGCAGAACCATTCATAGGGTGGAATATACCTACATTGAGAATATAACCCTATTTCCATTACTCTTAGATTTGTTTATCCCATCATGCTGCTGAAGTTCAGAAGGTACTTGTTTGTTTGTTCACTTAACTGACTTACTCAGCAAAAATGCTGACGGTCGCATTTCGTTCAAGGGGGTTTGAGGGGAATAGAACCCAGAAACCCTTTGATAAACCAGACTGGGTTCACATCCTTGCTAGCAGCTTCCGGAGGCTGTACTTCAAGGTTCAAGGTTTCTTTGTTAGTACCCGAAAGTAAATTTGTTATGCAGATAGGGTACACCCTATCAATTCATAAAACATCAAAACAAACACTTTTAAACAGACCTCAATACCATAGCAGTTAGCAATGGAACCTAATACATACACATTATCTCAATGCACTTTACATAGAAGGTCAACACCTTAAAAACTTTAGCGAAACCACAATGAGCAGCTCTTTGGCGACTGTGGAGTGAAAAAACTGAAGCTGTTTGGAGTACAGCATTGACAGGTTGATTCAGACCCACCTATAAGCCTACTGGCCCACTGATTTATCTGGTCAATGGATTTTTTTTTTTCTCACGGAGACAGGTTACTGAGCCAAGACACCAGGGAACAAAAAAAGCTGAATAAAAGAGGGTCAGCATGGTTACATCAATGTTAAAACAGAAACATTTTATTAGGCAAGACAAACGCTGATAACCTTTTTTGTAAACTGCATCGCAGTTCTTATTATATGTTAATTTACAGTCAATGACTGTCCCAATATACTTAGAAATTTTCAACAAACTCCACAGGCTTACCTTTGATGACTGTAAAATCAATCATATCCTTTGTTATGATACGTTTAGCACTAAAAAACATGTTTTACACAAACTAATAAAATCATTAATAACTGGGCCATGGCCAGACTCATTGTAATGTAGCATACTCATACTAGGATAATACCTGCCAGTCATGGCAGCTGCATAGACATGCCTCTTCTTCTGTACTGACTAGCATGTAAATCTTTTTAACCTGGGGACTATGCCTGGGTATTAGACTTAAAAATTGGTGGGTTGTTCTATTTGTGTATTACATCACATCACATAGTGTCAGGGTTGCTGTCCTCTTAGTATTTAGGCTTTGAAATAGATTCGATTGCGAGGATTTTTATTTCAATTTCTAGTAATATTTATTTATTTGGGTCAGCAGCCTTTGGCCCCTCATATATTTTATTTTTACTGATCTGATCCTAAACTTTTGCCAAACAATAAGTTAATTTCACCATTTAATTCTGTTTTTATGTTTCCCTTCCCCTCACAAGCTAAGAGTTTAAACACGGCCCCGATGCACCGAATCACCTGATTTGGCATTAAAGATAAGTAGCAGTTGAATGATGGCATGTAAATAATACACCCAAAATCTATCTATAGCTTTGCACATGAGCTCAGAAAGGTGGAGTGTGGTAAGACCTATTGTTTTGTCAGTGGTATGGGCAACACATAGTTTTGTTCAATTTGTGACACAGGTGGAGCAGCAAAGCTCATTGCTTTCATTGCTGATCTGGGTTGGGTTGAGAGACAGGCTGCCAATAACCATTTTTTTTAATTTACTGACATTGAGGTGGATGTGATTACTCTTCTGACGTGGGCAACAGTGCAGTGCTTATTCAATTTGGAGTTGTTGTCTGTAAAGTGGAGCCAGAATTGCAATTGATTATATGAGGAGCGAGGTTGTGGATGAGGGGCTGGTACATTCATTGGTATCCAGCATGTAAAGAAAGGGAAATGACCCTGCACAGTAATGTGTTATTTCTAAGCTTTAAGTAATTAATTTCTTTCTTATTCCTTTTCTTAAATGGTAAATGGTCTTTTCATCTGACAGACTATTCGTAACAATCTTTGCATGACACACGAATAAGCACCAGCATTTCACTGCAGGTCCAAGGACAGGACAAGATAAGTTGAGCTGAAGTTCTTTCCACCACCAAAATATTGTTATGTAAGTGTTGACAATGTATTACTCAATGGGAGATAATGTGTGACCTGACTTAATCCCTGTTGTCCCTACTTTACTTTGCTCATTTACCCATCTCACATGATGTGTTGTGTTTCCTATGGTGATTCCAAGCGCCTCTGGACACCTCAGTATAATGGATGTATGCAGAACAAATTAGCTCAAACTGACATCACAAACTTACAGAGAATTGAGCAACATAACTGCAGCAGATTCGTTTTTTTGAAAGCACTTGTCTAGAGAGGCACCACATGTGAAGAGGAAGGATTTGTACTGGGGACACAATCAGACGTATATCAAAAGCTGTGATTTCTTAAATCAACTGATCTCTGATCTCTGCTCCCCACTATAAAAAACACACACCAGCAGTTTCACCATCTAAATAAAACTAATGTTTTGACGAGTAACCACTAATGCTTGATAAATACAATAACTGATAATCAGTAAGATGCAAAGTGAAAAGAAAGACCAGTGGTAATCTATTTATAACAAAATAGCTGAACTGCTTTGCAGAATTATGAAATGGTGGATAATATGTTCAGTCTGATTTTTCTGACTATCCCCAACAGACACTTGTCTGTGAACGAACATTAAGGATTAGACTTCACCTTACTGGCCTGGAACTGACTCTCAGATGGAACCAAAACAGGTGCTTGGCAGCTAACTCAGGGTAAATTATCTCATCAGTGAGACCAGCAACAAGTCCTGTTAGTAATTTCTCTATGTTGTTTAGTTTTGGAAGTCTTGGCCTTTGGCACTCATGTGGATTTCTCACAAGGCAGACAAGGTAGGCGCGTGTCTCTGACAACTACTTATAACTCTTGTGTAACTCTAATGGCAGCATTCATATAAGATAGACCTGGAAAAAAGAAAATCTAATCCTTAACTGTTTCTCATCAGAGGCAGACCTCAGGGGGCTCTGACAGCAATATTCTTGAAAGGGGGCCATGAGGTGCGTCAAAGATTCAAAAGGAACTTTCAACTTGCAAAAATATGAGGTCTGGAACATTGAATCTAGCCTGTTAACCGATGTGTTATCTCCATTGCTACAAATTTACAGAGGATCTGCTTAGTTTCTAGCATTTAGACACACACACCCTTCAGTCCAAATTTATTGATGTGTCTGTTATGCTTACATTGCATAGCTGCAGCAAGTTCAAGAATGTTATCACAAATACACATTCATAATTGACCAACATAATCAGCTAAAACATTATCCTAAAACCAGAGGAACATGACATGCTGCAAACCTACTAACAAATGTGACACAGTTTTTTTTCTTATTGTTCTTATAACTTGCATGGTGGTGCAGTGGATAGCACTGTAGCCTCAAGGCAGAAAGGTTCCTGTTCTATGTCTGTAGGTTCTCTCTGGGTACTCCAAAGACATGCAGATTGTGTATTAGATTGATTGGAGACTCTAAATTGATGGTAAGTATGAATGTGAGCATTATTGGATGTTTGTCTCTTTATGATGGCTCTGTGATACGTGATAGATAACAGATCTGATGGATACATTTGTTTAAATGAAATTTCAATTCACTTGTCTATTTTGCTCCCTGAGAAACTAACAGTACAGTGAAATCATATGTGTTATTTATTATCAGAAAAGATATCACATCTTCATTTCTTTGATGTGAAAAAAAGGTTGAGAGCCACTGCTTTAAGCTGCTGCTAGATCAAATGAAAATTAGGTGAGCTCATCCTTGTGAACTCGTAAAACACATCATATCAAAACACCATGAGTACATGTTGTTCCCTTCCTGCCCTACATGTCCCTGCTCTAGTCATAGCAGGTTGGCCTTAATCTCATTTACAGTTTGCATGGCCAAGTTTAATCCTTGTTAAAAACATTCGACTCGTCTCTGAAGTGTAACTGTGACCTCATACAATGCAGTGAAATCAAGGAATCATTCAGGAAAACACATTTATCAAATATATATTGACTTTTGCTGATGAGAAGTCTGATTTGCTTTTCCACAGAGACCTCTAGGTGAAGCTATATGTAGCCTTGAAATGCCTCCCCAGAAGAACAATGTGGGAGTGTCTGAATGACCTGATAAACTGGAAGTGTCACATTATCTGAAAGCAGCATTGTTGTTTGTGAAGCTGCATTTGTGGACTTACTTTGGAGTGTCATGGAGCGACCACTGTCTGTGCTTGTAGCTCTTGTCCTGGTGTCATTCTGCAAAGGTTGGGACGAATTTTGTCGTGGCAAACCTTGTCCCGAGTACCAATTGGTTCAAAAAAACCAGGTAGGTTTTAGAGCTGTTCACACACATCATTGGAATGCTTCTTTTCTTTTCTTTTCATTTCTGGAGTATGTGTTGAAAGCCACTTTATGCTTCTGCTTTGTACAGGATTACGAGGAGCGTCTATATGTTGCCACAAGCTGGATTACCACCACAATCAAGAATAACAGCTCAGGAGCTGTTCTGGCTGCAAACTCGAGGCTGAAAAATTACTGCAAGAAACATAATACAGGCCGAGGTTTGATACAAATGTTTTCACTCACAACGTAGTTTTGTGTTGTTAAATGCTAATTTGAATATCTAGTAGTCCAGTTAGTGTGCTATGATGAAAGTAAAACTGGAATATCACTTACTTACTTACTGCTGCATCAATTTAAAATACAAAATATATGTAAGAAGCCACTGTTGGTAAGATGACAACAAATTGTGTGGGTTGTGTAAAAAATCTGTTTGCCTTCCTCAAGGTTTTTAAAGTTGTGTTTGTCACTTGTAGATGTTCAGATCCCTGTAGACACCTGGCCTGCACTGATCACCATTAATCAGGAGGGTTCCCTGTCCTGGTTTATTCCTCCTGGTGCCATGCCTGAGATCACTGATGAATCCATCAAACTGGAAACAAGACCCCAGGCCACTGTCTACGTCAGGTGAGCAGAGGCTACATTTATCTATCAACTCACTACTCTCTGCTTTGAGGGGATTTCACTCATTTTAAATTAATCCAGAGAACCCACTCCCAGCCATCTACCCACCCCAGACACCAATACAACCCCACAGAAACCAGACCTCAATAAGAAAACTAACAAAAACAAACCAACCTAAAAATAAATGAATAGATGTCAATAAAAAAGAGAGTTCAAATGATAACAATGTCATGTGGGTGGGGCCAGTGTGTTGCATCAGGCACCAATGTCAGAAAATGAAAAGTGTCAATAAAAAATTGACTTAGTTAAATAACTTTCGTTTTGCCTGCAATACGTACCGAGTTTGACATCCCAGGAGATATTACTGTCATCTGTTTTCACTGAACACAGGAGACAGAAGGAATGTACACAGGCCTAAGCCTTGAAGTGTGTCGATGTAATCTCAAACTTACAATGATTCTAATGCCCTGTCATTGTTGTCCTGTCATTCAAAAGGGTGTTTAAAGGATTTCCAGACCTTAAGATGGGTGAAGATAATGCAAAGAAGCTGCGTGATGCCTTGACCAAAGCCGAGAAAACATATGATTTTCCTGCTTTCTCTGGGGCTGGCTATGATCCATACTTCTCGATTGATCACCACAATGAGGTCTGGATCTATGCTGTCTGATGACAACATGCATCATCAACTGAACCCAGTAAACAATACATCATATAATTACTTGTGTTATCCAATCTTATCTTCTAAATAAAACTTCTCCACTCTGAAGTTAAATGCAAAACAAAATTTTCTTTTTTTTCTCTACACTTTCAAGAGTTTGCTGTACTGTAAGGTCTTCAGATGGTATATTGTTATTTGGTGCTACAGAAGTCAAATTGAATTGAAATAAAGTTTAACAGGTATGCGCTGGTAAATTCTATGTAGTGCATCAGTGTTTTGCTGCTTAAACAACAGACATTAGATGGCGAGACAACAGACCACAGAATTCTTCTGTTGGATGTCAAAAAACTGTTTCAGGAATGTTGTGGTATTTACGTAGAGCCACTTTTTTTTTAAATTGACGATATTTATTGTCTGCTAATGCTTATTCCTATTCATATACCATTGCCTTTTCACAATAAACTATTCACAATTGTGTCTTTGCTGCCAAGTGTTGTTATTGTCACAGGTTCATTACTTCCTCCTTGTTGAATAGTTCAATGCAAGTACTGGTTGCACAACTCGCAGTTTCTTCCTCCTCACTGGTTAGACTTGTTTGTGCAAAACCACTAAACAGCGTTGAGGGCAACAGCCAGATTGTGTTTGACACTGTAAAGAATGACTCCCTTTTTACTATTGAGACAAAGTTTAGGCTATGGACCTTCTTCCTTTTTCTACCTAAGAACAAGCTCTCCCATTTTGCCAACATTAATCCTTCATTTCACATCAACATTTCTGGATGTTTTCCCTTCATTCTCTGTCCTCTCTCTCAAATAGACAATGACGTGCAGATTCACTCACTCAGACTCCCTCTGTGCACTCACCAAACTTCTACTCTCTCCTTCCTGCTCTTGCTCTTTTGATTTTGTGAAATGACCCTGTCCAAATTCTCCAACCAATAGAATGCCAGTTATGTTGTTGACCAATGACATCATCACTTATTGTATTATTTCTTAAAGAATGTGTCTTGACAACTGTGTTGCCAGTGTTTAAAGGAAAGAGTGATACTATACTGTATATACACACACTATGCAAAACAGGAATTTCTAGAAAGCAAATCAAAGTCTTGTTTCTGGTAAATAAGTATTATTTCTTGTCTAAAAAAACAATACCTTAATGATCATGTTTTGCATTAGAAAAGTGATCTAAATTTAAGAAAATATATTTAACTTTGATATAATAAGATATTGCAACTGTTATTGTAAAAGTTTGAATTAGTAACAATCTAAAACAATGATTGCAAACTAACCCAGCTCAGGAACAAAACTGTGTCCTCATTAAGAAGTAAGATCTCTAAATTTCAAAATCCTATGAAATGGCATTTAAAGTGTGTTAATCAAGTCTTATTCATTTGAAATGAGTACGGCAATATAAGAATGGAGCCTCCCACTCCTCTGTTCGCATATGAAGAGAATTGTTTACATACTGGTCTACGCAACACATACAGAACTAAATACAAATAATAATTGTCATGTTGTGACACTAGAATAACTTGGACTTTCATTTTGTGACGGTGTTTTATCGAAACATTTCTTCTCAGTCTGTTAATTATTGATCTGCAATTTAAAAATCTGTTTGGCTATGGAGACCATGGTCTTTGTCCTAAAAGATAGATGATGGTGGCCGTGAATGTTCAAAGATATATTTCTTATTAAAAAAATATGTAAGTGTATCTTATAAATTAAGACAGTTACTTATTTTTCAGGGGCTGATACACAGACAGTTCAACTCCAGGATCTTAGTGAGTTATTAGTAGAGGCCATTTCTACCGAGTCATCAAATGGGTGAATTTATATCAATTAATAAACCTGAGTGGAAAGAAATTGAGCAAGTAATGGGAACAGGATTACCAGCTCCTTCAATAATACGTCATCCCTCACCATCCAAACAGCTCCTTGACCAAATAACCCAGGGACTTTTAGTTTTATACAAATGTGGAATGAATTTCAAATCTTTAAATTTTAAAGTGTTAACATATGATCCAGGATTGACACAAAATAAACATGAGATTGGTCATCCAGTGGGCTCACAGCATAAGAACAAATTCAGTTTGCAGAATCTAGAACAGATTCTTGTAAATTAGGGGGAACGCAGCAACTCCAAATGTGTACAGTAAAAAAGCATGTTCACAATAAACTGTTGACAATTTTGTCTTTACTGCAAAGTGTTGTTGTTGTCACAGGTTCATTTCTTTCTCCCTGTTGAATAGTTCAATGCAAGTACAGGTTGCACAACTTGCAGCATATGCCTTCCATCTACTTGCTTCCAAACCATGGATTATAAAGGGGTAAAGGTTACATTTTGAGGTGTGGGAGCTGAACTGTCCAGCTCTGCCTTACCACTGGCTGCAGCTATTATCTCCTCAATGGGAAGTCACAGGAAAGTCAAGAACATGCACAGTGGTGTCTGAGTTCATGTTGGTGCTGCTGGTAGAATGAGAGGAACAGCCAAGCGAGTTGTATTTGTTCTCATTTATCAGGCGCAATTCGCATTAACTGCAAAGATAGGTCTCAAGTCTTGGTTCCAGTGTGACTTTCCTGACTGCAGTTGGGACTTTAAGGTGCCATGGTAAATAAACTCTATTGAACTCCTCTGAGCCGTGGGGTCGATGTGAAGATGTGTTCTGTTTGCAGTATTTTGTGTGCTTGGCTCACGTCTACATATTACAACACCTTCAGCGCAGGTGAAAAAAGTTAACATTGGCACAAGAAGTTCTGAATTTGGGGGTGGAGACTTGATGCAGTTTGGGGGCAGTCTAATTCCTTGAGCTCCACCACTAAACGTGAATTGGGGGTCCAGATCTGAAATGCTAACTGATTCCCATGTGTTTCAGACTTAGGTAACTCTTAAAAAACTGAGCTTCTGTAATTTTGTTTATATTTTTGTGGATTGATATCACCCCCAGAGAGCAGATAATGTTCAAAAAGCACAGAAAGGTAACCTTTACGTAACAATTCACCTACAACAGTGAATATCCTCACACATTTTCACCTCAAACACATTCATTAATCGAACAAGATTATGTACAAATCTAAGATTGGACTACTGAATATAACATGACTGTATTTTCACTGGACACACACACACACTCTGCCTTATACAGTCAGTCAGTGACAGGTCTTACTGAGAGTCACTGACTCTCTCCGAAACCTCGATCTCTGGGCCAGGAAAAATTCCTCTTCTAAGTCTTGCTCTTGGCTGCTGCCATAATTCACTATGACAAACCAGCAAACTCATTCCTATGCCTCAACGTTCATAGGGTGCCTTTTACTGACCATTTATGGTTGAATAAGGGCAAGTAGAGGGTGGGATGTGAGCCTGATCAACATACACATTTTCAGGTGGACTGTAATTTAAAAAACACATTCAAGGGAAAGTCAGCCATCAAGATCATCCATGATCATGTCAGGGAAAGGCTTGAAAAGGCCTGGAAAGTACATGCTGAGGAGATGGTCTCTAGCAGATGTGGCTAACGTTGTCTCTTGAGTGTTCATCAGTATTATAAGTCCAATATTGCAACAAACTGTGCTTACAATAGATACCAGCCACATTAGCTGCACTAAAATTCCAGTCCCAATGGCTAACAAACAAAACAAACACTTTAACACTTGAAACATTACAGAACTTGAAGATTCAAAGTTTGAAGTCATGGAAAAGTGGATGTTTGAGTGCCCCCTGGAGGACTGACGTCAGGAAAAAAGGCGCCTGTGCCTTTGACAATCAGTCACAATAAATTGTTCTGGACTGAAAGGCACTTTACATGAACAGCACATTAAATTGGATGAAGCAGCTAATGTGAATATGTATGTAAATATACTTCTTCTTTTAACATTGTTTTTTATACTATTTTAAATGTTATATATTGCTGTCTTCTCTATTTCTAATGCAATGTCACACAAAGAGAAAATGCATAATTTCCCATGCTGTGGTTGGTTCAAACTGTGTCTTTACTGACACTGTGCTGTGATAGATATCTGCTGAAAAGACACACCATATTGTTTGCATATTCCAGTCATTTATGACTCCATGTTTGTTGTATAGAGACACAAAGTAATGCTGCCTTTTTATATTTATCATTTTCATTAGTTGTATTTGAACTGTCAATGAAAAAGAAAATCGATAGATGGTCTTGTGTGTACAATTGGTTAAGGTTCCTGAATCTGGTTGGGAGTTAACACACTGAACACGATTAATACAGCACTAACATACAGTACTTATATGCTCAAACACACTTTGACTGATTGATTGATGATTGATTGAATGATTGACTTAATTTCAGGCCCCAACACAGATGTCACCCCACATCAGATCATCCCACACCCCTTGCCACCTCCATCTTCAGTATAGACAAAGGTAGCGACAATTCAAATGAATTCATAAACAAATTACATAACCATCTAAAATAAGGAGCCAGGGTCACTGCTGCTCAGCTAGTTATATAATCTTGGCTCAAATATTTGTATTGGCATAATACTTGTATGTTTTCTTGGACAAATAACCTGTTAAGGTGTAAGTGGGAATTCTTTACACCAGTCACACAGCATCGTACGTGATGCTGAAGCAATTCATGTTACTGCTGTCCCATTGCAAGTGTACAGTGTTGATACAGACTTCCATGGATTATATGGCATTAGTTTGCCCACACTGGGATTGCAGGATTAGTCAACTCACTTGAAAGGGAACACAGATTTTCTCAGTCATACTGAATATCTCTCTCTCCCCCTCCCTCTATGCTCATCTCACTGTCATGTGCACAAGCACATTAACAAACCGTTCCCTGCCCCCAGTCTCACAGTCACAGGTCAGGAAACATGATGTGGGTCTACTGAGACAAAACTATAATTCCACACTACTGAACTGTTTGAGGCAGATTATGCATTTTTCCTATCAAATTCGTTTGTTACACATCAACTCCTATTGAATATAATTGTGTTGTTATCCACAGCCAGTTCATGACAGCGTTTAGCTCAACATCCATCAAGTGGTATGGTTGTTCGGTGTTTGTGTTTTTTTGCAGACTAACCAGAATCAGTTCATGAGCAATGGTTTGCACTAAGCTAAACAGATATAAAGAGCACCATCTAAAGACTGAAACTCCTCTACAAACTAGACATATTTTTCTGTGAGTTATTTAGTATAATATGCTGAAAATTAGTTTTTATCAGTATGAAGAAAAAATACTGTATGTGTGGATATATTTTTTTCTCAACTCACATCTCTCTTGCACAACAGCTCTTGATCTAAATTTAAACTCTTTCTGAAACATCAGAAGTGGGTCCTCTCTACGGAGGCCGCCTTTTTTTTGCAGTCATCCAACCTTTTGAGTTTTTATGACAACTGAAGGCTACCAAAGGTTCTCTATCATGTTTGGAAGGGGAGTGTGAGGTGCAACTTCACCACTAGATGTCACTAAATTGTACACACTGAAACTTTAAGGGACTCAGGCCTGAGATCCAAAGCTACTGCCAAAACTCATCAGTTTTCAACTTGAAGGACTCCATAATGACCTTGCTAACACAAGCTGCTTCTATCCAACTTGGAAATTAAAGTGTCAGACCAATAGAGTAGACCAACTATTTAAATTCAGCAACCAACTGCAAGGAGTTCCACATTTCTAGCTTTATATGAATTGTTTTCAGATAGTCTTTCAACTTATGACTTATGAACTCTGGAACCAATTCTAAAAAATTTAGATTTTCAACTCATTCAGTTCAAAAGAGGCTACTTCCTAATTTTCTCTACATAACACAATCAGCAATCTACAATATAACTAATTACACTCCATGATGCAATGTGCACCCATTTTTTCTCTTTCTGTTCTGAAAATGGTCATATGTGATGCTTTAAAGTCTTCCCTGAAAGGAAGGACAGTCATTCTGAAAGAAGAAGACCTACACCCACTTTTCCCTACTAAACCCAGTTTGGATCACTTGAATAAATTAGTGTGGCTGTGGCTGAGGGGGTAGAGTGGTCTTCATCTAACCATTTGCATGCCAAAATATCCTTGGGTAAGAGACCCTCATAGAAAAAATGCTGCTCATAAATGCACTGTGTGAATGAATGTATGGCAATGTAATGGGAAGTGCTTTGGACTTGAGAAGCACTTATATAAATACAGACCATTGAATGGTTTAATGATGCATTTAATCCTCTGTTTATTTGTTCTTTAGCCTACATAAGTCCTTTTCCCAACTTCTTTTTTACACCTCTCCTTAAAGGCTACAATGCTTTGTAAATTACTTTTATCTGGATCACGTCCTAACTGTGAGGGCAAATTCTTAGGAAGTTGGTGGATGGTTGAATTGCCAAATAATAATTCTAAACATTTTCTATGAATTCCATCACTAGAAGCAACTTATTGTACGAGGAAACTTTATGAGTACACCTCTGTTCAGGTTAAAAAGGCATGTTACTAAGGTGGGAATTAATGATTCCACAAAACTCTGGGTGGACTGCAGGTGTACAGAGGCTTTAATGTCACCCCACATTTGCTCAGATGCCATGCTCATTTACCAAAAGTATTTTTACAAAACATGTTTGGAGCCAACAAATCAATATTTAACTTTAGATTTTGATTAGTACTTGCCAGCAGAGATTGTGCTGCACAAAATTATCTCAAACTATTTTAAGGTACTTGATTGTGTTATTTGTGGTGCCCAAGCTCAAAATGTCACTCTGGGATTCACTTACTACACTTTTTTGGAATAGACAATGAAATGGAACATGAGGTTCTCATACCTGCCATCTATATGGAGAAATTTGGTTAGTTGTAGGCACCACACTATTTGGTTGAGGTTAAGGAAAGATTGTGACCATAGCTAACACACTATCTATTTCAATACATTGAGTCATGCTGCATTTCTTGTGTGTTTTTTTCCAGCTGAATTTATCATGGTATTATACGGTGTCCCCTCTATACCTGTTGTGTTATAACCAGTCATCGAGTTGCCCAAAGATCCAAAAATAAAAGATTATAGATATGAATACAGGTCAGCTCAAGTCTCTATTTAGATTATTTTACTTTACTTTTGCATCATCCCACCATTCTCAATTCTCCCTCTATTTTAGCCATATCTTATTCTCTGTGAGCATTTAGATGATTCTGTTTTCATTGTTGTTTATTTTTACTTATGTCTTTTATCATTCATTTGAGCGATGGTGGCACACCCTTCAAAATCATTTCTACTAGAATCCCACCATTTAATGTTTCACTGGCATTTCTCAAGGCAGTAGTGGCTCTCTTTGTTTATTGGGTTTGTATCCAGTCACTCTTTCTGCTTGAGTTTTGAAGTGAATTTTTACCTCTTATAGTTTCTCAAAGATTTCTGCATTATTCAGCCACTGCTAATCGCATCACCAGCAAACTCACAACCAAATTTGGCCATAATTCGTCCCAATGTTTTTCATCTCCATCACAAATTAACCAAGACTTATGGCCACTCAACTCTGCACCCTCATAGATTAACATAGTAAGCTTTTCTCTCTGTGTGTCAAATGGCTGGATTTGTGTCTCTGATTAACTCTGAGCCCATTACCTGGTCACAGAGACAGCTAGCTCAGCATTTCTTGCAGGCACAACCAAAACTAGACTGAAAAAGATTAGGGAAGAATAAACATATACTTGGGCATCAGTCCTGCTTGACCTGATAAAACCTTTATCTTGATGATATTCTACTTTACACTTGACATCTATTGCACTTCTGTCCGTCCTGGGAGAAGGATCCGTCATATGTGGCTCTCTCTGAGGTTTCTACATTCTTTTTGCCCTGTTAAAAGTTTTTTTTAGAAGTGTTTCCTTATTCTTGTTGAGGATTAAGGACAGAGGATGTCACACCTTGTTAAAGCCCTATGAGACAAATTGTGATTTGTGGGCTATACAAATGAAATTTGACCATTGCCCATCGCATAGATTCCACATTAAAACCTCAAGTTTGTCTATGTGACAAGAATTTATTGAAAATACATTTCCACAATTCAGATCACATGTTTATATTCCCCTTTGATGATGATGATTGGTTTTTAATGAGTCCGTTTTATAGTGGTAAATAAATATTGTTGCACAAGCACTAATTTCTGAAAGCATACATATATCGAGAAGACTTCTACATATAACATCACACCCTGACCCTGCTCTTAGCAACTGAAAGCATGTAGTTGTGCATTAATGGTGCTTCTTGTTCTTGTGAGAATACATAAATGCTAATGTGCCTGAGTCTGTGGGTGTGTAAAAAAGGCCTAGAGTATGTATCACTCCTCAGTGTTTATATTGATTCACTTCCTACTGCCTGTAACACTGTGTCTCTATACACAGACTTCAAACACCCTGAATCTGACCATCTTAAGGGCAGCACAATGTTTTTACGCTGAATGAGACAAAACATTTATGTAAACCTGTAGATATTGGAGGTCTTTTTAAGAAAATCTATTCACAGTTTTTCTTCTTGCTGTGGTTTTGTGTGTGACAGCAGAGGAGATGAGATGTCAATCAGACAAATTATCCTGGCATTAAATAAGCTCAAAAAACACTCCCTCTCTCCTGCTTATTTTCATCGACATCCTTGCATCCTGTCATCCAGGTGTGTCATTTGTCCAACCAATGCACTCTGAAAAAAGCAGGGGGTGGAGCAGTATGCCTTCAGTCTGTGGACTGAGTTGAACCGCTAGATCCTTTTGATAATCTGATTATTTTTATGTAACAATTTCGGACTAACAGATATCCACAGGTGCTGATCTCTGTCATGGCAGCAACATTCATAGAATCACTTCCTTTTTAGCAAGTTGTCTTCAAAGTAAAAGCAAAGCGTTTGTTTCGTCCTTGTATCAAGCTGAATTACATGTCTGGTAGGTTTGTCCTTGACTGTCCTTGACAGACCTACCAGACATGCAATTTATGAAAAATGACACCAGTTAAGTAAATCACTCAAACTTTTATATAAGCCACATACATGAACAGTAATTAAGCAAATTCAGTAAAAAAAATTATGAAAAAACACTGACTATAAAATCTTCACTGGTAGGATGCACACAAAGTTGTCTAACTTCACTCTGCAAAATAGACTGTGTATGAAAAGCTCTGCAAACAACGTCCAAAAAATAATTAAAAAGTGAAATATATTGTAAAAACAGTATGGGAAGGACTCACTCACAACAAGGAAATTCAAATGTAGCTCTGGAGTATTAACACAGTCCAAGCAAACAGCCCATTCCAAATAGGCAGGTCAGGTCAACCATCATTATCCTACCAGAAGGAAGCATATATTAAGTAAAAAGTATCATTGTCAGCACTAACCTTTACCTTCACTACCCCAATGAGGCAAGGCCTCAACCTCAACCTGCAGAGGCCCAGGTTCGATTCCTACCCATGGCCATGTATGCATCATGTCTCTCTCTATCCCTCTTTTCACAAGCTTACTCTGTCCTATCCAATATAGGTGATAAAAGTGCAAAAAATACAACTAAAAACATTAAAAGCATATATATATACACACAAGCTGCATTCCATCTATTGAATTTGAACCCTGCACTGTGCATTTCTCCATCACATGTGCAGTGCATTCTTCCATCACATGCACAGATACTTCCTAGCATCCTGCACACTACAGCAGGGCTATTGAGGCCACACTACTGCATTAGCCCAAGGACTAGTCCGGTAAGTTTTGATGATATTACTGGGGAAAATATATTAGAATGCTGATTGAGGATTGTTCATCTGTTCATCTAGCCTATTTCTATTGATTTATCCATCAATTGTAAAACATTGTTAAAGACGATTCCAATTGTTTAGCTAACTATTTATTAGGGCTGGGCAACGATTAAAAGTTTTATTCGCAATTAATCGCATGATTTCCCTGATTAATCACGATTAATCGCATTTGTATACGCAAAATCCAATAATGAATTAAAAAGTAGTGTATAGCGCAATTTTATTTTCAATGTTCTGCTATATGAACGAACGTGCCATAACATTTGTTGTGCAAAAACTTTTAACATCAGCATTTAATACAGTAGCAGTTAAATAAAATATTCAGTGTAAATCTCAATTTAACAATGTTATCAAAGTAAATACAAAATTAAAGGTCAATGCCACTGCCAGGGCATTAATGTTATCCTCTTCGTTATGAAAAATCTATACTCCTCCCTGCGTCTAACGTAGTCTGCCGAAGCCTCGCTCCGCTCGCTGTTTCGTTGAATGATTTGCTGATATCAACTGTGTGTTTTGCATTTAGGTGATATTTTAGACTGGAAGTACTCCTGTGATAAGAAAATTCACCTTGGCAGTGGCTACAAATTACTTTGTTTCTGTCGACTCCGCCGTCTGGAAGAACTTTAAAATGAAAATGGCCATGTAAAAGCTCCGTACTGTTGTGCAATAGGAGTAGACTTGACGTTGGCTAATTATTAATAATCATGAAATATGATTATAAAAATAATTAAAGATTATTTATTAAAAATAATTTAAAAAATGATAAGGCCATAACTTATCGTAGAGGGGCACCACCCTGGTAACAGGGACCAACGATATCAAGCTATAAATATCAGTCTCATAATGATAAATGTCAAATTAATAATGTCAATATTTTAATATTAACGATTACTTAATAAACAGTGAAGGCTTCTAGGTTCGAGCACAGGCAATCATAATCCAGCTGTATTCACACACATATGCACAAATAATCACAGACTACAGATACTTTAATTACAAAAGCATTTATTA
Source organism: Limanda limanda (assembly GCF_963576545.1). NCBI lineage: Eukaryota > Metazoa > Chordata > Actinopteri > Pleuronectiformes > Pleuronectidae > Limanda > Limanda limanda. The sequence continues at coordinate 1,080,337 of NC_083650.1, forward strand.
AAAAGGGGAAATAAAGTTATAATGTTATTCAATGATTCATCATTTTAACAAGCTCCAATATTTCAAAGATAAACACAGCAGCAGCACTTATCACAATTCAGAAAATACATGTAAAACCGGCGGTCTACCTATGTATGTCTGTCTCTATGTGTGTGTGTGTCTGTGTCAAAGTGTCTCTCTGTGTGTATGTGTCTATGTGTGTGTGTGTGTGAAATAAAGTTAGTGTTATTTAATGATTCATCATCTTAACAAACTCCCATATTTCAAAGATCACAACAGCAGCAGCATTTATCACAATTTAGAAAACACATGTATTCATCTATGTGTATCTGTGTGTGTCTGCATCTGTCTGTGTCTATCAAAGTGTGTGTGTGTGTATGTGTGTGTGTGTGTGTGTGGGTGTGTGTGTGTGTGAGAGAGAGAGAGAGAGAGAGAGAAAGAAGAGGGCGTGGCGATGACGCAGTAACGTCGTGACGTCACATCTAAGATGGAGGCAGACAATGACTCAAGGAGTCATTAGCTTAAAACTCTCAAAATGGCCGCTTTGGAAGTTAGACCCAGAATGGGAGGAGAGAGAGAGAGAAGGCGTGGCAATAATAGACTCAAGATGGTGGTTTAACTTAACGTTATCCAAAATGGAGAATATGTTAATGACCATGTGGCCTGAACTCACAATGGTGGTCGCCAGATGAATTACACAAAGGAAATTTCAGACAAAGAGAATTCTTATCTCTGCTTGGCTTTGGGGGCCGAATGGTTTCCAGATGTGTTCAGCCTCTCTAAGCATAGATTTAACTATGTGACATGAACTGTATTATAAATACAGATCGGAACGTGTGTAACAGGTTCAGTAGAAGAGAGAGAGAGAGTGAAGAGAGAGAAAACATGCAAGGAGGAGTTCAAGGAAGCTCTTAAAAACACGCCGGAGATAGGTCAACAGTGATTTAACCACTCAGCCCTCAAGCGAACGTTGTGGGCTGAGGTTCTGATCGGTAAAATCACTGCAGACTCACACAGACGTTAACAGTGCGGGCGGAGGCTTCCCTCGCGGCGCTTAAGCACTGTAAACACACGGAACCCGGAAATGAACCGGAAGTAGCCGAATCGTCGTGGCTAAACAATGAGACACGGAGGTCCCGCAAACAAATACACTCAAATATTAAACAATACGCTACGTATCTGCCCAGATAATCAAGTCTCTTACTGTACCACCCTCGCGGTGTGCCTGCGCCTCAGCGCGAATGTGTCGGGGGCCAGTGAATCACGTGGTCTCGGAGCTCCGGAGCTCGGCCGCTGGACCGGAAAAGGAAGCGAATTCCGCGTGCTGCCTTGACGGAATGAAACTTCGTCTTTCTTCTGTAACAGCGGAGACCGTGCTGTTTTACAGGAACGGAGTGGATTGTCGCTAACTCCTCAGCGGGATGAACGTCGCGCTTCTGCAGGGAACGGCTTTGTGGAAGCCGTTTGTGGATCGTTGAAAAAGAAAAAGTCTGTGGAAGTGTCCGTCCAGCGGGTGCTTCCTGTTTCGGTCTTTCAAGTTAAAACAGCAAAGAGTCCTATAAAAATAAAACTTTGACTGAGATAAAAGAAGAAAATGAAACGACTTAAAATAAAATGATATTAAACAAACGTCTAATCGCCTCCTTAGTTACTGAGTCGTGTGGTTAGACCTCTTGAGGTCAGAAGACAACTTGAGCAGCGTGGAAAGAGACAGATTTCTGTGAGGTCCCTTGCTTTATACCACCTGAGGACTTCCTGCTTCCTCAGGAAGTGGTCATAGGGTTCAGTTGGCTCTCAGCCAATGAGAATGTCAGGATTCCGACCTTAGTGGGCGGGGAGTCGACCTCAGTGGGCGTTTCAGGATCCCAGTGGGGGTCCCTGAAGGAGAGCTGCTTGCAACATCTTCCCCCCCAGGACCTGCAGGGGGGGGTTGGGGTGTCGACCCCCAGGACACTCTAGAGCTGGTCTCAGCCTGGCGTGTAGGCCTCGTTTACGACTCTTTGTTCTAAGTCAGATCACTGGGCTTTCCCCAACATTCCCCCTTTGGTCTGGAAAGTGGGTCGTGACCCGGTTTCCAGGGCACACCAGGGTCGAGAGTCCAGTGATAATCCATGAGCGGTAGTCCTTGAGTGGAGTTGAAGCATTGAAAGTTAGTTAATTATGAGGCAGAGATGCATAAATGTCTTTGAGGCATGAGTCTAAACAGAGAGAGGTAATTGTCTGGGCAGACAGAGGCTAAAACAACATATATTCTAAAACACGGCGCACATTTTCAATTTCACATCATGCTTATCAGCAGTTATTGTTAACATACCAATGAATTTCGGTGAAGAGTGAAACGAAAGAAAAGTGGAAAAAGGAACAGAAGAAAATGTTTGAGTAGGTGCTGGTGTTTTGAGGTAAACATGTGTGTTATTCTGTCAAACCAAAACATTTAGAACGGCGAGTCACGTTCTGTTGTTCGCTAATCTGTGAATATATGGTAAATCCTATTTCTAGGTTTGCAAATCTACAGATATTGAAATTGCACTGCCAAGACTGAATTGCCAAGTGTACCCGTGAGGGCTGCACAACCGTAGTGGTAACGACTTCAAAATTCCTCAACGAGGTCTAAAGAGTTCACTACCTAAACATACGTTATACAATTTACTGACAGAAGGTCTAAGGCATGCAGCTATTGATGGAGTGAGTGGTTTGAGCGGTCTTTGTTTTAAAATTGGGATTTCTTTCCCCCCCCCTTTCAGATGTGGAGGTGAGAGGGGGTTTCTGGCAGCACCTGGTCCTTCCCAGTCATTGAAGTCATCTTTGGGAGTGGAGAAGGAGGGCGTCTGCTCCTAGTTTCGCCAACGGGGTTCATTGTCTGGTCTCTTAGGGGAGCCTGGAGGAACACGTGGCACAATGTCTCTCATTGCTTCATCCACACATCTCCGCATTAACTCCTCTGTCCCAGGCTGCATCCCAGTTCCAGCCCCTACTTCTCATTTGAGAGGGATTCAGGTGCTGAGGTCGAAACTGTTTGTGGGGCTGGTTGAAATCCTCACCCCCTTGGTTTTGAGGGGCACCCTGTTGGAAGGGTCGTTGTTTCTGGTTCTCTTTGCTGGGGTTCATCTTGGCGTGGGGAAAGTTGTCATCTTCCAGCGCCGGGTCCACATTTAGTTGGACTTGAACTGCCAGAACCACGGTGTCGTCTTCGTTAAACCCTCGGTTGTCTGGGTCGAAGCGATAAATGTCTTTTTCAAGGGGTTCTAGCCGCCGGTTGCGGATTTCCTCTCTTTGAGGGGGTGCTGAGTCATCAGTGTCTTTTGACTCGAATGTGCCACAGTACTCATCTTCGTGGCCACCATCTCTTGCACCGGGGGTGGAGGACCATCCAGGACGCGACCGGGAGTCATGGTGCGCCTCTGCCTGAGTGGCAGACTGGGAATCTCCTTCAGCCCTCCAGGACGGAGTCCTTCCGTCGTTGTGATGTGGCTCAGCATGGCTCCGTGCAGGATGTGTTCGTTCTGGCTGGAGTGGATGCTTAGTGTCCGCTGGACAGGCATTTGATGTTGCCTCATAGCGGTCCCAGGTCACTGCACGTCTAGGGGTTGAGTCCTGCTCCCCCTTTGGTGTTGAGTGGGTTGGAGCGGTTGACTGCTGGGTGTGTCTGGCCCGCCAGAGCAAAGCTTCCTCTGCATGAGGGTTGCGTAGCTGTGCTCGCAGCTTTTCTCCCAGTGTCTCTGTTCCGCTGGCTCCACCGGGAATGACGTCAGCTCCTGGCCCTGTCATCAGGGATATCAGCTTGAAGGGGGGCAGCTCTGTTTGACTGTGCCCCCCTTTCTGCTGACCTTTGACCTGCGTGTGCTCCGGCACCGCCTGGTCCGTTTCTTTGCGGGTCTCGATGATGTGCCGCAGGTGGGAGTTTTTCTCCTGCTCCGCTCGACATGCTGCTTGCATGGCTCTGAGCGCCTTCGCATGTTCTTGGGTCTGCAGCTCGGCTCTCTGCTGGTAGAGGAGTGTCAGTTGACCCAGAGCATGGGGTATTTTTGGATGCGGGCCAGTGGGGTTGATTGATTGATGGAGTGCATGGACAGTTCTTGATCTTACGATCGCAGGTACTTAAATCATACTCACTCAACTCACTCACCGCATCATTAGAAAAAATTAATCAGACTGGCTACAGTCTCTAATAGGACGTCTGGTCCTGAGGGAGCGCTTGCCCCATGGTGGTACATGCTACTCCTGTTCTGAGTGCGAAAAGACACCTGGTGGACGGCTCAAGCTCGCTTGGATAAAAGCGGGGAAAACACTTAATTAAAACTACACAACAAGATGCACAGGTGAGCTTCACCCTGTGTTTATACAGTAGCAATGAAGGATAGCATGGTGGCTCAATCCGTAAGACCTAGTTGGTTAACAACTAGTCTCCTCAACACTAGTCTCTCAAATCTAGTTTGTCTCCTTGAGATCAAAAAGCATGCAGAAAATCTCCTATAAAAATTACCAACTACTGAAACGCAGTCAGCAACCAACCGTAGTTACACAAAAGTCTGCTTAGCAAAGGGAATTAAGAATAAAGAAAATTCAAAGAGAAATTAGTTTCGAACCTATGTCTCTCTTCAAAATTTAATCATAATTATTGTGCATTGAGATGACACAACCACTTACCACTTCCCCAACAGTACCCTTATCCATGGTTGTTTATCCGCCAATTATTTTCTTTTTTTTGGTTCCGCAGCAGTCAGCAACAGACTTTCACAAAATATAAGCCTGACTTTCACAATAAAACAATAAATAATCAAACCTGAGTTAATGCGAGATAAAATAATTGTCTGAGTTAAATAAGTGATGAGTTAACTCGAAATTAACGAGTTAACTTGCCCAGCCCTACTATTTATATCTCTGGTATTACATTAGTGTTTTTTAGAAGCTTTTTCTCATCTTATTCTACAGAACAATGCCACATGCTCTATCTCATGTGTGGAGACATTTTACCCCAGCCAATGTAGAAGGAAAGGCTGTGTACATTTGCAAAATACTGTTAAGAATGCCACAAAGATGCAGAGGCATATAGTCAAGTGCCCTAAGTTTCGTCAGGGCTCAAATCAGCTTATGGCAAAACAAAATGTTTACATTTATGTCTGTATATGACAAGAAAATGCAGTTAGTATAAATTAGCCACAAAATTTCCAGTTTATTCCCGCTAATTTCTGTATATTCCCCTTAATTAACATGGAAAGTTTTCAACTTTGAATATTTCCGGAATTTTGCAACTCTAGACAAGTATAACTTGAACCAGCCAGGCATGGTTAATTTAGCCCAAACTCGGCATCAAAATATTGTGTTGAATTCAGTGCTAAGATCCAGCAGAATGAGACAAATCCATTATTTTGGGCTTGAGAAAATGATGGTAACTATAACCAGTGCTATTTGTGTGTCATTATGTACGATAAATACCAACTGAAAACCTTCGCACAAACCACTCTTACACAAAAAAATCATGTAGCTGGTTTGAAACATTGCAGGAAGATTTTCAAACATTTAATCTTTAACTTAGTTGGATCTTCCACCACTAGTACTTGATCAGGTTTGGTCAATGCACTGGACAAACCTGGCAAAGGTGTGGAGAAGAGCCTGTTTCTGGGACTGGAGAGGAAGACGTGTAAAATAAGATTAGGATAATCCTTTATCAAACGCGGAACAGGGAAATTTGCCTAGCAAGGGCAGAAATGCTGCCCCAGCAAACTACTCCAAAGAAATTGCCAATGGCACCACAGAATCATAAAGCATAGTGATAGATAGTAGCAACCAACAGTGGCTCGGGCAGAGAGAGAGGCAAGTTTTTAGACACAACATTTACATATCATCAGCTTTTAACTTGATAGGTGGAAGTATATAGCAAACAGTATTTATTTAAATGTCAAGCAGATGAGTAGTCTAAGTAATTATTCCTTCAATTGTGGCTCTGTTTTTGGTCCCTACCAACTTGTTAATGGAAATATCTGGCTCTTCAGCAGCTAAATGCACCACTATATTCAACAGTTGCTCTTTAACTGTGTCTACTTTTTGCTGCTGAGTAGGTAGTGTGCATTGTAAACACTATGAGAGTGAAGAACCGAGGCAGCAAAAACAAGTTGTGAGCCAGACAGATAAACAATAGACCAATTTGAAGGGAAAGTCACTGTGGTGTCATTGCAATTGCTTGTGTATTGTGGCACAAACAAGTGGAGCAAAACAGCCAATATGGGTTCAAATAATGTTTTCTTGTGATGTTGGAATGTCGGAATAAGAATACAAAAATTATTGCCTTTATCTCTACATAAAGCATTATTGAAATCATCCTTTTGTTAAGTATTGATTTAGTTCGGAGCCCAAAGCATGGACTGATACAGGTGGGTATATAAATTCAAGAGTTTATTGCTCCACAAAAAGCAACAAAGAGCAGGGGTGGAGACAGAGAGCAGGCTGGACACACACAAAAACCGACAAGAACAAAAACACAGTATCATCACACCTTTCCAACTAAATGCAAACTTATTTTTGCAATATCAGGCAATACTTTCTCCACTTTTTAACACACACAAAATCAATGATTCTGTTATAATTGGATAGTAATTACTTACTTACCTACTTTATTAATGCTACTATGGAGCTTCCCTGCAAAAAGTTTTCACATGATTATAATGGTATAACCAGTGTCACAATAAAACACCTTGAAGATAAAGTGCCTATTAAAACTGTTCTCAGTGTGTTCTGTTGGTAATCAGAGTAACTAGGATACAGATTCAACCAATCAATCATCAATCAATTATAGTCCATATTCACAAATCACAATTTTTCTCAACAAGGTGCGACATCCCCAATTAACTTTCAACAAGAGTAAGGAATAACTACCAATAACAACAACAACTAGGGCTACGTTGTAGCACTAACGGGCCCGAGCACACGCGAGTTTCAAGTCTGTCGCGGTCGGGGAAGACACAGCGTTCAATGACCAAGCGCTCGTCTCCGCGTTGCATGCGTTTTTTGAACTGTGGTAAGGATAAACGCTTCACTTCCTGTAGCCAGCAGGTGGTGCTTTGATTTTAAGTCATGGTGTCTCTGTAGATGTCATCAGGTCGTGACTCTTGTCTTACATGTCTAGTTTGGACCTGATTGAACCAAATATGCCTGAGATACAGAAGCTCGTGTTTTGATGGCGTGTAATCAAAGTCTGTCGCCAGGCCACGGTCACACACTGTAACGTACATGTTAAATATTCTAATGTTGCCCTCAATCATGAACTAAAGTTATCTATCAACATTAATTGTCAAACATATGTAAGTGTAGCTGAGTTTCCAACTCATTAAAACTGTTTGAAAGAACTCCTATGACCTGTGAAAGAAAATGTGGTCCTTGGTCAATTCATGGTCTTATACTGCCATCTTGTGTCTAAACATTGCCAGTACAGCTTATTTGACTCAAATAAATATAAGTCAATGTGTTTCCTTCAGACTTTGTTGAACGCCACGATCACACGGTGTGATAAAAAAATTATCTTTTGATAACTTTACACTTTCAAATTGTTGTGATGGCACTCATCTAAATTTGAAGTTGATCTGATGAAAGCCCTACGACAAGTACATCAAAGTAAAAACGTGAAATATGGCCAAAATGGCAACTAAATCCAAAATGGCGGGCTTCCTGTTGCTTATTTCAAAACGCACTGATAGACTTTTTTGTGCGTCTGGTCACGATACACAACTAGTTATTTTTTTCGTGAGGATCGGTGAATGGTAAATGAGGGGCTTTTCTGTAGGTGGCGCTGTTGAGTTATTTTGCCACGCCCATTTCCAAATACTCAAGAATACGTAAATTTGCACCGCTTTCTAATTTACTGCAAAGTTTAAAACATTTTAGAGCATGTTAAAGCACTCAAAAAGGCAATTCATTTGTATGAAGAAAAATAATAATAATAATAAAAATAATAATAATAATCTTTTCAATTTCAATAGGGCCTCCCACCGGAGGTGCTCGGGCCCTAATTAACAGTGGAAGAAACGTAGAAACCTCATAGAGAGCCACATGTGAGGGATCCCTCTCCCAGGACGGACAGAATGGCAATAGATGCTGCTTGAAAACATTGGCAAAATAACAGTATTTACAACATTGATTTGAAGAAACTGTTTTGAGTATAATGGAAAGGTGTTTAAAATATTTATAGATCAGAAATTGTCTGTTAGAGATGAAGGGATTCTGAAGATGTTGCTTGTGAAATGTTAATTTGTCGAAATTAATCATGCTGTGAGAATCACAAATTCTTCTCACTATATATTGTACTGGAGACAGAATCCTCTAGGCCTCGTGAATAACCCATCAAGGATAGATACCTCAGAGGTGAGGGTGAGAAAATAAGTAACTTGTGTGGAGTGACCCATTGATATATTGCAATTGCTTTTCTTATTTACAATCTACATACATTTCCCTCTTTTTCTCTCTCATTAGTCACATTAGTCTATATTAAACTTGCCATGCTCCATGTTCATTCAGGGTTCTGCCTCCAAATGTGACAAAACAGTCAATTATAATTTGAAAATACACTTTGACCCAAAAGTGTTAACAAAAGGTGAATTGAAATTGAATTTAATCCCAATCCAAAGCACTTTTCATTCTGTTCACTGCCCTTCACTTCTCCTTTCCTATGTTCTTCACCACCCCTTTCTCTCTTCTCTACCATTGCCCTCCTTCATCACACCCTTTTCTACCATCCCATTCTCCTCTTTCTCCTTGGGGTGACTTTGCAATGGATCTCTTCCAAATATAGAGTACGGAGTCTTTTGTACTAGAATAGCACAGATAGAGTAGAGACATTAGTGCTGTGGAGAATCCCCCCATGGGAAGCTGGTGAAATGCAGAGCAGTGAGCAACTGGAGAACCATATTGTACCTCTTGTTTACACATGTGCACAGGTACTGGCAAACAACCTCATCTTCATGGACATGAACATGTGGATCATCAATCTGTTATGTATGTTTCTCTAACAGCTGTCCACACACTGTATCTGCAAACACACAACTGCACACAAACAGTATGTATGAGAGAGCACAAAAATAAGTATTTGATTACAGAAAATCACAAGAAAGATTGAAGGGGATCTAAGTGACATAGTGTCGGCTGATTGGTTGCAGTTATAAAATATGTCACACAGCACGATAGCACAAAATGGCAAACACAATATAAAGGAACCAAAAAATATAGTCACTCACACACATACATTCACACAAAGAGGATTTGACTGAAAGAAAAGAGTCGACATATACGTCAAAGTTCAGGGTGGATTGTTCATTCCTGACATGACAAAAAAGCATTCAATCAAATCATGTTTTAAAATTCAATAAATGTTTTGTCACTCAGACTCAACCATCATTCAGTCATACTGTATCCCAATGTAGAGCATATGTATCATATGACAGGCAACATATAACACAACAACAGAAAGCAGGCGTGTATCTAGTTTACATGGTTGGCTGACATTACATCATCATTTAAGAACCCACACAGTCAGTGACAGTTATGTAACACTACCAGGATCACATTTCCAGAGGTCAGCAGAGGCTGCAACAGAATGAAAGAGCGAGAATATTACAGAGCATGGGAAATCATCACTAAGTATATGATCAGAGAAACCATTCTAAAAGCAAGCTACAGCTAAAGCATTATCACGAACATCAGCTTGGAGAAGATTTGCTGCACATCATGCACATCTTGTGACACACCCCAAATAGGTGGTACATCCAGAGACGTTCATTCACAATCATCACTTCTCACCAAAGTTGATTTCATGGTTTGTTGTGTCACCAATTCCTGATTGTATTTACGGTATAATGTGTGTGTATAAGTGTGTGTATGTGTGTGTGTGTGTTTTTGTGTGTTAGTGGGTAGGTTAGGGCAAGGGTTAGGCACTGAGTTGCGATGGTTAAGGTTAGGTAAGGGGCTGACAAATGCCAATGAGTGTCCTAACAACATTAGAGAGACAAGTGTGTGTGTGTGTTTTTGTGTGTGTTTGGGGTGGGGGTGGGGGTGGGGGGGGTCTGTTTGAAAGGGTGACAGAGAGGAGTCCTCCGCAGAATAGGATGTTCCATCACACAACACATTATTTGCTTAATAAGTAGAACAGGTAAGAGCTTTAGGGAGTAAACAGCTATGTGTGTGTCTCTGTGAGTCTTTGAGGGTTACCCTAGCCCTAACAACATATCTATGTGTGTAGAGTCTGTATATGCACCTGCTCTCATGTATAATGTCTTATAAAGGTAGATACTTCTGTGCATATGAAGAGCATTTTATCATTGTGTCCGCCAATAAACACAGAGCACATTTGCCCTGTACGTACATGAGACTGTGTGCACACATCTGTACGAATATGAACAAGAAACCTCAATAAAAACTGCAGTGTTTTTACGGAGAACAGCATTATTCACCCAGAGGGCAGCAAGGCTTTCTTTACTATGACAATTCCTGTCTGACAAGCTGCAACTACTCCACACATGTCTTAACATGCACATAGTTAAACATGTTTGAAATAATCACATCTTCCTCAAAAGAGCATCTGAGATGAACTGTACCTATGCAATACAAAGGTCAAACATATTACCCAACAAGATTAAAAGTCTGAATCTCTGCTGAACACCAACAGAAAATTTTATATTTCAGACAGAGCGCAACCATGGGTCCAGTAGCAGGGCTGAAAATGTTATGTTTGTTTTGGTGTAAATAGAGTAATGGGGTCAATTAATTCAAATGAGACAGTCTCTTTGGAAATGAACATATAAATGGATGTATTTAACGGCAATATTTTATAAAAAATAAATAAATTGTGAAATAATTTTATATTCACTTTTATGTTTATATATTTAATTTAAACTGTGTGAAAGTATGATCAATACATTAAAAAGTACACTGACCTATGATAGGTTAAATCTCTATTTCTGACATGAACACTATTATTTTTTGTTGTAATACAGCCTTTGAAGAATTTTCAGTGTGGTGACAGGGTTTATCTTAAACTTAAATGAGTTACACAAATATATGGAATATCTTCCAAGCATGCCATATTGTTTGACTAACAGAGGAACATCACTAATGAACAGGCCAGTCCTTAAAACAAGGTAGAAATCTATCCATCCATGATCTATGCCGATGGTCCTTTGAGGGAGACAAACAACCATTCAATCTCACATTTAGAGTCTCCAATTGTCTTTCGGACTGTGTGAGGAAGCTTAAGAACACAGAGAAAACACAGCAGACATGGGGTCAACATGCAAACTCCACAGAGTTCAGGTATTCATTTCATAGCCTCTTGCTGTAAGGCTACCGTGCTAACCACCGCACCACCAAATTATAGACATGTGCAACTATTTTGAATATTCAAAAGATTGGTGGCCAAAGAAATCTGTGAAGAAGGCTGGATGTTTCCATATTGCTCTGATGCAGACAATCACACAAATGTATTGTGTGCATCGTCTTTCAGGCTCTGATGTCAACCCTCTGGATACTTTTCCACATTCTTCTTCTTGTGCACAACACTGAAGCTCTATGCGTGTGATGGGGTGAATGTAAAACTGTTATGTAAAGTCATCAAGACTAGAAAAGCTCTATTTAAATACAGATCTTTCAAAGTAAATGTATTATCTAACATTACAACTTGGAATGGAAGGGAAATTAAATCATATTTTGTGAAGTTGAAAAGGAGTGGTAGATAAAAGAGAAGGTCCCCACTATAGGAAGAACAAACCATGTGTATATATATGCCCTGTGTAGAGAATGTTGGCAAGTGGAGGATTACAATGGTTGGGCAGTGGAAAACCAACACTGACGCAGTGTACAAGAAAGGGATGAGCAGACTCTATTTCCTGAGGAAGCTGAGCTCTTTCAACATGTGCAGAAAGATGTTGGAAATCTTTACCTCTGTCTGTTGTGGCCAGTGCAATGTACTTTGCTGTGGTCTCCTGGGGAGCAGCATTTGAGCATGAAGTGGAAGGGGAGAGGAGGGCACTGAACAAACTGTCATCATGGACAATCACTAGCACCCTCTCCACCACCTAGTGGACAGACAGCGGATGACTTTCTCTAGCAGACTGGTTCAGCTGTCTGCACAACTCTGCCTACTAACTGTGATAACTGTGACTTTGCACATCTTTTTCATATCCTTAAGTACCTCATTACTGTATTCAAATGCAGTGTCTATCTATCTATCAATCTATCTATCTATCTATCTATCTATCTATCTATCTATCTATCTATCTATCTATCTATCTATCTATCTATCTATCTATCTATCTATCTATCTATCTATCTATCTATCTATCTATCTATCTATCTATCTATCTATCTATCTATCTATCTATCTATCTATCTATCTATCTATCTATCTATCTATCTATCTATCTATCTATCTATCTATCTATCTATCTATCTATCCATTCATCCATTTTATTTTTAAATTTATGTAATTGTCAATGTATGTCTTATATAAAGTGAGGACCTTGGTCCTTCCTGTTTTGTGTCATGTCAAATTGTAGCAATAACAGACATGAGGTTCTTTTTCATACAACATACAGTTTGTTTATTCCTTGTCAGTTGCAACAGAATATGACGTGATTTTTGTAACAAGTTGATCTGAAAGATTTGACCCAAAGGGCGGAGGGTAAAAATCCCACGCTGTATCCAAATCCAGCACGCTTGATATGTCATCATCATTGTCTCCAACCCAGGCTGTCTGTGCTATTGCTCATGAGGATTATACACAATCTGTCATGAAGGAAGTGTGTGTATGTGTGCACATAAGAGGCTGTTGGTGTAATCTGTGAGCTCATTCCCTAATGCCATACTGCTTTCTATCTCTCACATGGCATTATGGGTCTCTGATTTCAGTCCTTCCTGCAATGACATCATTGTGCACCTTAGTGGGAGGAAGAGAAATGAACAAAAACTGGAGAGTTCTGGGTGGAGATATGCCGGCTCAGTGCATTTACATGATGTTCTCCACTGTACAGTGACAGCTCAGTTTGAAATGACAACTGCAACTGCCTCCTCTGTTCCTTTAATGAATAAAAGCAGCAGTGATACGTCACCATAAAGAGGTCAGAGGGGGTGACCTTTGACCCAATCAGTAAATTGTGGGTGTATGTCTGTGTTTCAAGGGTGAAAGATCAACCTCTTCGTTTTTAATTATAACGGTGGCAGAATTTTTTACTTATAGCAGCACTTTGTTTTCCCAAGAGTCTTATTTTCTGAAACATCATTACCCTGCTGTATACATGATCAAAACATTTGTTAAGGCTCAGGAAGCAAATACATGGGATACCATGTTAGATTTTAAAGATCATATAAAACCATTATTATTTTTGATTGGTCAGAATTATTAATACTATGTTATTATTGCTGTGGCTGTGATGTGTTATGAAATAGGGAACCCTCACAATAACAAACCGTGTCCCTGTAAAGCCTGTGATCCCAGAAAAATCGGGGAAAATAAAAAAAGAATATCATGTCAAAATAAAATAATAATTTTTTTTTAACTCGGTTTCACGCATTTTCATTGTCTTGGTCTTTAATGTAATTTCGCCACCGCAACAACAGCTCAACATCCACACACACCCTCTCTCATGCCCCCTCTGGAACAGCCCCAGATCTACAGCGGCACCGCGCTACGCTCTAACATCCACCCCGAGAAACCGCACTCCTGTCCCGGGTCGTTCAGCTGGGAGGTCCGCCCTCTGACTTCAGCAATTGAGGAGGAATAGACGGTGGAGGCACCGATCACCGACCTCTTCAAACTGCATCAAGTGCCCCATACTTAACTAACAACCGGAACCGAGGATTAAAAATAAAAAAGCCTAAACTGTATGTGACATTCTTGGGATTAGTGTTTGTAAATGTACATGCAGTACAGACATTTCAAACCAATAATTGAAAGATGATATTCATTTTTATTAATATTAACGGAACAGTTTTATTTTGAAATTCCAGGCCGGATGTGTATCCTGATGATGCTTGGGTGAACTTGATGAAACTGTCTGTGGTCATACCCCCTCTCGTTCAGTAAGTCCAGGGTCCTCACACACGTCGCCCGCCGCCGCTGACACCTCGCCCCACTTACTTGGACCTTTGCTCCACCACCGGGGTTTCCGTCTGAACGCTGCCCGCGAGAAGAGCACCATGGCTCGCGTGGGGGTTGACGGGATGCCAGAGACGGCCGTCGGAGGAGGAGGAGGAGTGATGCTGAACCGGCGGAGGAGCAAAGCCAGACGGAAGAAGCGAAAGGAGTTGTTCGGCGTCCAGATGTGCTTCACGGGGGTGGTGCTGGGGCTGGTCGCGGGGCTCCAGTGTGTGTCTCAGAGAGCAGGTGAGAGGCTCTTCTTTGTTCCACTGTCGATGAACCACACGTTCATCATGTGAACAAGACAGCACGGTGAACAGCAGCTCGGGGCTGTTTGTAATAGCTTCTTTTTTTTAATGCCTGAAACATCTAAATGAGCCTTTGCTGTGATGAATGTGTAGCGGGAGGATCAGAAATCACGTGTAAAAACATGACAAACAGTAGCATCAGTGGAGTACAGATATTCCTGACTTAGGAACAACACGGGCACTTTCCAAGTGTGTGCTCTATAAAATAGATGGAAACCATATGTAATGTTGTACTGTAGCCCACCGTGCTGGCTCTGCGAACCGATCGGCTGTCATTGCTGGAACACACATCCCATCAGGATGAGAGTCAGTGTGTGTATCAGCTCACATGTACTGTCAGTGTAAAGCACACAGCAGCAACATCATCACCAGCAATAACAACAACAACAACAACATGCATTAATGTAGCTCAACATCTGTAACCAATAATCCCTGGAAGTGGTGGCAGTGTCTCTTCTGCTCTGTCTTGTGGACTTACTCAACAGAAATCCTCTCCTGTTGACGACAGGAGGTGGAGGACAACCGGTCAGCTGGGTATTACTGTGTCTAGCTGCTGTTCATAAACCTGCCATCATGATCATGCTGACTCAGTTGCCAACTTGAAGACAGCAATCTTGAAGTGGAAACACAAATGAAACAGTACACTCACACAAGCTCATCGCCACCAACATGGATTTTAATATTGACTGCATGAAGAAAAGCACCATGTCATTGCCAGCACTGAGCTCAGCCAATGTTTTGGTGTCTTTTGCCAAGTAGGTCTTGTAAATGGTGAAGTCAGCAGCCCAGTTTATGTTATTTAATATGACAGACTCTCCTCTGAAAGCTGCCCAGTGGTGTTAGCAGGAAGTAAACACAACAGGATATATTGAGGACAAGAAATATTTTAGGGGACTGTCATGAGGAGGAGACACAAACAGGGATTGAGGGAGGCTTAATGAACTTAAGCGACTCATTATAATTCATCAAGTATTAAAGGGATATAAATCAATACTTACATGAAAGATTTTTTGAATTTATTATACAAAAATGAATTACAAAGTTCCTTACACAATTGTTTCAACTTCAACTGTCAAATTTACAAGTGGCTCTACAAGTTCTCCAGAGACAGTAAATGCCACCGTCTAGTCCGGTCAAATTCGCAAATGTCAATGCATAGCCCAAGTCTTTGAACATTGTGATGTGGTTACATTTTTTTTCAATTCTTTTTTATTTTCTATTTCATAGGGCACTTATAGAGCAAATCCATTATCGTGATTTCAGAAAAAGAGCCCAAATGCTGTGATAGAGTTCATTAAAAAAATCCCAGAGTTAGAAGGCCTGCATCCTACTGAAAATGTGTAGAATGCTGTCTTGGTGATTCAGTTTGAAAGGGACATTGAATGATGCAGAAAAGGATGTTCAGAAAACACAAGTGTCATACATTGGAAGTAAAGTGTTCCATGAAACAAGGGAGCTAATTGACAGGTTGCAAATCTGAAAAGTAATTTTGTAGGTAGGGAGATTAATAATCAAACCAACATTTTAAATATTCAGGCTCCTTCTTGTGAGGATTTACAGCTTTTCATTTTGCTGGTCAGAATAAACATCTCAATTGGTTTTAACATGTCAGATCGGGATATTTGACTTTTTCTGATCAATTCAATAGTTTAAAAAAAGATTGATTGTGGCCGTCTTCAATAAATGATTTCGTAGTTTTATGTGATGTGTGGGATGTGTGCAGTTTTGATCTAACAGGATGAACGTTATGGCTGAAGAAATGCTTGTATATTGAACTTGAGTGTAAATGGTAAATGGTTTTGTATCTATACAGCACTTTTCTAGTCTTGATGACCACTCAAAGCGCTTTACAGTACAGTTCTACATTCACCCATTCACACACACATATACAGTGCATCTATTAGCAGCACTTTGTTATTTTATGGGGGGCCATTCAGGGTTCAGCATCTTGCCCAAGGACACTTCGGCATTAAGATGGGTCAGACTGGGGAATGAACTGCCGACCTTCAGGTTGGAGGACGACCACTCTACCCCTTAGCCACAGCCACCCTAGAAGGGTATTCTTCTCATTCTTAATTAATTTCTTTGTTCTTATCTCGTTCTCTTTCCCTTTGTTTGATCCCCTCTGTCAAACCTTTTGTTAAGGCTGTTAGTGTTACAGCTGTTATTTTCATCATCAGTTCATCTGCTTTACATAAAAGTACATTTTTAACCTTGAAACTTTGTTTACAAAAGCATGACTTAAGGGGTACTTTTTCTGGAGCTTTCAGCTGTTTCCTCATGTTATGGAGTTTGTTTGCAGTGTTGTGACTACACTTATTATAATTACAGAGCCTAAGGTGCTTTCTTCAAAGTCCTTATTTTCACAATGCTAGCCTAAAGCCCAAACACATGAAAGACATTAGAATCAGGAATGTTTTTTATGATGAAAAGATCAATTTTATCTTTGAAATGACAGATTAATCAGTTTAGATCTAGTGTAGTTTAAAATGTTAAAAATTGCCAACACATTTGTCTATGAAAGTCACAGTTTTATAAGCACGTAATTCTTTGAAAAGATGAGACATTTCATTTAAATGATTAAGAATTTTCAGTGGAGTAACTGCCTGATGACATTACATACTCTGACCGCAGGTTGGTCTTGAATCTTGCTGAAGGAAGTTTGGCAATTTGACTGGTGAAGAATACAATTGAACCAACAACCCTACGGTTACCCAGCTGCACTACCCAAGCCCCTTTATGGACAAACTGTTTCAGCACTGGACGGTGCAGTAATTAGACCAAACCCTCCATGTTGACCTCCCCTGATGGAGGAACATGTTCTGAGTACTATGTTTTCACAGAGACGGCCAAGTGGGAGAGCAGGACCTCCTCTCATAATGGTGATGATAGCAGTCCTCGAGCACACTGAGCTTTTCTAGGTCTTGAACACACATACACACAAACACACACGTGTTAAAGTTTGTGCATTACCCCATGTCTTTGCTCTGCCTGTGCACCAACACGTGGGTGTGCACACACCTCTCCTCTTCTCCCCTTGTCCTCTTACTTGTTTCCTCCTGCATCCTTTTAATTTCATCCATGCACCCGTCCATATCTCCCCTCTTAAAAATACAAGGTAAAAGCAGGATTCAGGACAAAAGTGCCATAGGAGAGAGGATTACCCATATGAGCAAACACATGTTACTGCTGCTATTATCTGTAGGTTTTAATATCATTGAGCTTTGCAACTCTAGCCAAAGTCCCTCCATCATCCATCTGTGACAAACCTAAAAGACGTGTGTACCAGCCAGACAAATGGTCATGCTATAGAGAAGCCACTAATGGCTGCTCAGTATATCTGCTATACAGCATTAGTCTCCAGATGATCTCATTACATAACTTAAAGCTCTCATCGGTGGGTTCCCTTCTCTTTGCACACAAGCAGGGGGGCGGGACCGTCGAGCAGAGGAGCACAGACGGAGCACTTTACACTGACGATGCCACAGGACTCGGAGCTGATTTAGACAAAAAGGAAAAGAGACAAGAGGGAAGAGAGCAGGAGGCGCAGCGAGGAGGTGATCTGAAAAAGATAAGAGGGAGCAAGCAAGGACAGCGTTAGCAGTGATGAAGGGAAGAGGGAAGAAAAGTGAGGGAAAAAGTGAGATGAAGTGGGAAGATGCAATGGGGGAAGGCAGGCGGGAGAAGAAAGAAATAATGAAGCAGGGAGCTTGTCCGTGTTGAGGTGGATGAAATGTTGATGGGAGAAAAGGTTCGAAATCAAAGAGCAAGAGGAGAACGAGGAGGTCACGGTTTTTGAAAGGAACAAGCCTTTATTTCATTGGTGCAGGGCCTATTTATAAAAATGTCCAAACTAATAATTTATTTATCTTTTAGGCATGAAGTCTGTGTTTTATACTGAGCAGTTTCTAATGAGTGTAGGAACTGAAAGAGGATCAACTTCTAAAAAGAAACAACTACAAATAAAAGACAGTTTTGTTTGTTACAGCAATGGTTATATTTATTACATTTATGGCGTTATTCGTTGTGATATAATACAGTGACATGGCTAAAAAGAGGTCCTGCGAGGAAATAAATAATGCTGTGAACCACCATCACTGATTAAAGAGACTTCTGAGTGATTCAACTTTGACCTGCTGCAGGTTGTGAACACTTCTTCTGTTCAGTGGTTGTTACGTTTCAATATCTGAGCCTATCAAATTAAACATTTTAAGGCAGAGATTAACACCTCCAAGGTATATTTTTGGCACAAAACATCCGATCATAGAGGTAACCATTCTGTGATATGTGTTGCTTAAGGCACAAGAAAGCAAAGTAAAAACACAAACTGCAGCTTAAACCAATTCAGTTTTGAACTCTGGAATTCGATTTAATTCAGCTAAAATGACAAGTTCTATTCAAAGTGTTGTAACAGATTTCTCCTCCATGACAGTGGTGGCCAGGACTCATGGTTATTGTAGAATTTATAGTGGACCATAATTATAAATATAACTAGGGCTACGTTGGAGCACTAACGGGCCCGAGCACAGGCAGTTTCAAGCCTGTTGCAGTCGGTGAAGAGAGAGCGTTCGATGACCAAGCGCACGTCTCCGCGTTGCATGCGGCAAGGATAAACGCTTCACTTCCTGTAGCCAGCAGATGGTGCTGTGATTTTAAGTCATGATTTCTTTGTTGATGTCATCAGGTCTCGAGTCTTGTCTTACATGTCTAGTTTGGACTTGATTGGACCAAATATGTCTGAGATACAGAAGCTCGTGCTTTTATGGCATATCAAATATACCGAGCCAGTTTATATCTCTATCTTGTTTAGGTGACATTCCCAGAATTTGAAGTTGATCTGATGAAAGCCCTATGACAAGTTCATCAGAGTAAAATTGTAGAAAATGGCCAAAATGGTCACCAAATCTAAAATGGCGGGCTTCCTGTTTGGTCTAGCATATCTATCCAAAAGACTTATTTCTTTGTCATGAAAAGACACATGTCCCTATCGATTTTTGTAGATGTCGCACAATCGTAGTGCTGGGGCTGCCCTTTAGGGGGCGCAAGTCAGTTATTTTGCCATGCCCATTTCTTAAAACCATCTGAATGTCTGCAGGGGGGGGGGCTGTTGTCACATAAATGTAGTTTGAGGGAGATAGACTCATGAACACGGTAGTTACAGCGATTTTGTGTGTCACGTGTAATACACTAATGACACTAATATGGCATTTGAAGGAAAGTCCCAGTAATCTTATGCCTACATTATCAATGTCTTAAGAGCCATTAGACACAGTTTAACATGGATGCAAAAAGTGGATGAGGAGGAATTAATCCAAGTGTAAGACGTTCTAAAAACAAGACATTTCCTGTTTCCACCAGGGGGCCATTTATTTAAGTCATGATTTCTGTGTAGATGTCATCAGGTCGCGACTCTTGTCTTACATGTGTAGTTTGGACCAAATGTGTCTGAGATACATAAGCTTGTGTTTTGATGGCGTGTAATCAAACTTTGACAAAAATGTGAAATATGGCCAAAATGGCCACTAAATCCAAAATGACGGCCTTCCTGTTGTGTTTTTTGTCATGCTCTTCGAGGCTTTTTTGTGTGAATAGTCACAATACACCTTTGTTCCCATTTTGGTGAAGATCAGTCATGTGGAAACCTAGGGGCTGCGTTCCAGGGGGTGCTGTTGAGCCATTTTGCCACGCCCTTTTCCAAATACTCCAGAATACGTCAATTT
Source organism: Limanda limanda (assembly GCF_963576545.1). Lineage (NCBI taxonomy): Eukaryota > Metazoa > Chordata > Actinopteri > Pleuronectiformes > Pleuronectidae > Limanda > Limanda limanda. The sequence continues at coordinate 1,100,481 of NC_083650.1, forward strand.
TCACCACTCTCTAATTTACTGCAAACTTTAAAACATTATTGAGCACGTTGAAGCCCTCAAAAAGACCATTCACTATGCTTATACTCCCAAAATTGAAGCCAAAACTTATTTGACCACCTTCTGGTGGCTGGCTGCAGTAGAGGTCAGAAACCTTAACTCCTCCATGATAGCAGATGGAACACTGACCAATCTAAAAAGTCAAATTACACATCAAACAAAAATGACCAAATATTATTTCCGTCATTTAGTTAGTTGGTATCACACTGATGTAAGGGTTCATGATTCTGTTAAAGGTTCAGTGTGTAGAATTTAGTGACCTTTAGTGGGAAAGGTGTATGTTGTAGCTGAATACCTCTCACCTCACCCTCTGACATGAAAGAGAACCTGTGGTAACCTTTAGTTTAAATATAAAGGGCCCATTTTAAAGTAAAGAAAACAACAATTCGTACAATTTAGATGAATCAATATAGTGAAAACATCACTAGGATTATTTTATATAACATTTCCCGCTATTGATCCCTGGACCCTTCAGTTTGGTTTTAAGACTGACTGCTGAGACTGATAATTGACTTAACGATTGGTCAAGAGTGTGGATCAGCAGGAAATTGATATACTCACTCCAATCCACAATCCCCACTCTGCAGACTCTAAATGTAACGTGCCCGCCCCTGCATTCAAGATATTTTGGCTTCCTTTTTTTACACAATAGGAGGAAAATGATTATGTACAGTCTCAACAGTACACCCTCTAGCTCTGCTAGCATGCCTTAACAAACCTCACCTCTGTGTTGAAAATGTATGCATGAAAGTAATGTTAAAATACCAGTCCATTCATTTTATCATTGTTTAAAGAAACAGTGTCACATAAACCGCAAAAACTCAAACACTTTACAGATCATTGAGCATGCATATATTCCCAGTTAAAAGCCTGGGAGGAGAAAAAGGAGTAACATTAACACATGGTTCAAAAAATCACAGAGTCACTAAATGTACTGACAATTAACTTTCACAGAAACGTGAACAAACGCGCAACATTAGGACTGTATTTGTTCCCATGGATATATGTTGCTACGATGGGAAATACAGCACCTCAGGTTTTAACATGGGTCCTTTCCAATACATGCCCTTAAGATGTATTGTACTGCTAATTATGGTGCAACAATGTTCATACTACCACAGCCAACTTTGAGGTGTGCAGTATTGTTGTAATTACCCACAGTACATATATCAATTGCGGTCAGCTTTATTCTGCTGAGCAGAGGTCTGCTCCTTTTGGTCAATGTTTAAAAAAAATATTTTAATCAATTTTAATGACTTTATAGTGCTATAAATAGCATTTTTAATCTATAGATATCTGTGCTTTTTGGGCCTGTGACCATAGCAAAACAGAGGTATCTCCTAAATTGCTGTCACTCGTTCCAGCTGTGTCAGTCTCATACCTACGCTGTGATCCACAAACACAGGCGCACACACACCTCTGAACGCAGGCTTGTGTCTAATTCAGCTGCATCTGGGTCAGCCTGTGTGAACAGAGAGCAACATCCCCCCAGTCGGAGACAGACATAAACAGCCCTGCTCTCCTTTTTCTATCCATCCATTTCTCCTTCCTGTCATACTCTCTCCCAATCATCCCCTCCATCTAGCAACCACTATGCTCTCATCTTGTCGCTCTCTTCCTCCATTTTGGTGGCACTCGGCTATCATTTCGTTGAATACCCCTGAAGCTGCAACCCGTAGTCCTTCGTAGCATCTCTCATGCTACAGTTCATTTTCCTCTTCCTCTCTTTTCTCCCTCGCTCCATAGCTCTCTCATGTATTATCAGCACACAGCCTTCAAAAAGCTTTTCACAGAATTTGCCCCTACACCGCTTGCCTGTTTGTTGACTCATTTATTTGCTGTCTTGATTCACCATCCCATCTCTGCATCATTGCTTCTGAGTTAAATACAGTCCTCCCGGTGTGTTTGCACAAGCATATTCAATGCAGCTTAACCTGAGAAGAAATAATTAATGTTTTGACCTTTTCTTACTAGGAGATTTTAATTTTTATTGTACACAATGCCTTAGCTTTTTTTCAAAAACGTTAGTTTCAGTAATTTTTCACCACAGGAAATTGAATAAATAAGTATTTATTTTCCTGGTTGATAGAGATACAGTAGTATAGCGGTGGTAACTGCTGTATGGATTTTGTGGAGTTGACAAAAGCTTCACATTAAGTTATTTTAAGTACGGGTATATTTAAATTTTCTATAAAACATGTCAGTGTTGGTATGGGCCACCATATCTGCGATTCTCTTGTACACACATCAATGTTTACCAGAGCAAGGTTTATAACTCTTTCTAAACTACTCCTTAAATTACATTTATTTTGGTCACGTTATTAACTGATCAGAGTAGCATTAGGAATGTTTCTACCCAACCTTCATCCTTTGGTCTCTATCAACAAAATATCAGGTTTGTTATGTAGTAAATTCAACACTGGCTTTTCACTAACTTTTTCTTGTTTGGTGTTGAGCAGGTTGTGTACAGAAATCAGTTTGTAAACTTTGTTTATGAGTTATGCCCCCCATCTCTATCTCTTCTCTCCCCTCTTTTTCACCCATCTTTCTTCTTCTCCCTATTTTTCTCTGCCCACTCCAACCGCTCATTGTGTGAACTGTTGGGTTTCTCTATAATTTTTGATGTCTCGACCTGTATATAAAGTGCCTTGAGATAATGTATACTATATGTGGCGCTATACATATAACATTGAATTGAAGTGTGGTTACACTAATCAAAAGTCAATACAGACAATGCTCGCTGTAATATTTGTATTGTGGAATGCAAATCATTTAACCTGAGGAAACATGTCTGCTGCAGATACTGTTAGAAATTTAGCATGGCTGCTGTATGCACCAAAGAAGTTGAACCCTCCATGGATGATGAAGCATTTAGTTAGACATCAAAATCCTCACCACCATCTTGAGGGAATACAATAGTAATATGTGTGATAAAGTTTTAGTTTTTTTAGAAAAACCTACATACAGAGTACCGAAAAACATACCAAGTGTGTACTGACTTGGATTCCAGGTATCAGTATAATGTTATTAGGTTGTGAATGTGACTCAAACCTATTGATGAGAGCAGTGAGCCAAACCATAACAGTCAAATCGGGGGTTGTAAAACCAAAACACTGAGATTAAAGACACTGAAATACTTCTGAGAGCTGAGGGGAATTAACAGAGCTGAGTGATGATTCTCTGGATGATCACTACACCCGACAGCGTCAACATTCAGTTTAGTAATTTAATCTAAGGTTAATATGAAAATATGAATAACAGTAGCTTTAATGTTTTTCTATCCGACAGTATGACTTAACACACTGAGTCAAACTGATTCACGAGAGAAATTTGTGTGAACTGTGTGAATATGTGTGAATATGTGGACAGGGAAGCATGTCAGGAACACACAGATTAACCTCTCCCCTTGACTGTGCTAAGTATGGATAAACTGCCCTTCATCTGTACTTGTGCACAATTTACTACATGCACATCAGGGTCATACACACAAGCACACAAATGTTAATGTTAATGTTTCTCACGTTTCAAGAAAATGTGGCAACGCACCACTGCAAAATCAAGAATATAGTAGCTACAGGACAGGAAGTGTGTGTGTGTGTGTGATGAATGAGACAGGCAGAGTATTATGTGTGAATGGCCCATTGGTGTTGATCAGGGACTACATTATATGGGCATTTCTCTCTTTTTCTCTCATTCACTTGTTATTTGCACTGCTTTATTCTCCCTCTTTCTTTCCCTTTCTCTCCCTTTCACTCTCTCTTTCGTCACATCTGTTTTCTGCTGTACAGCCCTTTTGATCCAATGGTCATGCCACACTTCATTACAGGAGCTGCTCTTTGCTGGATTTGTGACAGTGAGTGCAGGTTTTGATAGATGGCTTTGTGTTATTGTAACAAGCTAAGCACCTAATGGGCCCTGTCTTCTCTCTGGGTCAGATTGGTGAGGATCATCTTGTCCTCTGTGGCTGAATGATGGACAGGATCCCACTCTTGTTAGTCTGTACAGTTGTGCCAACAAAAGGCTGCCGCCGCTAGCACATATATGCACAGTATAAGGCCAATATTGTAGCAATAATAATTTTGGTGTGTAGAGTTTTGTAACTGTATCTAATTTTGTTCCTATAACCAAAGTTATGAATGTGAGAAATAATCAATCAATCAAATTGTATTTGTATAGCCCATATTCACAAATCACAATTTGTCTCATAGTGCTTTAACAAGGTGTGGCATTCTCTGCCCTTAACCCTCAACAAGAGTAGGGAAAAACTACTAAAGAATCTGCTAATGATGGATAATTTTTACACATTGTGCTAAGATAGGCAAATATGTACAGGAATCTTCAAATGTTTGCTCAGAATCTGTGTGTGCATAATCAGACTTGAAATCGTGCAAAATCTGTAAACGTGTTTTGAGATTCGTACATGTGTAGACACATCTGCAAATGTATGCAGAGAAGATTGAATGCAGACAAATCTGTAATTTTCTCACATAAATATTGTGGTAGCACGGTAGGAAGGTAAACCACATCATTGATCTTCCTCTTTAACAGTATTCTCTGTCCATCAAGAAGAGTTTAAACCCACAACTTTCAATCAGGAGCAAAATCTGTCTTTCAACTATAAGGCAAAGCAATTTTGTTTATCAAGCACATTCCATATAGAGAGCAAAGTGCTTTTCAAGATTTTCACAAAAATGTGTTTCAAGCAACATTAAAAGATTTAAGAGAGTATTATAAAAGATACAAATATTAAAATAAATAAAAGTATACATTTTTACCAAATTTTAAAAAATAAATTAAAAGGGAAAAAGAATACAAGTTAAATAGAGCTGTGTTTCGTAATAATATAAAAACAGAATGAAGAACAGTGATGGTATGACCTAATAAAATAGCTTTGTTTTAAAGGCGATTATGAATAAATCGCCAGTGTGTAAGATTTAGGTGAAAGGGATCTATTGACATAAATTTTATATAAAATAATCCTATTGATGTTTTCACGAGTGTGTTTCATCTAGATTATACAAACTGTTGTTTTATTTACCCTAGAATGGGCCCTTTATATTTAAAGGTCACCATGTTTCTTGTAGTAGCTAAGACTGGACAAACTAAACACCCTTTGAGTTTTTATGAAAACTGAAGGTTACCATAGGTTCCCTTTCATGTTTGTTCCAGTGCTGTGTGAAATAATGACTAAAACGACTTTACCATGTTTAAATTATACCATGAGTACCACTACAAGACCAAAAGAGAATAAACAAAATAAAATAGGACATTTGTTATGATAAATATCATAATCGACTTTTATCTTGAAATCATTTTTCATATGTGAGTATTGTACAGGATGCCCTGGGCACTGGGGTGGACAAAAGTAAATGCAAATCAAAATACAACACAAGCATTGTTTTAAATGGACTGCACATCTCTTTGCACGTCACCTTTCATAGTCTCTCTTTGTCACATTTTTGATTTGATTGGAACTTTGGATTGAGGTTTGTGATGAGCAGGCAAATATAAAGCCATTAAGAAGGCAACAACTAGTGACAATGCTCACTTATGTAAAGTGTGGAAGGTGATTCAGAAAGACCTGCCATGAGCCCTATAAGACAAATTGTGATTTGTGAATATGGGCTAAACAAACACAATTTGATTTGATTTGAAATAAAGAGCAGAAGCACAAAGCAAATAAGATGGTTGAAAGTGCAGCTCAAACTTTTGTTGTAATCATGCATAAAATAATGTTTGTTTAGGGGGTCATGTGTTTGCATAATTTTTTTTGTCCTTTTTTACGACAGCCGGTCCATTATATTTGGGCTTTCCATCTGTCGATCCTTCTATCCTGTTCTTGTAAAGGCAATATGTCAATAACGCACAGAGGGAATTTCTGCAAAGTTGGTACAACCATTCACTCAAATTGGTGGCCAAAGGTCAAGGTCACTGTGACATCGCAAGTATAAGGAACATTTCTAAGAAATCTCATAAATCATGACATGTTCTTAAACTGCTAAATTGTTCCTACCTGAGTTCTTATATTGTTGAATTCCATTTCTTCGTAAGTTGCTATTTATCATAGGTTCCCACCTTTCCTATGCCCATAAAGGTGTTATGTGCACACAGAAATCACAATAACTGAGAACAAATATTATCATGTTAAGAATGTTAAAACTAAAATCGCAGGACCACAACAGAGCTGTTATATTTTGTAGTGTCAGCAGTCAATTTAAAATAACACATGGGATGAGGTAACACGTCCAGTGGAAGCTGTATCGGTAGAAAGTCACACAGTTCTAGTCTCAGAACGGAAGTAAAGAGAATTTTTTTTAAACACTTAAGGGAGAGGGGGAAGGAAAAGGGTTTGTCACGTTGACTGTGCAAATTTTTTTCACACTTCTATAATGTGGGAAAACAATCAATAACCATATGTGTGAAGGACAGAGTAAGACAAACTGCAGCCAAGTGCACCTACTAACTGCATTGGGCTTTTCGCACACACAAAATAAATGAATGCCTTTCTTGTTCGAGTGTGGACACTGTGGCATGGCTGCATCTCCTGAGCCATCTCTCATCTCCGAGTAAGAAATTAATTTGCTTAATAGGATACACTTGGACGTAAGTTTTAACTAAAAGCTGTAGCTGTAAAACCATGGAACGTTACTTATTTTATATGTAAACACCAGTGTGTGAGACCTCAAGATGAGTAACTATTTTGTGACAGTGTTCTCCTATTCATCATATTCATGCATTAAAATTCTCAGAGAAAGTAAGAAATTAATACAAATTTGCAGTTAAAGTTAAGTTATCCACTGAAGCCTGTTTGTCTTTTTAAGCAAGCCAGTACAGTGTGCTCTTCAGTATGCATAGATTCTGTTCTCACAAAAGAACGAATCCCAGATAAGAAAACATGAATAAATTGAAATCTGTATTTGTCACATACACTGACCATACACAGTAAGATTTGCAGTAAAATTATTTTATATTACTCTCCTTGACATTGATATAAAATAAAAAGATAAACCTTATTTTTACTATTTTGCAAGGAAGGAAGAGATATATACAAATATATAAAGTGTGGGCATGTGCAGTTTATGTGCAACCATGAACAAGCTGTGCCACATCACACTGAGATAGTTGTGGTGCAAAAAACATGATAGTGAGGATATGGAATATTGAGAAATTAAGGAGGGTGTGGTTTTGAGGCCCAATGAGTTTATCATGAGAGTCCTGATTTCATGGAAGTCTCTGCTTATGTGTAATTTAAGCCTGGACAGGGATGAATCCTTAGCAGAGCTAATCCATGTGTGAGTAGACTGACTGCATGCACTTTGAACTGTGGATTACATGTTGGAGAGCACTGGGTTATCCGCAGTGTGGTGATGCTGAGAGCACAGACACTGGGATGCAGTGCCTTGTGCGTTTAGTCAGGATGAGGATAAGGTAATTAAGCACAATAATGATAAGTTCAGTATGACAATGTGTTTGTGCCTACATGAGCATGTGTAAGAGTGAAAAAGGTGATGAGTATGTTGATGTGTGCACTTTACTGGAAACATTCAGATATTGAGCTGATAATTAAGTGGCCTCTTAGCTTATCCATCAGCAGCCAAGTCTCTCTGTCTACTTTCAAGTTGCAAGTGAACACGCACTATGTATTCTAAATATAGTATGGTCTGATTTCACCATTGATTTACCTTAGTCATGGCTGGATCACCAGAAGGGAACATTTTGAAACTACCCTGTGACCCCTGGAGGTCAGAGGGCCTTCAAGTGTGTGTGAGAATATGCTCCACCGAAGTTTACTCAACTCCATCAACGAGCACAATAAATGAGTCTTTCATTATTTTGTAGCTGAAATGATATGCTGATTAATTGATAAGAAATTCAACAGTTAAAAACAAGCAAGACTTTTGATAGTTATTTAATGATTTCAGTAATTTCTTGAGCAAAAATAAGGAATCAGTATTTTCAGCTTTTCAAATGCAAAGATTTAATTACCAATTTCATGTGAAGATGCCACAATGACCTCTCTGAATTTGTTATGGTAATTTTGCAATATATCCGATGGTTTATAGACTAAGCAACCAAACTTCAGAAAACATTTAGCACAATAATCGACATATATTTATATAAAATCTATGTGCAGCACTTTTTCTATTACACATCACACATAAACTGTCGGCGCAGCCCCTCAGGGGCATTTTGATGTTCAGTATCTTGCCTAAGGAGGCTTAAGAGATGCAGAGTGGAGGAGCAAGGGATCGAACCACCGCCTTTCTGGTTAATGAAACTGGTGAGTGTTTGTTTGTCCTTGTTAACTGATTGTCCCCAATCTGTAAACAACAGCCCCATCTCTTACCCTCAGGAGCCTGTTTTCACGTGTTAATAATCAAATCATATGAACACACACATGCACAGATAAAACATTCAGTGCTCTGGAATGATGGCTGAGCAAATCTGATCAAGGGTCACTGAGTTTATCTGTGGGCCACATACTGAATAAGATCAGGCTGTGATTAAACACTAGAAGCTATTTCGCTCTCTCTAACTCTCTCTAACTCGCTCTCCTCATATCTTTCACTCTTTGTCTCTTTGTCTCTTTGTCTCTTTGTCTCTTTGTCTCTCCCTCTCCCTCTCCCTCTCCCTCTCCCTCTCCCTTGCTCCCCAAATACGCCCTGGCTAATTCATCACCCAACCCAAAGCCTTTTTTAGCACTAGTCGTGTATTCTGGGATCTCTTGCAGAGACAGATGATAGGAAGATGAGTTGAATAGAGGGGTTCATTCTTGAGGAATGTGGCCATTGTATAAGAATCTGTTACTGTCTTTACGTCTTTCCTCTTCATTCCTTCATATTGTCCTAGCTTACTTGATTGAGTTGGTAATTGTCAATGTCTTTCATGATATGGTGGTGAATGGTATGGTGTGGTAAATGGGCTGCATTTATGTAGCACTTTTAAGGATAAGAACTATGGACTTCGTGTCTACGTTTTTTTACACCTTAAACAACAGACTTCAGAAGTCCATAAGAAAAATATTTACATGTATTATTTGCCATATTAAAATAGTTAGCCATTTAACCCTTGTATGGTATGGTATAGGGTGGTATGCTATAGTATAGTGTGTTATGGTGTATATTTTAGTGACACATTTTTAAAACAATACTTATTACAAGTAAATATCCTTTGCCATGCTAGCAGCTATTTCAGATTGTCCATAGGAATAGCAGAGCTTTGAGCTTATGTCTTCATATTTGTTTAATAATGTTTGCTAATTCAAACTAAATACAGCTAAGTTTGTTGATAAAATGAAATGACATTTCTAACATAAAGGGACTAATCTGGAAAGAAAGGTTTAGGAAGTGGCAGGTCCGAGCTCATCAATCAAAGAAAAATATAATAATTTTTAACTGGGCAATACCTGTACAAAGTCGGACTTGAGAAACATGGCTCACCTTTTAAAAAAATCAAACTAACTGTCATTTTCAGTCCAAGATGAGAAACCTGGTGTAAATCTTTGTTTGCTGGATTTTGTTACTGAATCTGTCTGGAATCTGTCGAAGAATAAAGGTTGAGTTCACGGTGGCCTCACAAAATATGTTTAGGTTTTTCTTGAATTTAATATCTTAAGATCAGCTTGAGGGAATGTCTTCAATTTGATATTCCACTCAAATGATCATGAATAAGATTTTGGTGGTTACAGGTTAAAGGTCAAGGCGGCCTCACAAAACATGTTTATTGCCTCTTGAACATGATATGAAGTCTTCCTTGAAGGAATATCTTAATTTTAACCATTCGTCACTTTAGATTACCTGATAAGTGGTCAAAGATGACAAGGTGATACTGAGATATACAAAATTAGGAAACTGAATGTACGGATAGGCCCTCAAATCCATTACCCACAATGTTTTGTTCCATATCTTACCGCAAGCATGAGACAAAAATATATGAAAATACCTAGACGCTTAATCTCTGAATTCTATGAGTGGCTCTTGGATGATAATGACACGGTCCGGTCTGTGATGGAGCTCTCCTGCAGTGATTAGCCTGCAGGGCCCTTTGTTCCCCTGAACAATACAAACATAATCACATTGCTTTTCCCCTGCACTTAGTAGGGTCATAGGAACCCATTACGCTTTTAATTACTCAGATCAGATTAATCATACTCTCAGATGTGCGTGTGTTTGTAAATTTGTGTGTGTGAAAGACAATTGGAGAGAAGCTTATTAGAGTAGATAGTAGAAAAGCACTTCCTATTGAAGACAAATATGATGAGGATATACATCTCTTCACTAGTAAGATAATGAGTGAAACTCCTTATCGACAACCTGTTCTTCACTTGGATAACTCAATGTTTAATCAGAAGTAGGGCTACCACAAGTCTTTCCATTAAAGTCTAACTGTTGGTTATCAAGTGGGATAGATATTATGTATTGCGTTCCAAAGACAGGAGAATATTTATGGCATATAGGCTGACTGAGGCTTTAAGTCTCTTGGCTTTTAAAGTTGTTTATAGATTGGTTTGTCACTAGTTAACTGACAAGGCTTAGAAGCAAGACACAAGAGGCATGTCTGGGGAGCTGAGTACAGCTGCAATGCCTAACCTGATCTTGAAATGCAGAGACAATATGTGAGCATGAAAATATATTCTGAGTGACTGATGTAGGTATGGTGAAGGCAGCGGGAAACTGAACAATGGGAGGAAGTGAAGTTGGAGTCCATGAACAGAGTGAGTGAAAAACAAAATAAAACAAGTGAGTGTTTAGTCCAAGGTCATCACAGGTTGAGTCAGGTTAGGCTCAACAATGACTTTGTTTGTTTCAGGGAGGGATCATGATTATTTTATGAACATTTTGTCATATGGGTTTACTTTTGGATGTTTTGCTTGAGGAGCAATCCACCCCGATCTCCCTTAATTTAGAGTCTTTTTATAACATCTGCTAACTTCCGCTTTGAATGTGAAATGTTTCACTCTTTGTGAGAGGACAGTTTTATAAGATGGTGTGGAAACAAAGGAGCCTACTTGGGTTTACACAATGGTTTCCATTTTTTATTATTTTAATGGTCCTCCTGACTGAGGATCGTGAACTTTATCTTTCGTTAATGCGAAGACGAAGCCAGCTAGAGGCCTGAATCAAATCTGTAGCAAATGCACATCTTGTATAATTCTTAAATTTTACCTTATGTCATTTTAAAAAGCACAAGAGACACTATTCTTTAATCTCACATTTGAATACAATGTTAAATGTACTATAAGTCCACAAAGGAATACATAGACTCAGATACTTGCAAAGAGCTCGTTGTTTTGAGACAGATTTTTTGTTTTGTTAAGCTTTGTCTAGCTTAGATAATTTTTTATTAATTTCCTCCAACCCAAACCTCCTGTGGAATACACAGAAAATAGGTCATGCATACATACACACACACACACACACACACACACACACACACACACACACACACACACCTCCCTTCAGTCCATCTTTGGGAAATCTAGGCAAATACACACTGATTACATAACTATGTTGTCTGAAGTCATATCTGCACCAGAGAGACAAATTGTACTGAAATGTGTGTATGTGTGCACACATGCGTGTGTGCATGTGTGTGTCTGTGTGTGTTGGGAAGATCAGCACACATAAAACATTTCCACAGAGATAATCTTCCTCACACACTCACTCTTCCCTCTTGATGCTCTTAAGCTCATACATTTTTTGGCTCATGTTGCTGTGTGGCAGTGTGGAAAAAGTAAATCATGCAGTAAGTCTTTGTGTCTATAACTTTTTGCATCATGAGTGTTTGATTCAATCAAATTCAATCAATCAAATTTTATTTGTATAGCCCATATTCACAAATCACAATTTGTCTCATAGGGCTTTAACATGATGTGAAATCCTCTGTCCTTAACCCTCAACAAGATTAAGGAAAATTACTGAATACCCTTTTAACAGGTTAAAAAGTACGTAGAAACCTCAGAGAGAGCCACATGTGAGGGATCCCTCTCTCAGGACGGACAGAAGTGCAATAGATGTTAAGTGTAGAGGAGAACATCATCAGGATAAAGGTTTTAAGCAGCATTGACAGGGGTAAACATTTTGAAGGACAACTGAAGGTCAGATACTTGAATGTCAAGTATCTGAGGAGAAATACTATATATCAAGAAAGTGAGAGATTATTCCACAGGAGAAGGGCTTGATGGCTGAAAGCTCTGGCTCCTACTCTACTTTAAGAGACTTTAGGGACAACAAGTAGGCCTGAGTTCTGGGAGCGCAGTGCTGTAGTGGGTTGATATGGTACTAACAGCTCTTTGAGGTATAATGGTGCCATATTATTCAGGGCCTTGATGTTGGGAAGGATAATTTTTAATTCTATTCTAGACTTAACCGGAAACCAGTGTAGCGATAATAATACTGGAGAAATGTGCTCTCTTTTCTTGGTTCTTGTCAGGACACGTGCTGCGGCATTTTGGACAAACTGCAGAGTCTTTAACGACTTACTGCTGGAGCCTGATAATAGGGAATTACAATAATCCAGTCTGGATGTAACAAAGGCGTGGACTAGTTTTTCTGCATCTTTTTGTGAAAGGACATGTCTAATTTTTTAGATATTACGCAAGTGGAAAAAGGCGGTCCTAGAAATTTGTTTTAAGTGAGAAATAAAGGACAAATCAGGATCAAAGATCACTCCCAAGTTCCTGACGGTGTCATTGGAAGCAAGGGCAATGTCGTCTAGCGCAGCTATATCATTTCATAATGTATCCCTAAGGTGTTTAGGGCCAAGTATTAGAACCTCTGTTTTATCTGAGTTTAATAAAAGAAAATTGCGGGTCATCCAGGTTTTTATGTCCTTGAGACATGCTTGAAGTTTAGTTAATTGATTACTTTGTTCAGGTTTTATTGACAAATATAACTGGGTGTCATCCGCATAGCAGTGAAAATTTACAGAGTGTGTCCTGATAATGTTTCCTAGTGGAAGCATATATAATGAGAATAAAATTGGGCCGAGCACAGAGCCCTATGGAACACCATGGTTGACTTTGGTGCGCACAGTTGACTCATCATTAATTTGCACGAATTGGAAGCAATCAGAAAAATAACATCTAGACCAGTTTAGGGCGGTTCCTTTAATGTTAATTAACTGTTCTAGTTTCTGTAATAAAATGTGATGGTCAATTGTGTCGAATGCTGCACTGAGATCTAACGGGAAGAGGACAGACACAAGTCCCTGATCTGAAGCTGATAGAAGGTCATTAGTGACCTTTGCCAAGGCTTTTTCTGTGCTATGATTAGCTTTAAACCCAAACTGAAAGTCTTCATATATATTATTTTCCTGGAGAAACTCACACGGCTGATTGGCTACAACTTTTTCTTAGATTTTAGACAGGAAGGTGGGATTAGATATTGGTCTGTAATTGGCTAAAACCTCTGGGTCTAGGGTGGGTTTTTTGAGAAGGGGTTTAATTTTGACTGTGGTACATATCCTGATGATAATGACAGATTGATTGTGTTCAGTAAAAAACTATCAATTAGGGGCAGAATTTATTTAAGTAATTTTGTAGGAATGGGATCTAAGAACATGAGATTATTTTGGTAAACTGATCACGGGTTATCAGAGAGAAGCTGTCTAAATAATGAGTAGTATTCTCAGCTGTTTCTGAGATATCAGTTCTTGGAGGCAGGAGATGGTTGATTTTATTTCTAATAGTACGAATTTTATCACTAAAAATCGAGGAATACTGGGTTCGGTGGAGGTGTGACTCTTTCAGCCTGGCTACAGTGCTGAAGAGAAACCTGGGGTTGTTTTTATTCTCTTCTATTAGTTTTGAATAGTAGGCAGCTTTTGCTTTGTGGAGGGCCTTTTTATATGCTTTAACACTACTCTTCCAGTCTAGGAGATTTTGAACACGTTGCTGGAGCTCCACTTTCTTTCTAATTTTCTTGATACTTGTTTTAACTCATGTGTCTTGGAATTATACACCGAGCTAATTTACTATGTTTTACACGTTTCTTTTTTAGAGGCGCTATTGAGTCTAATGTTAATCGTAATGAGTCTGCAGAGCTATCGACGAGATGGTCGATCTCAGTGGAGCTCGGGTTTTTAAAGAATTTGTTGTTTATAACGACGGATAATACGGGTTTAAATGTAATCGGAATTATTTCCTTAAGATTGACACAAGGAACATGACAAGGGCTGGGCAATATATTTCCTATTTATTGTGAGCAGTGCCTTTCACATTTTCTGAGTTTTCAACGTTTTTGGCAGTTTTTCCTTACTTTTATTGAGCGATAAGGGCAGAGGATGTCACACCTTGTTGAGCCCTATGAGAGAAATTTGGACTTGTGAATACGGGCTGTAAAAATACTATTTGATTGGTTGATTGATTGAAATGCAACCTAGTAATGCATCCTTCCATTCCCAAGCAACAAAGGACCCAATGGGTGGATAGATTCTCGAACCAAACTCTCCCAGGACTTATTACGCTCCAGTGATGAAGCTTGCTAGCTAGCTAGCCATGCGGTTGGCCGAGCTGTGGTAAGTGTCGCAGCTCAAAGAAGATAACAATGCAACTGTTAGGGTGGGACAAGCTGGGGGTGACACAATAGGAAATCCTCCATAGACCAGACTTTTGGTTCACCCTGTGCAGTGTAGATGTGGCCCACATAAAGAGACGAATAGGCGGAGTCCTCCAAAGGATAAGGCGCCTGAAATGAGACACAGCTTATGTATATAAAGGCATGATTTAGTGAATTGCTGCCTCCGATGGTGTTGTTATGTCATTGCCTTTATATCTATGAAAGCTCTACCAGTCCGCACAGTATGGTGAAGTTTAATACTGTAGAGCAAATCCACTGGCGTACTTTCTTGTTACACAATCCAACCAGAATGACAATTTTGTTATACATTTCAGACAGTGTGTCATGTTGACAGCATGTTGGTTATTGTATGTGACATGTATACTGCTCATCTAAAGAGACAAGGATCTGCTGTAGGCCAGAGAGAAAAAGCTGATTTAGTTTGTTTGAATGCGGGAAAGGTCAGAAAAGTCAAATTAGAATAGAAACAGAATCACAGTTAAGATGATTTGATATCCGTCACATGTTGCTTCTTCTTTGACTATAAACCAGCCTTACAGTAAGGATAAGTCTTTCCCCTTTCTCTTACATAAATTTATTTTGCATCGCATCTGATTTTGATCAAAAAGCTATTAAGTTAAATTCTTGTCTGATTAAGCACATTGCAGACATCTTTGGTTATGAAATGAACCGAATACAAATTTGTTTTTAATCAATAAAAATATGCATTTGAATTTGAGTCATACTATCTTTATTCATCTGATTTGACCAATTACACAAGTGACACAAATATGACTCTTTTCAGTGACATTGAGAAATGAAACTGCTGAGAAATCATACTGAATCATATTGAACAGCTCTGCTGCTGAGTGTGTGTGTGGAGGCCATTAGAGAACTGACCTGACAAAGTCCATCATTGATTTCTCTGTGTTTCTTTGGTGATGCTGTGTCAAGGTGTCATCTACCATATCAATTTCTCACATTAATTCAACATTCAACACGACTGCAGAAGTCCATCTGTTAAGTTTTCACACACAGCTGCACAAATATCTCTCATGCACTCTAATAGACTCAAGACACAGCTTGTTCCAATGCTTCAAGTAGAAGATATATGTAGCGCTACTGGTTCAAATGTTCTGTGTGTTCTACTTTGTTTTTCTTTACCATCAACTCATTTTCTGATCCATAAAATGCAAAATAGTTAAAACATGTCACAATGTCTTGTTTTTATAAACAACAGTCCAAAACCAAACATGTTCAGTTAACTATCCATAGAAAAGTTCCTAACCCCACAGCATGTTGTCATTTGTTGTTTCGGACAAGTTGTCCACTGTGCTGAGGATTGAGATAAGCCTGTCCTCTGAGTTCAACAAATTTCAACTACAAGTTTCCATGTGGTTCAGCTTTTTTTATTACATATTTTGATTCTGTAAATATCTTTTTTTGTTTGACAAATATTTGCTATTTATTTAAACAAGTGCTGCAAATTGTCCTGCATAGTAAGAGTTTGGTTCATCTGTTGTTCATTATTAGAAAGTCTGGATACTATTTTCTATTTACCAAAATAATGTTAGTCTGATTCATTCTGTTTTACTTTGTTCACAACAGCTGCAGGTGTGTGATAATATGTAAATCCCCATTTTGATTATTTATCCTAGTATATGCATATGCAATCATTATTTCGATTTGAATGTGACCCAGACACTTGACAGTTAATGAAAACACAAATAGTAAATCCTTACATTTGAAAAGCTGGAACCAGCAAATACTGATCATTGCTCTATCCTTGGTTATTAATTTCAGTTTTGCTTCACATGTAACTGTAGGACTAATTGTCTCAGATAAGATTATATTTTGTTCTAAAGCATTATACTAGACAGTAGATGCTCAAATCATGCTGTTGGGAATTTATGAAGAGGTCATTACACACTGTGATGATAAAATTAGCAACATAAATTAGACAAGCTTTTTTGATCAGCACAGGTGAACAGAATACAATGCCCACATGATGAGTTATGTAATTATTCATGCACAGTACACATATGTAATATGCATGTATTGTATAATAATACATAAAAAAAACAGTAGCCTAGTTATTTTATCTCTTGTGATGAGGAGCCAAGAATGCTGCTGTCACGTGCAGTATGTTATCGCACCGTATCGTATGAGACACGTGCTCATGGCCTGATTCTTTTCTCTCCAGGGACAAGGCTGGAGCTAGCACTCACTGAGGGTACACACAAACAACAGAGATATGTGATGGCCGTTCACACACATACACACGATACAAATGTATAAGCACACATTACACATTCAATGCATAGAAACACACACAGACACACTCGTTTTAAACAAAGAAATATGTGACACACATACACAGAACTCAAAGGCATACACACATGCACATGCCTGCCAAGGGACACTAATGAAGATGAAGTAGCTAATTAAGTATGACAGAGAGGAGCAATGGGCGGCCATGTTATGTGACATTATGCGGTTAGCTTGGACCTATAGACTTAGGATTCTGCGGCCAATATAGGACAATGTTAGAAAGTGGGAAAGAGAGATAGGTGGATGGATCAATGCAATGGGGAGAAGCATATATCAAGATATAGAAAGAAATATAAATAATATTTTAAGGTTTATGCCTAAAATTCCTTAGTGTTATATTAATATTCCCCAAAGCATTCTCACACACACGCAGACTGCTGGTGTAAATATCTGAAATGGCGGGTTCCTCCATATCATTTGGAATTTGTGAACATATTTATTCAATTAGACACCTCTATGTATTTATCTCCCTGTTTCTGCCAATGTCTAGCTGCACTGATAAAAAGTAACATGAACATTGGATCAAGGTGGTGATGTATAATGTGGAACTGTAAAGAAATAGCACCAACTTAATAGATGCCCTTAGCTCTATGCAACATTTTAGCCTCTTTCAGATTTACTTTCTGCTTTAATATATTGGTTCAGACTCAGTGCCATATTTGTAAAGAAATTATGTCATGAAAACTAAAACACAAATGGAGATGAGCATGTGATGCAGACTGAGTAGGACTGTGTGAACTTTGGGCTAAATCCGGAAAACTACATTGGTTCCAGAGACCCACGGAGGTGAAAAATGGCGGAAGGCGAGGAAAATGACTAGGATTGGTCATTTTTGACTAGGATCAGTGAAGAAAAAGAAAGAGTGGAAGATGCAAAAGAGACCATCCCCGACACATAGGACATGGTTTCTCAGCTGCTAGCTAAACTTGGGCACACCAAAGCGTAGCTGAGTGAGGCAAATAACAAGCTGGATGACCAGGAAAGTAGGTCCAGGCGCAACAATTTAAAGATCTGCAACCTGCCAGAAGGAACTGATATCTTCAAGATGTACCTACCAAAAATCCTGAATGTCATTGCAAAAAAGATGGACAGATGCCACCTTCGGCAATAGTCAACAAAACCGAGGATTGTCTAAATTGGTCTGCACAAATAAACAGCTGATCATGCAAAGGGCACAAAACATGGATGAAAAAACTGTGTCCGCAAACCGTATACACTTCTGTGAGGATTTTCATCAGCGGTGGACAAAAGGCAACACGAGGTTGTTGAGGCAAAGAAGTCTTTCCCAGCACTGGGGATTCCTTTTAGGATGCTTTGTCTAGCTGTGTTGTATATTACCCATGATAATAATGTACAGCTGTTTAAAAGTGTAGCAGAAGCACAGAGGTATTTAGATGAGATTCAGAAAGACAAAAGATGAACTATAAATGCTATCTTAAATTTTAAATCTGCAGCTGAAATATTGTTAAGAAGGAGGCAAGTGGACATAGTTAGTGCAGTCACGGTCTGTCTGTAGTTAAGTTTAAGTTGACATTTCAGATTTCGGTACTCAGTGGAATGAGTTTTTTCTTTAAATGTTATAATTATGTTGCAACTGTATTGTCCTCACCCTTATTGATACTAACAATGAGAGTTGATTCATGTTTAGTTTAGTTTAGGCATGCTCCTCCTGGAGAGTAAATAAGGTGGCGCTGTTAATACATTAATACTAAAGACTTAAAAGAAACATTAGTCTGAATGGTTACACTGTCCCAGAAAGATGGCTTTATACAACATGGAGTCTGGGAGCTCGGTTTCATCATATCAGTGTTTGTTTTGATGTTAAGAATGGAGAGAAAGATGTTAGAGACTCTGAGGTTCACTTGTTCCCTACATCTACCAGTCGATCTCCCAGCCCACTGGTAACGTTACTTACG
This sequence comes from Limanda limanda, assembly GCF_963576545.1. Lineage (NCBI taxonomy): Eukaryota > Metazoa > Chordata > Actinopteri > Pleuronectiformes > Pleuronectidae > Limanda > Limanda limanda. The sequence goes on from NC_083650.1 coordinate 1,119,343, forward strand.
CGGCAAGATGGCGCCAGTGTGTTTGTCGGCCTGCCGTCAGCTCCGTCAGCTCGTAACTGTTCGAGTTGTTCTATGTTTGTTTATGCTGGCACTTATGCTATGTGGGCACTGCTCTGTTGCCACTAACTGGACCTATGATCGTCAGACTCTGCTACATCTCAGAAATGCACTGGTGACCCATACTAGTGGGTCTCCTGTTCCCTACACCAGATGTCACCCTCCGTTTGTACACCCCAACCTGGTGTGTGTCCTTCGGCTACCCTGCTGTGTCTCTCTCCGGAAGAAGCGTCGGAGGCGCCGAGGCAAACGCGGAGGAGTCCGGGTGGAGTCCGCTGTGTCTTTCTCTGGAAGAAGCGTCGGAGTCCGCTGTGTCTCTCTCCGGAAGAAGCGTCGGAAGCGCCGAGGCAAACGCGGAGGAGTCCGGGTGGCGATCAGAAAAAGAGCGTGTGTTACTCCCGCACAGCCGTGGCCCTGTCATCTCTCTGCAGCCCATCTAGGACGGAAAGATCTCTTCCTGGCTCGTCGTTCGTGGGATCCGAGGTACTCCTGCCATGTATCCATCACTCCGCATCGACCCCAAACACCTGTCAGCTCTGCTCGTCCGAGACTGCGGATCCGTAGCGGTGGAGTGAACTCCCTGAACATCCGCCCTGTGGATTACTCCCGTTGCCCCCAGGCTGCGATTCATTCCACGGCAAAAATCGCCTTGGTCAACTGCAGGTCTGTGTCTAACAAAACTTTTGTTTTAAATGACTTCTTCTCTCATCACAATCTGGACTTCCTGTTTTTAACCGAGACTTGGATCATCGCTGGAGTTGGCCAGTCTTCTGTCTTCGGCGAACTTTGCCCTATTAACTGCTCGTTCATTAGCACACCGAGGTGCGCTGGAAGAGGAGGTGGAGTAGCTCTCGTCTTCAAAAATAATTTTAAATTACGGACACTCTCTGTAGGGAGTTTCTCCACTTTCGAACTGCAATGCGTAATTGTAGAATCTGCTATGTCCCCACTGGTTTGTGTACTCATCTATAGGCCCCCTAAGCCTGACAAAGACTTTATAACAGAATTCTCTGACTTTCTCTCCCATTTTGTCTCATTGCATGATCGTCTTCTCATACTTGGTGACTTTAATATCCACGTCTGCTGTCCAGACAGACCCATGGTTAACGAATTCCGCGGTGTAATAGATGCCTTTGGTCTTACTCAACATATAAATAAAGCTACTCATATTTTGGGACATACACTTTATCTTATGGCTTCTCTGTAGATAATATTGTGATTGAGGATGCCACTTTCTCTGACCATAAGCCTATTATGTTTGATGTTACCCTCTCCAATCCATTGCGAACTGCCAGAGCTCAAGGTCGTTACTCTCGCCACATAAACTCTCTTACTGCAGCCCAGTTTTCTGATAGCTTTCTTAGTAAAACTGTTGCATCTACCATTGCAACAGCGGCATCATCCTCTTCTAGCCCGGATGATTTAGTCAGCCTTTTCCACTCTTCTTGCTCTTCCATACTTGACTCTGTAGCTCCTCTTACATATAGCCGCCCCAAGCAAAAATCTCAATGTTGGTTGGATGAGGCCACCCGCTCTCTCAGACAGGCCTGCCGTAAAGCCGAAAGGAAATGGAAAAAGGATCACCTAACTGTCTCCTTTGAAATTTTTAAAACTGCACTAGCTTCCTTCCAGGCAGCAGCAAAAAAAGCCATGTCAAAACACCTCTCTGGTCTGATTAGCAAACACTCTAATAGACCCAACATTTTATTTAGCACTATTAATTCTTTTATCAACCCTCTTAACTCCCCAGTTGCTGATGTATCTACTGATACCTGCGAGAAATTCGTTAAGTTTTTCACCAATAAAATAGAGAACATTAGATCATTGTTTACCCCCTCCTCATCACCCTCTCCACCAGATTATTCTGGTGCACCAGCTATTTTTAACCAATTTCAGCCCATTTCTCTCATTGAACTGCAGGATTTAGTATTGCACATGAAACCCACTGCATCCCCCCATGATGCCATTCCCTCTTCTATCATAAAGGATGTTTTTGATGCAGTTGGCCCCTCTATTCAGGTAATTCTAAACTCATGCCTCACATCCGGCACTGTCCCTACATGTTTTAAGCATGCGGTTGTCCAACCCTTGCTTAAAAAACACAACCTTGATGCTGAATGCCTAAAAAATTACCGCCCCATCTCTAAGCTTCCTTTTTTTTCTAAAGTTTTAGAGAAAGCTGTTTTGTCACAGTTGACTCCCTTTCTGACCACCCACCACATACTAGAACCCTTTCAATCAGGTGTTAGATCCCTTCACAGCACAGAAACTGCCCTGCTTAAAGTAACTAATGATCTGCTCCTCACTTTGGATTCTGGTGATAATGCCATCTTGATATTACTTGACCTTAGTGCTGCTTTCGACACTGTAGATCACAACATCCTCCTCACCCGCCTGGACCAGCAGGTGGGTATCAGGGAGACTGCATTACTTTGGTTCAGCTCTTACCTTAAACACAGGACTTTCTCTGTCTCAATAGGCCAGTTCTCTTCATCATCTGCCCCTGCCTCTTATGGGGTCCCTCAGGGGTCCATACTGGGTCCCATGCTATTCAGCCTGTATATGCTCCCACTGGGTGACATTATAAGAAAGCATAACATCTCTTTTCATCTCTATGCAGATGATTCACAGCTGTACCTGCCATTAAAATCTAGGGACTCCATCCAATCTCTCCTGGTCTGTCTTGAAGACATCAGAAACTGGATGGCCAACAACTTCCTCCAGTTAAATGGTGACAAGACAGAAATCATCATTTTTGGCCCCCCCAATGCAAGATGCACTGCTCTAAATAATTTAGGTTACCTCACTCCATTTGTCACACCCTACGTCAGAAACCTGGGTGTCATCTTTGACTCTGAACTCTGTCTTGACAAACAGATTAGTAATGTGGTCAAAACTAGTTTCTACCAACTTAGAGTGATCTCCCGCCTCAAAACCTTCCTATCTCATAAAGACCTGGAGATAGTAATTCATGCCTTTATTACACCACGGCTGGATTATTGCAATTCCCTCTACCTCGGCCTCCCCCAATCCTCACTCAGACGTCTACAGCTGGTTCAAAATGCAGCTGCACGTCTTTTAACTGGCACCAAGAGGCGTGAGCACATCACCCCCATTCTGGCCTCCTTGCACTGGCTCCCCATTCATTTTAGGATACAGTTTAAAGTTTTATTATTTGTTTTTAAGGCACTCAATGGGCTGGCCCCAGCCTACATCACTGACCTTGTACAGCCCCAGTCAGTCCAAAGGTCCCTCAGATCCTCTGGCAAAGGTTTTCTGCACGTGCCACGCTCACGGCTCAAGCAGAAAGGTGACAGGGCCTTTGCTGTCGCCGCTCCACGTCTGTGGAACCTGCTCCCTGTGGAACCTGCTCCCCCCCTCCATTTCTGCCTTCAAGTCTAGGCTAAAAACCCACTTTTACTCCCTGGCCTTCCTTTCCCCCTAACTGTTATTGAATGTTATTGCACTTTGTATTGGATATTAGGACTTATGGTCAATTTGTATTGTTATATTGTATTATTTGCCTTTTATTGTCATTGTATAGCACCGTATTGTTATATTGTATTATTTGCCTTTTATTGTCATTGTACAGCACTTTGGTCAGTTTATGCTGTATTTAAATGTGCTCTATAAATAAAACTTACTTACTTACTTACTTACAGATAATGTTACAGCAGGTACGTGTGTATTTACGTGGCTTTATGTTGTTGTTGTTAAGTGTTCATGTGTTGGTCTTATCAATCATTATTATTGAGTCTACTAATAGTAGAGGAATTGCTATCTTGATACACCCCATTTTTGTTTAGCCCATGCGAAAGACGGCACTAAAGAGGAACTCAAAAGGATGATCAAAATCAAATCACAAACATTAACAAAACAGGTGCAAAAATCACTGGGGAAGAAATATTTGACGCAATAGCCCTTATGGGCAGTGGAAAATGTCTGGGCCCAGTTAGGTTGTAGACCTTTTAAAAGCAAACTCACTCCCTAACTGGCTAGAACCTAAGACTACACTGCCCACTGTCTACCAGAAAGAATGCCAATATATGTTTGATTTTGGAAAAAAAAAAAAAGGACAATGAAGACAGAGCATCTAATATGTCTGTATCTCTCAATAATGCAGAGGATTTAACAGACTTCATTTAAGGACGGAGCTCCTCTAATAATATCAGGAGGCGTGTGAATGATATACAGGGTTTGGTTGTGTCTCTAGACTCACTAAAAGCTTTTGATGAATGTCAATATCAAATTTCCTTACAAGCGTGTCAGTAGTTGTTGAGACATCTTGCTTTGCCAAAAATGTTGTCAGTCCCACTTTCTAGTAAGAGAAGTTGAAGCTGTGGAACATTCTTTGCTGTATGATATGTAATGTAATATTCTAGTCCCTCTGCAAAGCATAAAGCTTACCAATATACAGGGTTTCCCCCAGTGCTGTATAGGCCTGGCGGACCGCCAGGCTTTACTCCCCCCCCCCCGCCAGGCTAAGCGTCGTTTGTTTTTTTTATTTAAAAAAATAAATAAATCCGTCACTCGCGCACATCAACAACACTTCACTTCCTCATTGAGACCCGATCCCCAAGCAACCATCCTATTGGTCCAAACAGTCACATGTCCCACCCAGACCCCTTCACTGACCGTCGGACATCAGAACGCTCCTTCAACACAGTGTTTTACTGAACGTACGTCCCCTTCAATGACCCTCAGACATCAGAACGCTCCTTCAACACAGTGTTTTACTGAACATAAGTCAAAACCAAACATAAACATAAACCTAGTCCGTTACACGGTTAGGCTGCAGCTATTTGGTTTTATTTATTTAAAAATAGGGTACTTCTTATTTCATACATTTTCCACAAATATGAGGAGGATTAAATAGCCCTACAAAGTTCTGTGTTTAATTTATTTCAAAGTAGGCCGACACTTGCCTGTGTATTTTGTTTGTTTGTTATTTTGTTGCTTGTCTGTTTGAGTAGCTGGCTGAAAGCAAAGAAGTAGTAGGCTTACCTTTTATTGGTAACCAAACTGTTACGGTTCATTGTTTCTGAAATAAGAGGCCTTACTGCTATGTTCACAGCAAACTTGAATTTTTTTAAATATTAAGAAGGGCTGCCACTAACGACTATTTTTCTATCGATTAATCTGACGACTATTTTATCGATTAGTCGATTAATGTAAACGATTAATTTTCCTCCAAAAAAATCAAATTGACCATTTCAATTCAGTTAATTTTATTTTGATAACAACAAACTGTATGTCACCATATAATGCAGCTTAAAACAAAATGTAAACAAAGGCTCAAATATTAAAGTGCAAAACTGTAGGTTTAAACTAGCAACTCCAACGTGATAAAAATAAATAAAAAAGAGGGCTAATAAGTTTAGTCAGCAGTGCAACTCAAAAAGATATCAAAGTATCTATTTAACCCCTTATCAAAATAAAAAAAGTTAGGTGTGCATATTAAACAAAGTGCAACATGTTTAGAGTATAAGAAACAATGGTGTCCAGCTCAAAATCTGACTCAACCCCCCCCCCCCGCGGCTGCCTTCTAGCAGCCCTACCACCAGGCTTAGCAAGTTTTCTGGGGGAAACCCTGATATATATATAGACTGCATATGGTTATTACATACATCACTAAGATTTCCCAGTCACAGGCAGATATGAATACGAAAATCTAAATGTGATTTTGAGATGAATAAATGTGAAGATACATTTTGAGCTGTTCATGTGAACCTAATGGACACGGCTCACCGTCTGTTGTCCCATGTGTAGAGAGCCTGTGGCTGCTGAGATGAGTGTGTTTACCTCTGTGACTGACTGAGTTGCACAGCATATCTGCTAGCATATGCTGCTATTTTGGTTAGTCATGATTGTGTGTGTCTGTGCATGTGCGTGAGTAACTCAGTCTTATGTCATGCACCTCCCCCCACCCCCTGGCATCTTATCTGTTACGTCATGTCACCATAGTAACTTTGGCAGTGGTGATGTATTCTGCTTCACTGAACCAGCAGCAAAAAGCTAAAACACTCACAGAGATCTGTCTGTGTTTGTGTGTTCACCAAGCTGATTGTTGTCAGTGTGCACTTTATGCGTGTGGGGTGGGGAGCACTAATTTAGGATAATTAAATATTATAAAGTATAGACTATACTATGGTATAGTGTAATTAAAATTCCTTGACAGCTTAAAGTTGGCTGGTGGTACATATTTTGGATATGAACAGCTTAAATGTAAAGAAATAAAATGAAAAAAGATTCTATTCATTTCTCTCATTTCTTATATAACCATTAATCAGTCCTGCCCATTGCAGATAGACAGTATGGTTAAATGAACAATAAATACAAGGTAAATACAGCAGTAAATACAAAGACCGTGGTTGTAGAGCCACGGAGGAGTCCTTTTTTGTTCGATATAGCTGAGCATAGGGCTATTTATAGAAGCCCCGGTGTACTCTGTACCTATGTCAGGCCCCGTTGCATGCTGGAAAAGGAGAGATGTTGGAGATGGGGTTCTGGAGGATACTCTGACCTATGGAGAAATATTTTTCTGAGTGGTAACCCATTTTGTTAGTCTTGTGTGTGAAGTTGCTCCTGCACATGTGACATGGTTTACAGCCCCTTCAGTGTTTAATTCACAGGTGACAGCAGAGAAAACGATTTCTAGCAAGTCATCAACAATGTAAACAGAGCTGGTTTCCAAATGTAAAAAAATACTCTTTGCAAATGCTTTATGAAGAAAGGTAATAGAAACTGTAGTTTGTTCAAATGAAACATAGAGCACCTTCAATATTTTGGACATCGGCTAATCATATCCCAAAGTCAGCTGGTAACAATCCAGGTGAACCTTTTTTGATTATATGGACCAATAGCTAATGAATAAAAGCCCTGATATAATTAGCTATTATTGGCTAAACCTATGCTTCCGAGCATGTATCCACTGTAATACTGACACATTCCTGCTGCTGCAGTCATCACTCCACAGTATCATGTTCCAGCTCAGTCTTTCTGCTCTTCCATTTTCCTGTGACATGGCTGTTTGCCAACCGCTGCAAACGTTTCATGTTCCTGCTGTTTGATAAATATAGCTGAGTGTGGTGCTATTTATAGAGGCCCTGGCGTACTATGCACCTAACTCAGGGCCTGTTGCATGGTGGAAGCGAAGATGGGTCGAAGGTGGGACACTTGAGGATACCGTGACCCGGGTGACTGAGCTGGAATGATCAGCCTTGTGGCGCTCAACGTGCTGCAATACTAATGTGGTGAAACTAGAAGCATGTCTCTATTATGCCTCTAGTATGCCTCTATTTTGAGAATATGAAGTAACTCCCTAATGTTCATCTTTAAGACCAAAAGTATAAAGGATCTCTCAGTCTGTAATTATGTGTTATATAAAACAACCTTTTTCTAGATGAAACATGATGGATTCACTGTCGTTCACCTAGCTAGCTGGTAGTTTGTTAACAAGAATAAGACTCACTGTGCAGCAATTCTAACCATCCCATCATCTCCCTGTTTGTCTCTCTGTAACTCTGTCAGGATATCATGCTTCCAGAGATGTGGACCTGGAGGAGGCAAGGTGGGACAGTCGTCACCTTCTACAAGAAGTCTTTGACAATGAGTCAAAGCTCTATTCTGAGCCTGAGAAAAACTGCACTGAACCAGGTAAGCTTGTGTGACAAGGTTAAACGTGAGCTACATATGGAACAGTTCATGTTACAGGAGCAGAAAGCAGTGCTCTGAGACATCAAGCTGTTTAAAGAACCGCTTGTGTTTTTTAAAGGCAAAGGCAGAGGAATTCATGTCTCCAAATGTTGTAAATGGTAAATGGATTTGTATTTATATAGCGCTTTTCTAGTCTAATGAAGACCACTCAAAGCGCTTTACAGTACAGTTTCACATTCACCCATTCACACACACATTCATACAGTGCATCTACTTGCAGCACTTTGTTATTCTATGGGGGGCCATTCAGGGTTCAGCATCTTGCCCAAGGACACTTCGGCATGCAGATGGTTCAGACTGGGGATCGAACCACTGACCTTCAGTTTGGAGGACGACCACTCTACCCCTCAGCCACAGCCGCCCATATGTTGATGCTTTGATTAGAACACAATCACATGATTTTGTCCAGAGACTGAATATAATACGAGCTGTTGGACTTACTTGGATCTAGTTTTATGCAGGGTTCCTACGGTCATGAAAAGTCATGGAATTGTAAAAATGTTAAGTGCTTGAAAAAAATAAAATCCCAAAAGTTTTGGAGAAGTCATGGAAATATGTTATATTCATATTTTCATGTCGTTCATTTACGCTGAGTTTTAAAAAATTCATATGCTTTTAAAAGAAATACGATCAAAATAAAAGCAGGCATATGCTCTCTAATTGAAAAGTTTGGTGGGGAAGCAGGCGGGATAATGCACTATGCCAGGGAAGTGTAGATTTAACCATGCTTGGGTACAAATGGAAAAGTACATGCCATGGGTTACAACAGACAGAGACCTCAATCAAACGATTGTCTCTCATTCGTTTGTGTCATTTAAGGTATACTGTGTGCTTTGGAATTCTCATTGTTAGCTTAAATATTAAATGTTGTCACTTTTTCATGTATACTCCGAGATTTCACAAAATGTTTGGTCATGGAAATTTGTCCACCAGAAGGTCGGTGGTTAGATCCCTGGCTCGAAATCCGCATCCTAAATTGTCCTTGGATAAATACACGCAATTGCTACCGACAGTGCATAGACAGTGCTTTATGAATGTGTGAGAATGGGTTACAGAGACTAATACTTATGCTGGAAAGTGCTTTGATAAGTTGTCCATTCACCCTATTTTGACTCATTATAAAATTTGTTCAAATATATATTTTTCTTACTTTAAGAAAAAAGCTTTTTTATTGCTAAGTCAAAATAGATTTAACAAATTAACTATTATCAGTTCAAATATACAAATATAAATAAGTGCAAACATATTATCCCTTACATCTTAATAAATTTACAAAAAAAAACACAAAATATATAAACCCTAACCAAATACAATAACTTAAGACTAAATAACATTTTCAGTCTCTAATACAGCAACATATTCCGTACTCCGACCAGGCCAGGGATGCTCACGCTGCCGACTCATGTACTTGACATGGAGTCACACAAGCTGTAAAACAGGGCGCATCCCTCTTCTTTCAAATGTGTTCCATGTCGTTAGGTGTTTCATTAAGTTTGTTGTGTTACTCCCCTCAATCTTCCTCTCAGTTTATCGGCGGATTGCAAAAAACAGGGTGTATAGCAGCAGTTGGAGGAGAGAATAGATAATGCTGGAGCGCAGGAAATCTGACCAGGCAAAATATCTGAGTGCAAGTGCAGAATTATAGAAAAAGCAGAGCAAATCTAAGCACAAGCAGGGGTTATGTGACACAGGGTTTTGAGGGAAAGCATAACAAAATCTGAATGAAAAAATCAGTAAGTCTAACTCTTAAACTGAAATGTCACGCCTGAGATTGTATTTAATGAAGATCCTGGCTTTGTCTTTTTTTATTTAGTTGTGTAGGTAAACTGCTTAGTCATTACATCCTGTATGATGATAGAAATATCCTGCCTCCCCTTCCCTTCACCTTTACAAACACACCATGCAGTCTCAGGAGACCGAGGCTGAAATATGAGCAGCACTACCTCTGCTGAGGAGCCAGAGACAAACAGAGAGAGAAAACAAGCGGGTGTTGAGATTGAGATGAAAGCTGATGAAAAACTGTCTCAGGTAGAAATTCTCTGTGCTCTCCTTCAAACTGAAAGCTTCCAGCGTCAGCACGTGTGCATCCCTGTGTGTCTGCTAGTTTCTACTGAGTTACCAAACACTCAGATGCCTTGTGTTTGTTTCCCTGTGGGCTTGTGTATGTGTATGCGTGTGTGTGTGTGTGTGTGTGTGTGTGTGTGTGTGTGTGTGTGTGTGTGTGTGTGTGTGTGTGTTTTCCATGTGGCATCTTGGGGCTTTACAAGCCAGACGCTCTGCCAAGCATTCTCATAGTAAACGCCACCTCTATCTAATGCTTGCATGCAAACACATACACACATTCCTCCTTCCAGCAGTTTGGAGATGTGATGATGGATAGTGCAGTCTGACTGAATTTGTATGGAAAAGCTATATAAACATATCGTTTATGTGCTGTTTCCGTTTAATTACGCTTTGTCTCCTTACCTTAATAAGGATTATTCCTGCTTTTCCTCACAATGTTCTCCTTACGCCTCACTCCCTCCCTTCTGTCACTGCATTATTGTCTGTTCAGCGCTCTCGTTCCCCCGAAGCACTCACTTTCTCTGTCAACTTTGGATTTTTCCGCCCGTCTCATTTGTTTATGTTTTACCAGACACAATCAGTTCAATTTCAAGTTGTTGAGCATTCGTGTTTTGCACTGAAGAAACATAAACACACTGAGGAGATGGTTGCTTGTGCATCTTTGTGCATGCTGCCCATATTCTAACGCAAACAGACACATACTTTTTCCATGTAAACTAATATTGACTCTTAAGTACAGCATTTAAACCTTACTTTTTCTCAAAGAAAGTGAAAATTTCATTTCATGTCCTTAATTGGATTTGTTTAATTTGTTCAACTGTCTGCTTGATTAACCCCACAACCAAAGGACAGGATCGTGAGATGTTGAAGATCTTAGTGCATATTTCATAACTTATTTCAGGTTGAGTCACTAGACTGGCAAGTCAAATTATTTCACAAGAAAAATGTAGATTTTTGTAAGTGGAGGATTCATTATGTTGAGACTGACAGTTTTGTTAGGGAGCTAAATTTACCTTTGCAAAAGAGATAAAATGGTACTATTTGAGAATAAGGGAGTAGGATATTTGCTGGAATGAGCGTGAGATGCCTCTGCTAGGGAAAAGGGGATTCTATTGTTGTGCTTTCCCAGGAGCGGTTTGGGAGAAATAGCCTGGGTCCTTTTTTTTGTGGTGTACGCTTGAAAGTCTCCATGCAAATACGCAACAGAGGATCTTTGACACGTGGCAAATTTCCCAAAATAATGTTGCTTCTTCTGCTGTTGACTCGCTGGGGTCTGTGTGACTCCCTCAAGTGAGTATATCAATTGAACTTTGCTGAGCTGGATGCAGCATAAGAGGTATGATGGTCTTTATGAGAGATAGATGTGGCTCTTGAGGTAGATAAAATAAACCGTCTACCAAAGCTAAAAAAGAAACGCATCAGGATCCATTTCGTTTAAAGTCTGCACTGAGCACAAATGTTGGCTCAATGCATTTTGAGTCTGAAAGGTCAGGCATACACAAAATAATTTTATTGCGAAGCCCAGTTACTAGCTCTATCTGGAGCCTTCAACTGCCTGTCATTGTCTTTATATATGAATATGAGAATATCTAGGTTTGCTTATTTGTTAACTATGTGAAAAAAATAATATATATAAAAATAATAATACGATATATCAGGATGAAAAAACGCAAACATATGCATAGAAGACACTGAAATAGATGTCAAGACAGCTTATGGTCTAAAAATCTGACGACATTGTCATTGACGTCCTCTCCCTGCTGCACAACCACTCACCTGAACGCTCCAGATGTCTGTGTCGTTGTGAACCCGTCTGAGCTGAGACTCCCCTGCTGCGTTGTTCATGTATGAAATAAAAACTCCAGGCCGCACTTTCCAGACATTCTCCGGAGTTCATGTCTGAAAATGGCTTATAGGGATAGTTGTCTGAAAAATGTAATTGTCTACTCATCACTAAGCCTATGGAAGGGTGGGTGAAGTGTTTGAGTCCACAGTTTCAGTGGTAAACAGAAATCCAATGCAGTGAAGTAACTGGCGACTGTAAGAAATGTAAAAAAAAACACAGAATAACCCCCATGAAATGCCTTCATACTGCTCCTGTGGTGTCATACAAGTGTCCGTTAGCCCCGACATTCAAATTCTACCTCGAAACGCGAGGAATGCATAGATCAACGTTTCCTGATCCACTCAATCACCTACACATTTGACCTACAACAAACATTCGGAGTTTCTAATATCAAACTGTTTTTAACAAAAGTTTATCAGAAAAGTTCCTACAATTCAGTATACCATGCAATATCAGTCAGCAACTGAACAACCTCCTGATGCTGTTCGACACCCCTTAACTACTAGAGCTTTTAAATCAAATCACACACATGTAGGCTGTTCTTTGTGATCTCCTTTTAATAACTAATGTTATATTTTTCACAAATTCTCAGTTGGCATCTCACTTCTGCTATAGACTAATCCAGGTTGAAGGGCAACCAGTATGTAGGTTACTTCACAACCTCAGGACAGATGTTATGTCCCTTAAGAATATGGTGTGAAATATGTACATACACTGTCTATAGTGGTGACAAATTATTTATTTACATCCCTCTTGTGTCAGATGTAACTGACAGATGGGTTTTTTTTGCGTTTTTTTTTTAAGCATGCACTGTCATGACATACAGTACAGACTGAATGGTCATAGGACATGATGTACTCACTCATGATTTTTAGAATCTGAATTCCCCAAAGTCGCATGTCAAGGTTCATTCCAATAAAAAAAAAACATATAATGATGTAAAACTGAAAATCGTAACATTCATTTGTAGATAAATGCCTTTGTTTAATTCTCCGAATCCTTTTAACTTTTGGCCCTGACACCAATCTTGGTTGATTTCAGATATAGAAAGTGAGTAAGAAAGAAAGTTACCATCAAAACAAGATGGTTGAAAAAGGACGTCAGCAGTATTTGATTGACAGCTGATGTACAGCACAAAACAGCAAAACTAAGATTTAAATCGGACATGAAAACTAAAAGGAAGCTCTACAGATTAGAAAATGACCACACTTAGATCAAAAATTTAGTAGCAAATATCATTTCTGACTAAAACCCATGTTGAATACATGTGCAGGTGAGCAGCAGCATGACAACTTTATTAGTTTCATCTGACAAACCTGAAGCATCTGTGGTTGAACACTGTCTGTCATTGTTCACAGCAGCAGACTCATGAGTGAGAAAGTCCTGCTCTAATCTGTCAGAGAAGATGTTTGTGTGCATCTGTACAGCAGCCACTTTTGGCCCTGCACTCTTGTTTGTGCTCTAATTGGTCAGATCAATGGCACTTACTATCTCTTCTTATCTAACCACCCACAAAAGTATCAACACTCATTCACACAGAAGAACAAATGTTCTTACTCCCGGCTGGAAGAGACACAAGAGGACTTTCATTGACAATCACACACATGCATATATTTGTAGCAAACAAATGTGCATTCATCAGTTTTTTCATCTTGTGTTTGGTATGGCTGCACACGCATGCACACACACACGCAAAAACATTCTTCAATTATGCATTATAACAGTGGAGTGTGACGGATTAGAGATAATCATGTTTACGATTGCTAAATTTCTCCACTCGGCTCCTGCACCACAAACAGCAACCCCTGCCTCATTAGTATGCGTGTATTTATTTGTCTGCATTAGCGTGGGCGCCATTGTAGCAAAATACCCTGTCTGTTATTTTCCTCTGTGACTCATATCTCTTCTAATCTAATTCAATCATTGATCATGGCTCAGCAGACTTCTGACCTGTCTCATCAGTTACACTTAGGCTTATTATTTGCTCTATCATGTCTTCATGAACCATAAAACGATGACTCGTTACATTCTAATTACATTTCAGTGCGACAAATGGAACATGATTTAACGCTCCTTTGCGCTTTGCTTCTTTTCACTCTGCTCTCTCTATTAATTAGAAAGAGAAATGACACAAAAAAAACATTTGTATCATTGACATCTAGGTGTGTCTGGAATGTAAAATTAATTGTCATCACCTTGTAGTCTTTTAATTAATGTAAGTTTTAGTCAACAAAAGCTGTGCAAAGAGGGTTGATCACTGGAGCTGTACTCACTCACTTGTTCACTAATTCATTGTGCACAGTCTGGGATTAGTTTGAGATGAGCTGCTGAAGTGATTGCTCACAGTTCTTCAATGATATTCTTTAAACAAACATCTATGAAGTGTGGACGCCTTATTTAACCTTGCACTGACTCCTACCAATACCCTGCATAAAAAGAACTCAAAGTATGTAAGTGATACATCCATATGCAAAGCTCTTCAAGGTAATGTTAGCATTCCTTTTAATCACGTTGTGGAACATGTCTCTCCGTTGTTGTTTGACTACTTTTACATCTGATTTTCTGTATTCCCAAAAAATCTAGCTAACAATTCTTAAAGAGACACAAGACATTTTTGGCTGGCGTTTTTTTCCCTCTGCAGCACCACCTACAGGCCATATTTTTTGCCTGATTATTGGTAAGGCTTTAAGAATAGCTGCTGTGAGTTGTTTGTTTCTGTCAACACCACTGTATTGTGGAGTGTAATGACACAGTGTTTCAGGAGTCAGCATTTGGCCCAGTGGGGCTTTAGACATCTATTTCCTAGTCGATACTGTCAGTGTTCTGTGTTTTACTGAAGTTTTGCCCCATCTCCCAAAAGCCAAACGCTTTGTAAATCCTTTTAATAACGCTTGAGAAACTACTGCCTCGAGTCCTAGTAGACCATGATCAACAGCATGTGTCCTGCAGGTTTTCCCAACATGCAGCTAATTATCTGCTTAATGGGACCCTTTTCTCTTTTTCCATTACTGCACACTGAGCCAAAATGAGCCATAAAGGCAGGCCGAGAGTCTATCTGGAGACAATTCTGGGAGAATAGAGGAAGAAAAACATTGTAAAAAGTGGATATTAAAAAATATACAGAGTCCTGGAGTTATTGGGGGTTAAAGTGGCTCGGTCGGTCAGTCCACCACTTTCGGGACTGAACTGACATCTCACTAAATGGATTACCATGACATTTTGCACCGACATTCATGGGCCCCTGAATCCGACTGACTTCAGTGATCCTTTGGTGCCACCAGCAGGTCAAACCTTGCTTCTTGATAAGTCAATTTTGTTCCTATTTTCTAACTTGATCAAGATTTTCTCAAAGACCCTGTTTAGACCTGTTACTAGCATCCAATGAAGGACCATAAAGGTCGAAATTTTCACAAATAATCTAAGGACTTTTCACTCCTCTATGTGCCCATACAATGACTTGTTTGTGGCCACAATATTAACACTGACCACCACATAATGATTGATGAGTTTTTTTAAAGGGGTAAAATCTGCATAGCAGCGACACCATCTCCCGCTTCTCTGGTAAAGAAATCCCTGCAATCTGATTTATTTAGACATCATAGCCCATCCTTGCATGTGTTGTGTGGCCTGTGGTGCTTGGCAGGGCAGGAGAACAAACAGGTAGTGAAAGGCAGGAACCTTATGTATCCCCTGGTATGTGGAGCCCAGGAGGACCAGCCCTGAACATTGACTGTGGGTTAAGGCAGGAAAGGGGGCACGATTCCAGCTTTATGTAGAGAAGGCAGAGAAGGACATGCTGTGTGTTTGCCCCTATCCACTCTGTACTGTGTATGTATGTGCTTGTGCATTTGTGTTTATATGTGTGTGTGTTTACCAAGCCATCCCTTCCTTGCCCGCAGTCCATCTGTCACTCTAAGAATGCTCACTAGGCATGTCAGAGACTAGAGGCCAGCTGGGAGGGTGTGTGTGTTTATGTATGTGTGGGGATTGGAGATTGGGGGCGGGGGATCTCTGTCACGTCATATCAGATCATTTCCTGTTAAATAATCCCACCACCACGAAATAATCCAAAATCTGAGAGAAGAGAAACACACTATCAGTAGGAAGAATATTGGCTAATTGTCTGTTCTACAGTGGAATGAGTTCCTTTCAATGAACATTGAAAAGAAATCGGATGAGGTCCAGGTGTTGCACAAATAATTTTTTAATGCAATGTTAAGCTCAATGCATGGGCAATGTCATAGAGGTTTGTTGAGATCTTACGGTGTGCAGCGCTGGAATAGTTTTAATAAAAATTCTGGAGAAATTAAAATTAACACTTATCTTGTTAAGATAAGATTAATTAAGACATAACATCTGTAACCAAATAGATGTTCAATTTTTTTCGATTTTGCATCAGCAAATGAAATGAGCCTGATTTATCAGTTGATCATTTAAAATCTGCCATTAGGTGCCCACAGACATAGCAGTATCTGTATGTCTGTCCATATGCGCCAATATGAAAACTGTTATTTTACAGAATAAACAATATAATAATAACAACGATATATAATTTTGAATAGTAGGTTGAATTCGAAAATGTGATAGCGCTTATTGGCATTTTGGAACTGTGTGTTCACAGGAACTGTATAAATGTAAAGGCTACTTGTACAAGATGATCCATTTCTCTGCTGTTCCTGTGTGCATTAAATGCACAACATGGAAGCATTGTGTTTATCCATATTTTGGTGAAAAAAAATGTCTAGAACATGGTGAACATGCCCAGCATGCAGTAGGTGGGAGTGTGATCCTAAATTATAGATTTTGACACTTTAGCCTGCTGGGATGCCAAAGCAGTGATGCTCAGAGCTCCAGACAGACTCTTACAGTTGTGTGATATAATTTTGAACAATTGTGAGAGGTGGGGGCAGACTGTCATGAAAGTGTGCATTTGTGTGTGTGTGTGTTTGAGTGCCGGTGCATGCATGCTTAAAGCTGACATCTACCGTTGTGTCTCTTCTCCTCTGTTCAGGGAGTCATGTCACACTCTGCATAATGGTTTAACATACAGTGTATTACTGCACTTACTTTTCCTCTGCACAGGGACATGTCCACACACAAGCACAGACACATATTGAGATTATGTCTTGACTGTTGTATTACTCAGCAGAGTAATGGTAAAGCAAGCTACATATAAAGTGTTGGATTTAATCTGTCTATTGGTGGTGTGTGTGTGTGTTACAGCAGTCACTTGTGTATTTTTTATCCTGGATTATGTTTTTAGCAGAACCTGTGCAGCACAAAAGTGGTGTGAAGGTGTCAGGGGAACATTTAGAGACTGTTTTAGCGCCGCTGTGCTATCAGAATTTCACAGTATGATTGCCATCTCAGTCACTGTATCGCAGTATACAATAATGTTATTATCCATAAAATAATTGTTACCATAATAAAAAATGACATGTACATTAACTATTTAACTAAAGCATGTTAGTTTGCATGTTAGCACTAGTGGTGGAAGTATCCACATCCCAAAAGCACAAGATTTTACAATTGTAGTTGGTTAAGGTCCAGTTAATTTCAAATTTCTTTATCCAACTGAGACCAATGATTGTTTTTATTGTAGTTTTAAAGATTATTTATGTGGATTATTTTCACCATTTATATTTATTTACTAAAGCAGTTGACCGTTTACTTTAAGGCAGGGAAGTTTATGTGTCTTTCTATGGGGTCAAATCAGAGTCAGTGTGTTTCTGTCTGTAAATCAGAGTTAGAGGAACAAACAATTACTTCAATATCACATTTTATGATCCGCATTTAATGATCAACACGTTTTTTCTGTTGGGATTAAAGTTATAACCAGGACACTTGAAGATTTGCATGGAGAGATGGTGCTCCTGCATGTGTGTTTGTGTGTGTGAGAGAGAAGTCGGACATGCAGCACATGAGGAAACAAAATGCTCACACAGCCTAAATCCTCATTTGGTTAATTTGTTTTCAATACAGGTGATGACAAAATGTAAATGGTATGATAACCATCAGTTTTTATATCATGGTGTACTGTAAAATCCTTCTGCAACCAAACTGTGTACGGATGGCTGTAAATGTGTTTGTGGGTATAGTTCCATTGGACCATGTCACTCTTCAACTTCATGTTGTGTTTAGTCTTCAATGACTGTCATGTCAGCAAGGAAACAAATAAAAGTCTCCTCTAAATATTAGTTTTAATTGGTTACCTGTGGAAAGTCATATACATATAATTTAGTAATGTGAAAAGTCTTATCAAATAATGAATATACACATGACAAAAGTCAGAAAACATGAAGACCACTGCCTGCTCAATCAATAAAACATCTCAGGTCTCAGCAGAAACAAGTTGTTCGTTCATTTTGACTGAAGCTCAGTCAACAAGGTTGGAAGCTCTTCCATTGGAACTTGACCCCTGACTTCATTACCAAAACTTGCTTTTCACCTTGTCCCACAGGTCACAGGTAAAAAAAGTGGATTGCATAGTGTAGTGAGAGTAATAAAATAATTGACTGCCTATGCAGTGCATGAATTGTTTTCTCCATGTCACAGCCATGTCCTGAACAAGATTAAAATCTTGAAAAACTGTCTTGATATTGTTTGAGGCACAACATCGTTAAGTTTGGGTACAAGTAAAGATTTCTCAAACAGACTTTTCATGTGTACTTACAACACAAAATGTTTTTTAAAAACAACTAAGCCCAACACAGAATGAAAGTATTGTTTAAATAAGGTCAACTTTGTGTAAAGAAATATAATCCAATGGAGCATGAAGGGCCAGTTTTCAGTTCAGTAAAATGTTTACTACCATATGGATGTGGGTCATTAGTCAAAATCAACTGAGATGTGATACTTTGTTGACACCAAATCCACTGAATTAAATAAAAGTGTCAGCATCGATAGATGTGGATAGTCCATTATTGTGTAATAATGGACTGTCTTAACTGCTTTTATCTTGATATCAGTGGCTATCCATTCATCCAAATTGCCACGAAAGGAGAATTAGCTTGAGATTATTTCATAACATTTGTCATTTATTAACACATCACTATTAATTATCATTCTCGGTGGTCAACGGTGAATTTGAGCAGCTAGTTGGTCTGATGAATGAGAGTGGCGATGAATGACCAAAAGCTGATCACACATTTATAAAAAACTTCAAAGTTACAAAAATGGAAATGTATGAGGGGCCGTGAGGGACATTATTCAGAATACCCTCTCACACACACAACTGAAAAGCTCTCACACACACAACTGAAATGCTCTCATACACACTACTGAAAAACTATACGCTCACACACACAACTGAAATGCTCTCACACACACTACTGAAAAACTATACGCTCTCACACACACTACTGAAATGCTCTCACACACACTACTGAAAAACTATACCCTCTCACACACACTACTGAAATGCACTCACACAAACAACTGAAAAACGCCGCTCTCACACACACACTTCTGAAAAGCTCTCACACATACTACTGAAATGCTCTCACACACACTACTGAAAAGCTCTCACACACACTGCTGAAAAGCTCTCACACACACTACTGAAATGCTCTCACACACACTACTGAAATACTCTCACACACACTACTGAAAAGCTCTCACACACACTACTGAAATGCTCTCACACACACTGCTGAAATGCTCTCACACACACTACTGAAATGCTCTCACACACACTACTGAAAAGCTCTCACACACACTACTGAAAAGCTCTCACACACACTACTGAAATGCACTCACACACACTGCTGAAAAGCTCTCACACAGACTACTGAAATGCTCTTACACACTACTGAAAATCTCCCACACATACTAGTGAAATGTGCTCATATACACAACTGAAATGCTCTTGCATAGTATTGTGGAATATAACGGTTCAGTGGTGAATACAATTAAATGCATTACAATTAAAAAGGAAGGCCTTCCTTTCAACTGAAGGAAACAGGAAGTCCACACCAGGAAGTGCATGTGCTTTTACTGGATTTGAAGTAGTACTTCAACCACAATGCATGTTCACCTGATCCTCCTTGTTTTTCTTGTCCAAACTTTATTTTTTGAGGTGAGAGGCAATGAAGAGGATATTGTAAGTTTTTTTACTAGTGCTCTGCAATGCATTGACTCATTGCAAAGGGAGGAATCCAACAATTTCGGTCAGGAGAGGCTTTATAGAGAGCTTGATGATCATACACAAACTCTATCTACATTTCTTGCTGTGTCCAGATATAATCATGATGATAGTGATGTGAGTAATCTACTAGGATCATTGTATAGATGCTTTCGCAACTTGCTTTATGAACATGAGGCCAGACAGGGAACAGTTGAGGCCTCAGACAGAGTCCTGATTGCCTCCGCTGAGGCCAATATATTGTTGAGTAATGCCGTTGCTTCTGCTAAATTGGTTGAGGGCTGTTGAGCACATGGTTGAGATTCCATCCTTGATCACCTTCCTTTTTAACTGAAACACCTTCCGTTTCAACTGAAACACCTTCCTTTTTAACTGAAACACCTTCCGTTTCAACTGAAACACCTTCCGTTTCAACTGAAATTTTCATGTCTGTATGAGAGCTTTTCATATGTGCGTGTGAGAGCTTTTAATAAGTGTGTGTTAGAGCATTTCAGTTGTGTGTGTGAGGGTATAGTTTTTCAGTAGTGTGTGTGAGAGCATTTCAGTTGTATGTGTGAGCGTATAGTTTTTCAGTAGTGTGTGTGAGAGCATTTCAGTTGTGTGTGTGAGAGGGTATTCTGAATAATGTCCCTCACGGCCCCTCATAGAAATGTCCCTGATCACAGCTGATGTAGAATCCCACTGGGACTTCCGAAGGAGATCTTGTATTAACAAGGCCAATAAATCACCCTCCATACACACAGCAGCTCCACACCTTAAATGCACATACACACTAACACAAGCCAGTATGGAGGAAAGTCAATGTTAATTGACTGTTCTTGTGTTTCAAGCAGACATCTCACTGGGTGAAAAAGATGAATATCCTCGTATGAAGCCCTGTAGGACATCTTTTATTCTCTTTAATTGAATTCACCCTCTACGTCTGTCCTGGACACCAAACCTGCACATGCAAAAACTACTGGGTGTCTGAGATTTTCCTGTCAGTGTATAATCTTCAGGGGCAGAAGATCCCTTGTGACTATGATCTGTCATTAGTGACCACAGACACTGGCTTTTCTAAAGCATCGCCTTTGATCTTCTTTACTAATTTCTCACTGCAGATTTTTCATTGGGCAAAAAAATAGCCTGTAGATGATGATGATGTATAGACACACAAAATGTATGACACTAAAGCCAAAATGTGTTTTTAACATTGGTTTAACTGGTAACTCTTATCACATAAGGAGATACCCAAAACATCAACTGATTGCCAAGAATTTACACTTAGAATAATAGACTATACATATTTTTTTCCTTGTGGTACAAATACGTTATCATTATAAAACCCTGCTTGTGTCTTTCAAAGGCACATACATCAGACAAGATACTGACTACTACCCAGAATCTTAAAACATACAGTTTTAGAAACAACCACATAACTGTTTCCATTTTACTGATTTAATAATAATGTTCTATTCATTCATACTACTTTTATTTACTGCTGATTTTGTTGTTGTCAATGCAAACTTAACACCTCCTCTAGGTTTATCGGCTGTCTGGATAAATTCTGAATAATGTTAAACACCATTACATAACATTATATTACATGTCATTTGGCTGACGCTTTTGTCCGATTAGTTCACTCAACATTTTATGAGGGGCTATTTTTTAGGGGTTCAGTATCTTGCCAAGGACACTTCGGCATGCAGATGGGGAAGAGTGGGGATTGAACCTGCAACCTTCTTGATGAAGAACGACCACTCTACCCTTAGGCTGTTAAGCTAATTGAAATTCAACACTTCCTGCAGTTACTGTGAATTACATCACTTGTGTTGCTGTTCTAATGAAATGAGTGCTGCAGAGATGTAGATAACTACTTTTTAATATGCAAGCCATAACTGTACAGGTTACACCAACTCGCCATCAATGTTCCTGATCTTACTGTTGTAAACACAGTAGAAGTGAGACACACACTCACTTCTAAATCGCCTCTGGTGAGCATCATTCATTAGTGTCCTGCAAGTTCTTTTTCTCTCTGATTGGTTAATACTTGTTGCCTTGTTGGCTGGGTCGGTTGGTTAAGGTATAACGAGTGGTGATAAGTTAGTTAGGACAAGAATATAAGAGTAAGCCAACCAGAGGCAGCGTAAAATGCCTGATACATGTTTGTCTTCCTAGAAAAATATATCACCTGCCCTTTACCTGACCTCCTGCTTGAAGCAGTTCTTGGCTGCTTCCTGCAACTTGCTGTGCCACTCGGAGTTCCTCATCTCCTCTGGGATGTTTACATTTAAATACTGTGCTGGTGCAAACCAAAGAGTCACAGTTGACAGACCCTGTTCAGAGGGTTCAGAGGAGAGAGACCGGGACATGGACTCTGGGATACAGGATAGAATAGTATCAGTGTTTGACTGACAACATTTTATTGGTTTGACTGCCTCTCTCTCCATTATACTGACAGAAACGCATTGTTCCCTTTTAGATTCAGGTTTAAAGCTGCTTTAAAGTGTGCAAAAGATTTGATTTAGTTAAAAACAACCAACCAGACCACTACGAATCTGTTACGATTTCCCGAACCAAAACGTAGGCTGGGTTCAGACGTTGGTTTCGTTTAGTGATACGCGAAGACGGAACCAGGACACGTCACCCTGTCAAACCCTACACGCTGCCACAGCTGCAGGTGTGTATCCAATCACAACCCTGGGACCACAATCCTGGGTAAATCTGAACAAATGCAGAAGTGACTTGTATCTTCAGAGCAGAATGGTCTTTTTTACCTTTACAAAAGTGCGTGTTGTTGCCGCTTGGGAGCAGACACCTGGTCTCTGAAGTCGGAATCAGGAGGAAATCATCTGGTGGATGCTTATTCCCTTGAGAGTTTCCCTGTATCTGCCAGTCTGCTGATGCCCGACTGATCTGACCGACTTGACCACCGACGATACCGTGAGTGCCCTGAACATATAGGAAGGCTGTTTTCACTGAAGCAACACAGACCTTTCTCTTTCTGTTCACTTTCCTGAGTTGTTGGTTGTTGAAGATTGCACAGTTTGATCCGGAACAGTTTATTTAAATTGTATCTGCTTTTCCTTGTTTGAACTGGATTGAACTTTGGACCCTGGGGGAGACTGAAACGGACTTTGTAATGATACGGATTTAACATCGGACTTGAAACAGTGGCAGACACATACACACCCTCAAGGCGTCATTTTTGTTTACTTATTTCAATGTGAAATCAAGCCAGATAATCTAAGATAGATAGATCAACTTTATTGTCTGTCCCAAGTGAGAGAAATTCTCCTTTTGACAATACGCACATAAGTTACATTTGAAAACCCACAGTGCATATTGGCAAAACAAGGCTCAACAATAAATACCATTTACATTTCAAACACATAGCACACATCTAAGTTAATTCAAGAAACATGGATGGTAACAGTTGCCTGATGGTAGTAACTGGAAGGACTGGTGGAGGGGGTGAGATGTGTCCCTTTGAACATGGTAGCTTTCCTTATCACAAACCTGAGGTACAGTTCAGATGGGAAGTTTGACCAAGTTGTTTCAGTCAGGTGGGCCACAAAGCCATGTCATCTGCATACTTAAATGTCATTCCTTCACTGCTGCATGAGATGTTGTTAGTGTAAACAGAGAAGAGAATGAATATCTCTTTCGATTCACTGATCAACAAAGCATTTGTGGTTATTTTAAAAGATGATCGCCAGGATGATTACTTTTGGGGGTGAATACAGGTATACTGAGCTCTGATGCTAATAACTATAACATAAACCTCATCCTTAGCCACAGCTAAGAGTCACGGTTGCTGGTTAATATGACAAACATACTGATGGTGGTTTCTCAGATGTAGCAATCAACATGATGACCCAATCTGATCCTAATGCGGCGTGCATTGATTTCAACTGATGTTCCATCATATCAGCTTAAATTACATAATTCAAGTAAGCAAGAGAACTACTTACCGATAAGGGATATACACACCCCCACACACAACCACACAGTGATGTTATGGTTTACACTGTAAACTTTACAGGAACAAAGGATGTAAGCATCATGTTTGGGCTCATATATATATATGTTTGTGCGTGTGTTGGGGATAATATCAGTCCATCTGTTAATGTAGACACAGATGTTATGAAGGGGGCACTTCTAATGGGTGGTGTGTGTGTTCATATGTGTATGAGCAACTTGTATGTGGACAATGTGTCTTGTATAGTTCTGTGTTTTCATGTGTAGGGCTGGGCTGGGGCATTATGGAGCTCTACCGAGATAAAGGTATAAAGAGGGTAGTGTAGCCCATGTCAGGAGGGCACATTAAAGCCAGGGCACATGTAATCTTTCTGTTGGTCAGAAGAAGATTGTGCTGTTGATTTCATGGTATTAACTGAAGTGCAGAGCATAAGGGAGAGACACATACAGGACCGTGAGACATAGCTGGGGTGAGTTTTTTAAAGAAGTTAAAAAAAAAGACCTGATATTCTACTTAACTGTCAGTGCTAGGGCTGGAGGATATGGCCAAACGTTATATTAAGGTAAACATTTTCATATCAGTTGATATCTATAACTATCAAGAAAATGTCACATTGTTTCTTTTCAAGTTTCGGAAATTATATTGTGATAATTATTTAAATTGTTATTTTCTCCAGTTTATAACATTTTATTTGATCAAATCCCAAATATACAAATTGTAAAGAAATATCTGAGTCCAGCAATTCATCTCAACTTGTATTTCTATTGGAATATAACCTCTGCCATGGCCTTCTAGTTGTTGTTCTGGCCAGTTCATTTCAACCAGTATGTTTTGACTCAGATACCATCACTCTCTGTTTGAACTGTCAGGGCGGTCGCACAAAAAATGCAGAAGTTCATGTTGTAGTTCTAGTTACAGGCATGGTGCTGGAAAAAGTACTTTTGGCAACTTAAAACTGAGGATATCTTGTTTCAGACAACACTCTGTGAAATTAAACATTGGTCATCTTTATATACTATCGATATTGTAATGATATAAAGCAGGTGGAAAATCAGTAAAGTTACACTTTAACTTTAACATTAAGCAACAGTTAAGTTATAAAGTCACTGTGGAAAATTTGAAAATGTCTGGCTTTGGCATCTCCCAGAAGTAATTTAAAAGGACACAATGCATCTACAACCCATTTTTCTACAGACTTAAGTTATACCACTAAACTGGTTTGATATACAATAACTTGAATTTATAAAGTGCCTTTCAAGAGATCCAAGGAAATTCTAATTACAAAAAACATGGTAACAATTTGTATTATGTAAAATGTTATGTATTTTAGGACAGGATTATATAAACACGTACCTGATTACAGAGAGTTAAATAACAAGCTCTATCCTGTCAATGATCTGTTGATCACAGAGACATTGTCATTTATGTAGCAATGTATTTACACCAATGGCCACAAAGAATGATCTAGATATTAAATTCCATATTTCTTGGGAAATTGGAATAACGTTTCCCTTATCAACATGATTGGTAACAATGAAGATTAAGATACATTTATTTGTCCCAAACACATGCACAGACATGCAAGCACACTCATGCAATTATAGGGAAATTTAACCTCTGCTTTTAACCCATCTGGTGCAGGACACACAGAGCAGTGAGCAGCCATGTACGGCACCCGGGGAGCAGATGTTTGGGAAGTAAGGTGCCTTGCTCAGGGGCACTAAACAGGGTAGGGAGAAGCCTCTTGGATTTTTGGACAGACAGGTTCGTCTTTTTGTTGTTTCTCCGTGGAGTCGAACCAGAGACGAACCAGAGACGAACCAGAGACCTTTTCTGCCCATAGTCAAAGTTTCTGCCACTAGTCCACCGCCTCTCCATAGTCCGCCTCTCCCTCACATTATGCTCAAAGAGCACACCATAATGTGAACCGTGTCCTTCATTGTGTGAGTATATTGTCCCTTCATAAACCCCGAGAACTCTAAGTATACTGCTAAAAATACTAAATAACTGCAAACTGTGTTTCTTGTCAACTGTAAGCCTTCAAGGTAATATTTGTATTGCACACATCTTTTAGTATTATTTGCCACACCAGAAGCATGATTCTTACAACTTTTATCAAGAGAATTACTCGCATTACTAACGACATCCAGATGTCATGACATGTAGGATGACATGGCCTGAGAATTATCTTTCCATGGGCCAGAAAAGCAGCATGAGAGCAGTGGCAACAACAGCACTTAATAAAGCGTAATGTTATTAATACAGGGGCAGATAAATATATTGGACATGTTCCAGTCACACTCCTTCATCCAAAAGTGAGACACTGAAAAAAGATTATATTGGTTTTTTATGTTGTCTAATATGAGTCCCAGGTCAGCACAGGTCATAATCTGATTTCTTGCTGCCCACGTTTGCTGCTTCACTGATTAAATGCCAGTATTACCATGTAACCTTTAGCTGGAAAGTTACACACACACACACAGTTTTCTCCATCTGCAACAATAAGCAGCTTTTGCTGTCACTCATCTCCCACAGATAGATACATACTGGCCTCTATACACAGATCCATTCACTTACTCAATCATTCTTTCTGGGGTTTTTCTTATTTGTCAGTCTAACTTTCACACATGCCTGCCTGTTGAGCCGGTATTGATACCCTCTTATTGTGCAATGTGGAGTAGACCTCCTCTGTTCCTTCTTTCTCTGGAAATGTGAGAGGGCACAGAGAGAGACAGAGTATACTCCTGGTCAGAGCTTGTTGAAAGTCTGTCACAGTGGTGAAATTGAAATTGTGGAGAGGAGGAATGATGTGAAATTAGTCATGTCCTAAACTCCTATGGGTTCATGCTGAATTTCACTGAAGCGGAAAAGATGTCAGGGGGGAATGTGAATCAAAGCGAAACTGGAAAGTGCAATGTCTTGGTCCTTTTGTTGTAGATTTTTCCCTTTTGAATATTAAAACCATTAAAAACAAATCAGAGGATAATTTCAGGTCTATTAGAACTGAGGATTTATTTTAGTAGATTTAGTAGCATGTCAGTAGTCAAGTGTACGTAAGTGTGCACCTAAAAACAAATGCCGGATAAGAAAACATGGTTCATGTCAGAATCTGCTTGTTATGGGAAAGTTCTTCTTTAAAACGGTTGGTGAATGAGGCTGTTTGAACTTAACAAGTTAAGAGCTGGAAATTAAAAATCACTCAAATAGAAGTTCAAAATCCGAAGCTAGAAGGTGGTTAGATTATTACCAAGTCTGTTGTATGGAGATGAAACTATTGTGGCTGGATGTAGCTGAATGTAGCTGATTTGACTTGAACCAATAAACTAAAGCGGGACTCAACAAAAAATAACACAATCCAGTCCTTTAGCCTTCATCGGAAATGTAGCCTCATTGTGCCTGTGGCAGCTTTCATGTCCTTTGGATTTTTCAGAGAGATGTTTTAGGCTCAAAAAACAGCAAAGATGGGAAGGTGTAAAAGACTAGAGTTAGTCACCTCTGTTTCTCATAACAAGAGTGGGAGAAGCTCCGGGTGTAAGCTCGTCCTCATCACTTGCTGCGGAATCTGTAAAACAGGTCGGTCCAGACCAAGCTCTTTTGTCCTTTGTTTTTCTTGTTGGGGTGTTTTTGTAAAGAAATCACCAAATTTAACACAGTTCCATTTAAAGTTGCGGTATATTTACAGGTCAGCTCGCAGTGGACGTAACTCAGTATTGCCAGGCGTAAAAAAAAAAAAAGTAAATTAATACCTATTGGCTGTAAATAAAAGTGGGAACGTACATGGCACAGAGAGGTGCGACTCGAGGAAAATCTGCCTCAGCATTTCTGTTTCAGTACGTCATTGAGGAAACACTGCTTTTCCAGATCCACACGAAAACAAGAACCGTCCATGTTTTTGTAAATGGTACACCAAGATAGTAAAATGGAATTATTATTGAATGTAAATTAATGTATTTGTAAAAGAATACACATTACAAACAGGAATAATTTGACGAAGTAAAATTTGAAATAAAAAAACATTCAAATAATAATCACACAGTTAAAAAATGTTATCTATTTATACATTTTTATTTATAAAAGGGCTAGTGTGATCACTGCCCTCCAGCTGACCACAATCTTCCCCATCTGCATGCAGAAGTGTCCTTGGGCAAGATACAAAACCTCAAATTGTTCTTGTACATGTCTTCTCTAAATTACAGTAAGAACCTTTATAAAGACATATCTATTTGCACTTATTTAACACTGATGCTATTAGACAATTTACAGGTAAAGAAGTAAATAGAGTTGACATCTCTTAGTGCTTCCCCCTCGTTTTCCTCTCATTTCTTCACTGTTTTGTCCTGCTGACGAATGTCCGACTTGTTAGGTAATACCACCCACTAACTTGTAAGCACTGTGGCAATAAATGCAACCACATGCTGCTGTGTGTGTGTGTGTGTGTGTGTGTTTGTGTGCGCGCGTGTGCGTGCGTCTGCATGCTTTCTTATGTGAACTATTAACCACTTATAGGCATAAGGCACAGGGTCAAGAATTTACATAAAAATTATACAGTTTTGGTCCATGGTGCCCACTGCTGCGTATATGTACATTAGGTGATGAGGGTCTACATCCTGAGCTTATCTGCTCAGACAATTAATTCATGAGACAGTTTAAATTTCTAGTTTATGATGTAGAAGTCTGACACTTTTTAGCTTAAATGTTCTAAAATTCCTCTCAACAAATATTAATTTTTTTTTATCCCGGCCAGGATTAGTTACTATTCAGAAATATTAAAGTAGAAAATAGACATTGGTCAGTAGGTGATAATGGAGATCCAATTATCCCCAGCCACAGGTCTTGGATCAGAGAGAGGCTATGGAAATGACCACCCCTGTGTCCTTTCAAAGGAAAAGGATTCAGTTCCCTATCCTAAGCCTGTAGTGGGAAATTCTTCACATATAGTAAATGTTTAATAATGGATAAACTACAAATAATTATTTTTATAATTATTCATTGGTGTTTTATAAAATCCATCAACCTTTTGCCTCATATAAAAAACAATTAAATAATCTCAAGAATACAAGGAAATCCCAGCTAAATATAAGGCTTCAAGGTAGGTTATACATACAAGGTTTTTAGGTGATAGACTACTCCGAGGTAGTCATGGTGTGCTGGGTAGACTGTGTCTTTCAAAGGATGCAGCCCCTGAGTTGAGACACAGCTAATGTGTGTTCATATGTGCAGCTTATTCACAACAGAAGCTCAGCATGCTTTGTCATAGATGCAGGAAAAGCCATCTGTCATCTCCATAAAGCAGTGTCTTTTCTGCTGCACTTAAAGTACAGCAACCTCCTCACGTCCCTTTAATGATGTATCGGATTTGGAGGATTCTCTCTCTTTCTGTGACTCTGTCTGTATTGGAGCCACAGAGCTCTTATGTAATGCTTGTGGTATTACGTAAGTGTTGGAGGTGGCAGTGGCCGGGGTTGGGATGGGGGGGGGCTCTGTCCCTGGAGTGACAAGCAATCCGTCTCCGCTGGGTCAATCCACATTGATTCCACACAGCTCAGGGATTTGACAAGTTATGTGTGTGTGTGTGTGTGTGTCCCTGCACTTATATCTTTAGGAGGAACATTTTAAGCATAGACCCTACAGTGTGAGGGTCATTGACTTGTCCTCATTTTTTCAAATGACTGTTTGAGAGTTAAGACTTGGTTTTGGGGTAATGGTTTTTCTAGGTTTGGGTTAGGGCAGGGGTAGACAACCTTTACTATCAAAAGAGCCATTTTGCCCCCTCCTCCCCCAAATAACAATAGTCTGGAGCCCCAAAACATATTTGATAACACAGCTTATAAAGTTTTATATATAGTTTTTTAAATTATAGTTTGTTGCATTTATGAAATTATAGAACGACAATAAAGAAAACTGTTGACATTTTATTGCTATTTTTACCTGTTACCACAAAGGAAAGCACCAACCTCTTATGAAGAGGAGAACAAAATACACTGGCATGTTTAGGCCTACTTTGAAATAAATTGAACACATAACTATGCTTTTTCGCTCTTCTCCAGCTCTGTACTTTTCAGCAAATGCTTTGTCCTTGTTTTCGAAATATCTTTAAACATTACATTTTTGTATCGGGTGTGTACATGTTTGCCAATTCCTCGCCACATATCAATCATATAGGTAAGCCAGCATCGTTGGCAGTGAAAGCAAATCTGTCCACGCAGAATTAAACTCTCTATTTTCCTCCCAGACCTTTCTTTTTGATAATTTATCCATGGTTAGTGTAACGAGGATAGGGGGTCGGAAACTCTAGATCAGCGACCTGCAGGGAAAAGCGCTGGGCCGTAAACGTAATAGGATGTGACGCATATTGTAGTTGACGAAATTTTAAAACAAAAAGTGAGAGCACAGAGGACACAGAACCTGAATCTCGGTACAAACCACCTGCAGCTTCTGCTCTGATCAAGAAGCTGCGGCGCTGATCTCTGAACAGCTGTGGCCAGAGAAACTCTGTGTTTTCACCTTTTCCATAGTTAAGAAGCAGTCAGTCAGTGACCAGCTGCTTCACGTGACAAACTCTGATCTCACTGTGTCTCTCTGAGTGAGTGAGCGGGGCAGAGCCCCGGGGCCGGTGTATGTGCGCACACACACACACACACACACACCTTCGCCCGCTCCTGGTATTTCATGACGGCCGAATACGATGGTGATTTGAAAAAAATGAACTTGAACGTGACGTTCACTCACGTTCATCATATGAAAACTGATTCCATAAGTTTACTGTTCACAAAAAATATGCTTGAAATTAACAACACTGAACAGGGGCTGAAGAGCCACATGCAGCTCCAGAGGCGCGGGTTGCCGACCCCTGGGCTAGGAAATGTATGACAATGAGTGTCCTCACGATAGAAGAATTAGTAGTAAAAAACGTGTGTTTGTGCGTATATAAGTGTCACCTCATTTGTTTTATTCTCAGAAATGAACAAACTTTCATCATTAATTTGTTTTTACATTAGATTTTCGATTTATGTTTTTGAGCATTATGTTTTGCAATCTTTGTGTTTTTTGTCAGCAACATAAATGTGCAGATTAGAAAGAACTTGTTCATGTTTTTGTCCATCCATGAAAAAAAACAGTTTGGCAGTAAAAGATTTCATCTAAATACTACATGGTCTTCATTGCTTCATTGCTTAATTTAACATTATCATAGCTCTTGTGTTAAATGACCTGATGCCGCGGTTACTTGAGTAAAGACATAATAATATCTCTTTTGGATGGAGAGGGGCTGCTGTTAAATTTGACACAAAGAGAAAGCATGAAAGGAAAGGAAGAAATTGGACATAATCTTGCATCTTTGAGTCTTTCATTAATTTTGAAATATAAAAGCAGTTTTATGCTTTAAACTAGATTTTGTTTTGGCCGACTCCAATGCTCATATTCACACACTAATAACCTGATTTCCTTCCGGTTCTTCTCATCCTTTTTTGTATAAACCCTTTCAACAGAATGATTCCATCCCAGTACTAGCTAGCCTAGGTAGTAAATGTCCAGAAACAGCTTTAATAAAGGAACTCTTAGAGATTTTTCCCTTATTCTAAATGAAACATTATGCAATGCTTTGTTTCACTCACTGTTTGACATCCACTCTTTTTTCAGAATATGTATCAAGATTAGGGCAGTATGAGAGGGTGGCATTATTGCAGCACTGATGTCAGCCGCCATAAGAGTTTGTTTAATCCTAAATCTGATGCATGCTTATATATGACAGATTGTTTTAAACACGAGAAGAAAGCCTTTATACATTAACATATCAAGCATTTAGCAGAAGCTTTTATCCATTGTGACAGAGGGCAAAAATGGATAAATCCTGTGTAACATAAATACATTTCGCATCCATGAGCTCTTCTGGCAGGGACAGGGGTGGCACCCTGACGTACACACTAAACTACAAGAAAAGTCAAACTTCCTAGATTATAAATGTTATCTACACATCAACATGCAGTGGCAACATTTCTTCCAGGCCAGTTAATTAATGCGTCCTCAGAGGCTGTGGTTCAACCTACACTCATGGTTTGTTCCGAACAACAGTGCATTTATACTTCTGTCCATCCTTTACCTTTGCATGGATGTTAAGCAAGACATCCGCTAGTGGACAAACAAGTCAAGTGAAGTTGAAGCTAGATTAATTGTGTTAAATTAGATACTTGCCATGTCTTTGTTTGCCAAAGAATTGGTTAATCCACCCCGTCAGCAGCATCCCCACTCCGCCTGTTGACAGCCTTGTTGTATGCCTGAAGGAAGCGGTCTCGCATGAACCTCCACTTCTACCTTGTCCTCTTTCAATTCCGAATGGCCACCGATCTCCTCCCAACTGTTCTGCACCAATTGTTGTTCCTGAGCCTGTGCTCAAAGATACATTGTATAGATGTTTAAAATTTCCAAACATGGCTTGTTTCATTTTACCGGGCCTAAATTTTGTTCAGGGGGATGAAGTGGAGACACGTCATCCATCTGTAACTACAATCACAATTAGAAAACTAGGGCTACGTTGTAGCACTTGCGGGCCCGAGCACCTGCACGTTGAAGCCTGTTGCAGTCGGGGGAGAGAGCGGTCGATGACCAAGCGCACGTCTCAGCGTTGGATGCGTTTTCCTCTCTGTGGCAAGGATAAAAGCTTCACTTCCTGTAGCCACCAGGGGGCGCTGTGATTTAAAGTCATGATTTCTGTGTAGATGTCATCAGGCTGGGACTCTAGTCTTACATGTCTAGTTTGGACTCAATTGGACAATAAACGCTTCACTTCCTGTAGCCACCAGGGGGCGCTGTGATTTAAAGTCATGATTTCTGTGTAGATGTCATCAGGCTGGGACTCTAGTCTTACATGTCTAGTTTGGACTCAATTGGACAATAAACACTTCACTTCCTGTAGCCACCAGGGGGCGCTGTGATTTAAAGTCATGATTTCTGTGTAGATGTCATCAGGCTGGGACTCTAGTCTTACATGTCTAGTTTGGACTCAATTGGACAATAAACGCTTCACTTCCTGTAGCCACCAGGGGGCGCTGTGATTTAAAGTCATGATTTCTGTGTAGATGTCATCAGGCTGGGACTCTAGTCTTACATGTCTAGTTTGGACTTGATTGGACAATATATGTCAGAGATACAGAACCTCGTGTTTGATGGCGTTTAATCAAACTTTGACGCCACGGTCACACGGCCATAAAACCATATGAATATCTTCGGGGGGGGGGGCTGTTGATACACACATGTAGTTTGAGTGAGATAGAACCATGAACACTGAAGTTACAGCAATTTTTTGTTTCACGGCCAGTTGATGAACTTTGACGCCACGCCACGGTCACACGGTTTGACGAAGGATAAATCCCTAAATCAATTTTTATCTCCATCTTGTTGTGATGACACTCATCTGAATTTGAAGTTGATCTGATAAAAGCCCTGGGACAAAGTACATTAAAGTAAAAATGGCCAAAATGGCCACTAAACCCAAAATGGCGGACTTCCTGTTTGGTTTAACCTATCGATCCAAGAGACTTATTTGTTTATAATGTAAAGACACATGCCCTATTAATTTTTTGTACAAGTCGGCCAATCGTAGCGCCGGGGCTGCCCTTTAGGGGGCTCTAGTCCATTTTTTTGCCACTCCCATTTCTTAAAACCATATGAATATCTTCAGGGGGGGGATGTTAATACACACATGTAGTTTGAGGGAGATGGAACCATGAACACGGAAGTTACAGCAATTTTGTGTGTCATGGCGAGTTGATGAACTTTGATGCCACGCCATTAATAATGCGTTTGACGAAAAGTCACAGTAATCTTACATCTTCATTATCAATGTCTTGAGACCCATTTGATAGAGTTTGACATGGTTGAGGTCAGTGGATGAGGAGGAATACATCCAAGTGTAAGACATGCAAAAAACAAGACATTTCCTGTTGCCACCAGGGGGCGCTGTGATTTTAAGTCATGATTTCTGTGTAGATGTCATCAGGCCGGGACTCTTGTCTCACGTGTTTAGTTTGGACTCGATTGGATTGTGTTTGTCCGAGATACAGAACCTCGTGTTTTGATGGCGTTTAATCAAACTTTGACGCCACGCCAAGGTCACACGGTGTGACGAAAAGTTGATTTTTTAAGTCAGTCTTTTTCTCCATCTTGTTGTGATGACACTCATCTGAATTTGAAGTTGATTTGATGAAAGCCCTGGGACAAGTACGTCAAAGCAAAAAACGCCAAAATGGCTAAAATGGCCACTAGATCCAAAATGGCGGGCTTCCTGTTGCATTTTTCATTATGCCCATTGAGACTTTTTTGTTTGTCTGGTCATGATACACGTGGGCCACGATTTTTGTGTTGATCGGTCAAAGGGAAACCTAGGGGCGGCTTTCCAGGGGGCGCTGTTGAGCCATTTTGCCACGCCCAATTCAAATTACTCCAGAATACTAAAATATCCGCAGACCCTGAATTTCCTGCAAAGTTTCATAACTTTTTGAGCATGTCTAGACCCTGAAAAACCCCCCGAAAGGGAAATAATAATAAAAATCCTTACAATTTCAATAGGGCCTCTCACCATTCGGTGCTCGGGCCCTAATACACCACAATTCGCCGGAACACCAATACTGCACACAGTACGTGCTTCTCCGGACTGCCGCTTGGCCCACTGGCAACAGCTGACGCCCTGCTCTGGGTTTTATTGGCCACACCCTGATTCCAGAATGGCCTCTGTGGAGGTGCTTCAAGAGCACCCACCTGGAGAAAGTGAAAATATTATCCTCCAACTTCCCAACACAGTTTGCATTTTTGGTCTTATACTTTATTTTTACTTACGCTGTTTTACATATCTGCCCTTAGCCAATGTTTCCTGCTGTAACTTCCTGGTCAATTTATCACTCACTCTATTTAAAAAATATCATAATTTGGCATGACATACTGTAAAAACAATACAAATACAACTGAATTGAATTGAATATGTTTGTTTGAATGGGAGATATTTCACAGTGTGTTGCCGGTTCTTCCCTCAGGAATGGTCTGTGTCATTGCCAAGTTGAAGTGAAAGAAAACAGAAAGAACAGCTTTGTGTAGATCACAAACACACAAGAGACACACACAAATATATGGATACACACAAAGAGACACACAAACACACACATCTCTGATCGAAATAGAGTTGGCCTGTGCCCATGCCTGCTTGGCCAGTTCCAGTGAGCCTCTAATCTGTGAATTGAAAACACAGTCCTCCTAGATGCAAAAGAAGCAGTCATGGCGATAGTATCTGTTGTCTTTTTGGGCTGTGGAATTGGCTTAAAGCGATAGTTCACTGAAAAATGAAAATCCACTCATTATCTAGTAATCGCTACACCAATGTAGGGTTGGGTGAAGTGTTTCAGTCAACAAAACACCTTTGGAGTTTCAGGAGTAAACAGTGTTGCAGCCAAATTCAATACAATTGAAATAAATGTTTACCACTTCGTTTAATTTGAGAAAACGACCTAAAATTAAATAAAAATAACATACCTCCATACTGCTCTTGTGGTGTCATCTAAGCGTCTGGAAGCCCAACATTCAAATTCAACTCGAAGTGGTGTCATTTACACCATGTTTTAGCATAGATGTCTTCTGATATCCTCCTCAGAGCCCCAAATCATTCGCACACACACACACCGGAAACACGACACACACAGCACACAAGCTTTTGCCCAAGGGCACGCCCTAGTGTGCGCGATACTATCGCTACATCCCGTACCTGAGATTTAGGCTAAAAACGCGGTGTAAATGACCCCGCTTCGAGTTGAATTTGAAAGTTGGGACTTATTGACACTTGGATTACACCACAGGAGCAGTATGGAGTAATTTAATGTTTTTTCAGTTATTTTATTACGTCTGAAAAATTGGTCCACAGTGACTTCAATTGTATTGGATTTGCCTACATATCTCTCTCTCTCTCTCTCATGTGAATGATATAAACAATGTGTCCAACGTTAGACAGTGCAGAGAAGATAATTGCTCTCCTGAAGGTTTATGCAGGCAGTAGTGTAGTGTGTGTGTGTCTGTGTGTGTGTTTGGCACTTATCTCAGGAAGACTGATTGGTTGTGAAGGTTTAGTGGGAATCACGTTCCACATCTGGAAATAGTACTGCAATGAAACTGGGGCAGTTTTCAGGGAAGAGATAATAAACCACTCCTTACTGACAAACTCTGAATTTTATATCTGACATATTTAGCTTATGCTGTTATACAGCTCTTATAGTGGATTTTAAGGCAGTCTATAAAGTGTGGTGAGAAGCAGGGAGAAAGATGGACCTATATAAAAATTAGTTGTACAAAATGAACACAATTTACGTCAATATTTGATAAAGATTCCCGGATTGATGGTGAGCCCAGCGGTCTTGATTAGGTGAAGGACTTGTCGAAGGTGGGCCACATCTTCCTCTCATGTGTGGCTAAAGATGACAACATAATCCAAGTAGGTCGCTTAAAACTATGGCACCTTCCTCAAAACTTGGTTCATGAGGCCTTGTAATGTTGCTGGTGCCCCCTGGCAGCCAAAAGGCATCACCTTGAACTGAAACATGCCATAGGGCAGGGGTGTCCAAACTACGGCCCGCGGGCCAACTGCGGCCCGCCATCCATTTTTAATTGGCCCGCATCAATGTCTAGAAATATAATTTATAAAAAAAAAAAAAGTAGCGCTCAAGTGGCACTTACTTAAAGCACTTTTTTTTGCTTTATGAGGCCAGGCTTCTTCGACAGGGGAGAGGCCGGTGCATGCTTCTGCGTTTTCAGAGACACGCAAGAAGGGGCACGCAAGCACGCAAGAGCCCTTGCATGCTTGCGTGCCCCGTCTTTCGTGCTTGCGTGCATTCACCAATTTTTTTAACTATACGACAAAGCTACGCAAGCCTCACGCAGCCCGCAAGGCTGTGATTGGTCCGCTAACTACATCCTTTCCAGAGTCATATTTCCGGTTTCATGCCCCATAATACCGGCAGAAACCAAGGAAGATTTAGAAGAACGTATATGGACCAAATAGAAGAGCACTTGGCAGAAGAGATCTGAAAGTATGACCACTTGTACAACCCGTCACTGACTAAATACAAGGACACGCAGATGACCTGCAATTCCTGGAAGGAGATCTCGGCTGACGTCGGTTTGCAGGTCGACGAGTGTACGAAGCTGTGTAGAAAGATCAGGGACAAATTTGTCCTCCAGAAAAAGTAATAAAAGGTCGACAAAGACTGCCACACACAAAGAAGGTGTCTCTAAGGTTGTCTTCGAAGTCAATACAAAACCTCAACGAACCATCTTTCTTTGGGACAAACACAATGGAGCTGTACCACTCAGAAGTTGAAGCTTCAATTATTCCTAGCTGCAACATTCCCAGCCCAATGTCTTCCCAAACCATTCTGGGATCCTATAGCACTTTTGATGGGGGGCAGCATCTGCCTTCAGGTGGACCTTGTGCTGGACGAAAATTGCGAAACCTCCTACTTTCCTGGAACATTTCTAGATCCACTAATGCCCCTGTCATTTGGCCAACCGCTTACTGTCATTGATTGGGAGCAACAGCAACATCTTCTTGGTGGAATGGGGTGGTCCTAATACCCTTAACCCCTAACAACTGATAGACTCGCTGCAGCAAATTGGATAGGAAGTTTGTGCCACAGTCTGTGAGGATCTCCCTAGGTATGTCTTCCTGTGAAAACAACTGAAAAAGACATTTCACAACATTTCTGGCCTTAACAGATCTGAGGTGAAAGACTTCTGGGTGTCGGGTGGCATTTTCACAAATTACCAAGATGTATCTATTGCCTGAGGATCTTCTCTCGAGGGGCCCCAATACATCTATGCCTATCCTGTCAAATGGGGTCTCAAAGACAGATCATACTGGAAGCTTTGCACGGGCTACTCCCCTAGGTGAAGTTAATTGACATTTCTCACATGAAGCACAAAAATCCTTTAACTTGGTATACTAGCATGGCCAAACAAATCTACTCACATCCTTCAAAGGGATATTTGGAATCCCAGGTGGCTTGCCCAAGGGATAGAGTGACCTAGCTTCATGCCCTGTGTGTAAGGCTCCCTGGCAAAGCTGGGTCTGGGAACTGCACACAAAAGGGAAGATGTATACTGAGTGTGACCTATCTCGTTGCACTGGTAGCAACTTGAAAAGCTTTTTTTGTTTGGGTTTACTAAGAGAACTGCCTGCCACTGGTACTTACCATGACCGGTGAAGTGGCTGTCATGGACAAAAGTGGATCTTCTCCCCTCGTTCTGACAGGAAAACCTCTGCAAGGATGGCAGCTTCCTCTGCAGACTTTTAGTCACGTTCACAAATCCAGACTTCCAGTTCTGTGCCCACCATCCTCAAAAACTGTTTTAGAATCAGCAATTCAGAAATATCTTTCACTGTGGAGGCCTCTGGTTTGACCCTTTTGTTAAACATACATACAATTCAGGTGGGGTTTCACCCTGATTAATGTCTATTGAACGAAATCTTCTCCTGTAGGTGTTGACCAGGGGTGCCCAATACGTCGATCACGATCTACCGGTCGATCACAAAGGTAGTGTGGGTAGATCGCCTCACGCATGCACGATTGGACAAGAGGCAGTCATGTGGACGCTCCGGCGCTCTCAGTGCAAATTTATGAACGCGCCCATTCACGTACCTGCCCTTAAAACCACACTTAAGTTACAAGTGCCGTCTAGTCTCTCCAGCTACTTACCCCCTTGGTTTTTTTTCGTCACTGCCAGGATGCCTTCTTTGACCTTTTCATAATCTTCAGCGACATAAATGTCTATGAGAACATAGCTTACTTGTGAGCAGAGGGACAAGATGAATATTACTGCTTGGCTTGACAGGCCCTCAAATGTCCCCCCGTCATCTTCATCATAATCATCATCATCATTGACACAGCATACAATTTTGCTCTCCCATGCTTTCCTCAAATGTGCATGGATCTGTGTGAACTGGTGCTGCTTGCTCCCTTAAAAGAGGTTACTCACATGCAAGACCTAGTCCTGGATTAACTGTGGCCGGAACATACTTACATAAAATAACCACTAAACGAAATAGCAGTAGGGTATCTTGAACTTCTCAATATTATACACTAATATAGTTAGCAGTCTCTTGCTTAGCAGTGTTGCATTATGCTATGCTAGACCCAGTTCCATCACTGAGTCCAAAGAAGAAGGCAGAGACATTTTTTGTGCTTTTTGCAACACTGCATGAAAAGAAGCGTTTGTGTCAATCTGTGTCGCAGAGAAGTGTTGGCACATCCTTCGGTTAACGACTTTCACACGTATCTGCAGGCAGCAAAGGAAACGCTCAGGGTTCCTGCAGTTGTCAAGCCTGTGAGCTGTTGAGATTTGACCCCCCCTGCTCCAACTCCTAGAGGACGCTTTCACATGCAAATGACAATGCTCTGAGCTTCACAAATGCAAATCAGTTTCCCTGAGAGCAGATAACACCAATGCGTAAGAGGCACCAACAAACTATCTGGCTGAGTAAACCAGGCTTAAAATAAATATTAAACCTGAAATTTTAAACCACACCTCTACCAGCAAATAAATGGTGCTGGGTATGATCATCTGTGTCCTGTAAGCTCCAAACTTCTACTGGCTTTCCATAAAAATATCTGTCCTCCCAAAATACTGGCATCAAATTCACATGTCAATGGCAAACTAAGCTGTTCCATGAATTATAAATGGTACCTTTTCACCACTACTTTCAAAATTGCTATGAAACATTCATTGATTTAATGATTTAATAATAAAAATAGTAATATTTAATCCCCCATGGACTGCACAGTGACAAAACACAGCAGCCGGCTGTTTGGATACAACATACATCTCCACTCAGTTTGATTATTATTTTAAATATAAAGGAGACACAATATAGAGCTTAAATTCCTTCATAATTTGAACTTCAATTGTCTAATTGTTGTTATTAAACTTTCTCAGTATTCCATTAAAACAGTCAACACTTTTATCCAAAGCGACTTACGATAAGTGCATTCAACAATAAGGTTACGAACACAGAACAGCGTGAATCATGTGTGTAAATGTACTAAACACCACAAAAAATAAACCTGGCCTCAGTCAAATACTTATCCCATATGAATTAACCGCTGCTCACGTCACCCGCTCGCGTCATCAGCTGATGGACTCGTCCAATCAGAGCCTCGTAAACGCCGTGCAGCAGCGTCGAGTGTCCCGCAGACAGGAAGCGGGTCGTGTTTAGCTTGTCCCGTACGAGTGACTCTGTCTTCGGGGTAAATAACTTGCTGAAGTCGACACGACGCTTTTCCCTGGAGGAGAAGATGAGTGCGTGTGGAGGCAGAGCCGCGGGCCCGGTGTGGACGAGTCGAGGCGGAGAAGACGGGCGCACAGTCCCTGAGTTACGGTGAGCTAGAGCCGCCATGCTAACCACTAAGCTAACTGGTACATCTGAAAGCATGTCCGCCACTCTTTGGGATAGCGAGAAAGTTGCTTAAATACGAATACAGCATCGAGTGCTGGAGCAGATCTAGTGCATGTGTAAATATGTATGAATTACTTAGATGTAACAGTTTGTTCTCGTTAAGTTTTTTCATCAACGTGACTTTTTTCTGTATGTTTTCACAGCCTCAGCCCCCCCCCCCCCCACACACACACACAAACAAAGAGGCGTTAGGCTGAGACGCTGAAAGTCCGGATTTAAAGTGCAGAAAATGAAGCCATTGAATGTAAGTAACTGTTTATGAATTGTTTTGGTGTTTTTTTGCTGTGGATCTTCCAACGGTGATGCAGCGCGGCTATTTCCGTTTATTAATAATAAAGTCATGTTACATGTGTTGTTTTCCAGCTGCCTGTCCATGACGTACAAAGACACACTATGAGCCAGTATGATCCGACCAGACCTTACATCAGCATTGAGGAGTTGTCGGAGAAGAAAGAGGGTAAGGTTATATTCATTAAATAATTTTCCAGTTACATGTAAAGGTGTGTGTTGTAATTGAACTGTGCTAATTTTACTGAATGTGTTTACAGCTGATTGAAGCGGGACAGATGACATGGATCCATCCTTCCACAGCCAGGAGTGCACCGACCTGTGTCCCACACTTCATATAAGACTGGAAGCTACACTGATCTCACAGCTACACACCACAGACGTCTACACACTGGAGAAGAGTCCCACAAAGAAGTCATGACCCAGAGGCTGCAGAGAAACATTTCAAGCCTCATCTGAGTTTTTGTACAATATTTTTGCTGTATGTAAATAAAGCTTTCACTCCACATATACCTTGTTCACATTTGTTCCCTGTACAATATGTTCACCTATAACATCAAGCATCACATGAATGTTTAGTTTTAATTAATTGCAGTGCTTTTGGTAAAGGCTTACTTATAAATAATAATAAATATTAATATATACATTTTTATTATAAATATTGTGTGGGAGGGGCTTACCCCACGTGCGGAATGCTGTGACCCCACGTGTGCACTGCAATGACCCATAAGGTGACCAATAGCAACACTTCTACCAACCAATCACGAGTGACATTAGTTTCAAGGGTCTGTGGTTTCCTCCAATGGTGAGTAGAGAGAGGTTCTAGCCAGCGGCTGGACTCCGATTCATATGCTAATTAGATCACACGTCGCGATCGGTCCGCGAGGCTCAGCGAGCCCCCCCGCGGCTCTCTCCTTTGTTCTCCAAATCCCCCTTAAGGTCCGCAAACGCCGATAGACCCACCTTGTCTTCACTGGCGAACGCCGAGGTAACATCATGGAAACAGTTGGTTACAGCAGGGGATTAGGCCTGTCCGTAGAGGTTCACTGTGACAATAATACTGCTTTTCGTCTAGTGCAAGCCGAGTGAACTGTTTGTGCTGGTTGGTTGATCTCCACACAGAATTGGCCACTTCGCAACTTTAGTTCACACAGTTAACTTTATTGTAACGCACATAACTTCGACCGCTCTCTCAGAACAACAAAAAAAACTACCGTGCCTGTCGAAATGCTGTCCTGTTGGCTGCAGTAACTACAGCCACGATTGGTGTGGCTCATACAAAACATGTGGCCCCAGCTGATTGGTGATCTGTATTGGCGTGGACCAAAAGGAGAGCAGTTTGTGGTTCTGACTGGTTTGGCGAATCCAGACCCAGTCCAGGACTGTGAAGGGAGGTGCTCTCACCCTCTGTCTCTTGTCAAGCTGGTGTTTCAGGAGACGCTGACATTCCGCGACCTTGCTGCTCTGCTGGGGAGCTGCTGCTGGAGCTGTACTGCAGTTTGCGCCCCATCATCAAAAGGGATTGAGAGCTGCCAGTAGTGGAGTGTGTTGTTGCCTGGTAGTGCAGTAGCGTGGGGAGTAGTACAGCTTAGAAATGAGACCATCCACCAGGTGCGCTCTGAAGGTCAATTGCTTTTAGAGGTACCCGGTACTTAAGTTATAATTTGGAACGAAGTTTTGGTTCCCAACCTTATAAAGCTCATAACATCAAGAGTCCAATAACATAACCATATACCAACACATCTGTTGTGGTTATCATGGTTATCTGTAATGTGTGTTTAACACATTTAGTATCCTGAACAATTCAAAACTTTTATTTTTGGGTGTCAAATTGACAATTGGATTTATATTGTTTTTAAAAATTATACCTTTCCTTCTTGAGGTTGCAATGGTTTATGATGATCAGCTGTCAACATTGCTGATTCATGACTTCTCAGGACTTAGTACACATTTCATCATAAATGACGAGAATACAAAGAAAGGTCTCCCTGTTTCATTCACAGTTAACCTTCCTTTTCTGGTTGCCCTAGAATGACTTGTTTCTTCAGTGGCAGTTAGGCATCATGTCAGCCACTCTATGTCTCTCTCCGTGCTGCTGTCACTTCCTTTGAGCAGACAGGCTCGTGTTGTGTTTGTGGCACTCAGGACAGGCTGAGGCTGAGGCCGCCTGACTCACAAGCTCTCGGCTGTTGAGAGAGAGAATGTCACTGCACATTGGGTCGCCTTCATGATACACACGCACATGCACACAGACACATACACACACACACACACACACAACAGACAGACACACACACACACACAACAGACAGACACACACACACACACACACAGCAAATAGACATACAGCGGGCAAGTACACAAACACACATCCTTACTGCAAAGACAGCACAAGCACAGATCAAGCCGAGCAAAGCCCAAACTCACACACAGTCACACTGGGCTGAGGCTATTTTTACCCTGGCCACTCATGAGCAGACTCATATGCAACAGGAAACACACATGACAGCTATGAATGAATATGTGGCATATTTTAGCATGTTGTGATTGGTCACTGCTGTCAGAGAATGATGGATTCACAGTGTTGACTCTGTTGGATCAAGGACGGAGTGGTATCAAAGTGTTATGTCACTCTGCTGCACTCTAAACGTAATGTATGCAACACTGGACTCATACTGTGGGTGTGACTCCTCCTTTGTTTTTTTATACTTGAGTTTTTCAAAATAAATGTATCTACTTTTGTCTGTGTGTGCAGGTTTAGCTAACGCTCCAAGAGAGCTGTATGTGATTCACTTGTGAGTAAAAACATGATGTGTTTTAGTTCTCAACAGCCCCGACTGATGTTGTTCTCATCATTTGACAGCTTGAAAGGTTGTCATGCTGAAAATGACAAGCAAGTTCAAAGTCCAGGGTAAACTGCTGTCTTCAGTGATTCCCAGCTGTTTCCTTCGGTGTAAAGAAGTGAATTTGCGGCTTGAGTTTGTAAGCAGCAACATCCCTCTTGCCTAATGTTATCAACATTTCCTTCATTTGCATCTTCCCTCGCACATCAGACATATATGAAGAATCACGACCTTTAGTCTGAATGTCCATTTTATTATACTGAAATTTCTTTAAACTATTCAAGTGTTGGAGTAGAGTAAATATCTGGGAAATCCTGCATCAATATCTCCGAAATCCTGCATCAATGACTTCAAACCATCTGATCAGACCTCATTTCAAGACCAACACACCTACGGGTGCTCAGATGGTTCCCTCTATTGCCATTTAAACTCTGTGGGTGCTGACTGGACAGTTTTCCTTGCACAAACATTAGATCAGGAGTAAGATCAGGCCTCAATGTTTTTTAACAACCGAAGAAC
Source organism: Limanda limanda (assembly GCF_963576545.1). Lineage (NCBI taxonomy): Eukaryota > Metazoa > Chordata > Actinopteri > Pleuronectiformes > Pleuronectidae > Limanda > Limanda limanda. Next base: position 1,163,263 of record NC_083650.1, read on the forward strand.
GTTTTCGCCGGTAGCTTTGTTGCAAGGCAACGGCTGTAAGGGTGGCGGAAGCTAGTGACTCAATAGGAAGACAAGACGGCCTCATTTCGGTTCGGCCGACACGTGGAAGGATGGTAAATGGTAAATGGTTTTGTATTTATATAGCGCTTTTCTAGTCTTGATGACCACTCAAAGCGCTTTACATTACAGTTTTACATTCACCCATTCACACACACACATTCATACAGTGCATCTATTCGCAGCACTTTGTTATTCTATTGGGGGCTAATCAGGGTTCAGCATCTTGCCCAAGGACACTTTGGCATGTAGATGGGTCAGACTGGGGATCGAACTGCTGACCTTTAGGTTGGAGGACGACCAATTTACCCCTCCACAGCCACCCTCTGATTGAGAAACAGCTAATGATTTGACAACCTACAAAACTAAAAAGTCCAGAATATTTGTCCCATGCTCTGTTTTTTGTCCCTTGATTTGTGATTCATTGTGCTAGAAGAAATATTTCACGGCACTGTGGGTCACTATATGGCTGTATCTTTAAATTTACTGCCACTGTGTTGAGTTTACTTTACTTGTCTTGACTTGTATCTATGCTTGCCACCTTTATTGTATTTTTTAGACTTTGGTCAAAAAGAGATTCCATCCTTATGGTATAGTCGCTCACCTCGAGTCGATATTTAATATTTAATATTTTATCTCCTTTCACTGCAACAGCATTTGTCTCTTTGTTTCTCTGTAGCAATCCACGAGTTCCCCAGGGATTACTTCACCTTCCAGGAGCGAGCTGAGGGAGCAGTTGGCCTGCATGTCCTCTGTGTGAGTGTCACCTGGAGCAGTTTGTATAAACACTTGTTTGATATAATATCGCTATTTCCCAAGAAGCCCTTGGTATCTCCATCTGTGAAGATTCATTTGCGCCTCTACCATTGAACTAGTCTCTCTCTCCTCTCCTCTGTATAATATTTGTTATCTTATTGAAATGTCAGACTGATTATACTTAAGAGTAAGAGTTAGTTGCTCTTTGAAAGGGTGTTTCCTGCTTGCATAATTATGCTATTGCATTATCAGTGGTATAAAATGGTTTCAAAAGGATGACAAATAATATCATTCATCACAATATTTCCTGGGACAATATAACGTCCAACAAAATGTGTTATCGTGAGCGGACTACCCTAATATTTTTAATAATGCACCAAATTAAAGGTTTCCTTGCACATATCCAAACTAAATTAGTATTGCACAATTAATTTATCCTGAACCTAAACAATATTAAATCGAATCAAGAACTTGTGAATAGGAATTGAATCAATTTAGGAAATCACCCAGCGGTAATTAAGAAATTACAAATGTATATGGCTTTCAAGAAAATATTTAATAGGTGTTTTATTGGATTCCAAAAAGGCACATTCAAATGCTAAATGATGTGCTTGTGTACCTACTTGAAACGGTTCTGTGCAACAGTGCAACCAATGTTAAAAACTTGTGCCCTTGTGTGATTTCTTGTTCATTATAAACATTAATTTACTATGGCCCTCAAAGGATGTTATGAAATTGATAGAAAAACATTGTTCAGAAAATAATCAAGAAATAAACACTGCTGATATTCCCTCCAATGGGCTTCACCAGTGCTAAGATGTGTCTGTAATACACTGCTCAAAAAAAGCATAATCTCCAGAACATGGAGGAGATTCCAGGAGACAGGCAGTTACTCTAGGAGAGCTGGACAGGGCCGTAGAAGGTCCTCAACCCAACAGCAGGACCGATATCTGCTGCTTTGTGCAAGGAGGAACAGGTTGAGCACTGCCCGAGCCCTACAGAATGACCTCCAGCAGGCCACTGGTGTGAATGTCTCTGCCCAAACAGTCAGAAACAGACTTCATGAGGGTGGCCTCAGGGCGCGACGTCCTGTAGTGTGCCCTGTGCTCACTGCCCAGCACCGTGGAGCTCGATTGGCATTTGCTAAAGAACACCAGAACTGGCATGTCCGCCACTGGCGCCCTGTGCTTTTCACAGATGAGAGCAGGTTCACCCTGAGCACCTGTGATAGACGTGAAAGGGTCTGGAGAAGCCAAGGAGAACGCTATGCTGCCTGCAACATCGTTCAGCATGACCGGTTTGGTGGTGGGTCAGTGATGGTCTGGGGACACATATCCATGGAGGGACGCACAGACCTCTACAGGCTAGAGAACGGCAGTCTTACTGCCATTAGGTATCGGGATGAAATCCTTGAACCCATGGTCAGACCCTACGCTGGTTCAGTAGGTCCTGGGTTCCTCCTGATGCACGATAATGCCCGGCCTCATGTGGCAAGGGTATGCAGGCAGTACCTGGAGGATGAAGAAATTGATGCAATTGAATGGCCCTCACGATCACCTGACCTAAACCCAATAGAACACCTCTGGGACATTATGTTTCGGTCCATCAGACGCCGCCAGGTTGCTCCTCAGACTTTACAGGAGCTCACTGATGCCCTTAGACAGATCTGGGAGGACATCCCACAAGACACCATCCGTTGTCTCATTAGGAGCATGCCGCGACGTTGTCAAGCATGCATACAAGCACGTGGGGGCCACACAAGATATTGAGAAGCATTTTGTGTTGCAGAAATTGAATTTTGGCAAAATGGACAAGCCTGCCACATCACTTTTTCACTATGATTTTCGGGGTGTCTATAAAATTGAGCCCTCTGTAGGCTGAAAACTTTTATTTCCATCAAAGATGTGGCATCCTTTGGTTCCTAAGACATTAAACTATCCATATCAGTATAAATATCCAACATAATTTTTTTTCACAATGAGATCTGATGTGTTTTCAAAGTGTTCCTTTAATTTTTTTGAGCAGTGTACTTGTTATGCAGCAGCTACTTAGAGCACATGATTCTCACACACATATGATGTAGCTATGAATACAGGTCATCAGTCACTGTAGTGGCTAAACATCATAAGAATAGGTTTGTCCTGTAACCCCTTAAATGTCATATTGTTTCACCACAATGTGATGTGCTTGGCAGTCTTTCAGACTCGTAGCCTGGTATCCAGAAAATAAATAAAACAAGGTTGTTAGCTTACCTAATAGTAATTTATTGCAAAATAAACATAAAAATAAATCAAATGTAAATGTCCAAAGTCTAATATCGAGCTGATGGCAAAGAGGATCAGGCTGAGGTCAATGACGGTTTGCGCTGTACAAGCCTGGTTTCCTCACATCCTTTCATTGCACCACCACTCAACACTGGTTGTAAGCTGCTGCATATGTACAATTTGCATTCTGAGCTAAAGAAAATTGTCAAATAATAACCAGTAATTGTAACAATGGCCAACTTTGTTGATGAAAGGTTTATCAGCATGATCTTTGATTACACAATACATTTTGTTAATACAACAACAGAGTCATATCATACTCACCACTCTGCTGCTCTGACTTTTAAAGAAACGTATTGTTTTAAATATAACCAACCAGGGCGGTGGTCGATTATGTCCTTTGAGATGCTCTAGGGCTAATAATGTGAAACATCTGTGCAGAAAGTTTCATGTTTCACTGACTGTAAATTCCGAGTGATAGTGAAAGTGTTTAGCAGATGTTGAGAAGGCATTTATGTTTGATGTGAAAAGTAAAATACCAAAACTACTCTAGATTAAGCAGAGGTTATATCCTCTCCTGTGGAAGCCTGATCTGTTCACCTGTAAATTTGATTTCCATGTCATCATATACACAGTAAAGAAAAAACATTTCCAAAGTGACTGTGAAGCAATTATATGATATATATCGGTCTCATTCTCAAACATGTTAATTTTAAATGTTGCAAATATACCAATATAGGCTGGACCCTTTATCTTATCTATTGATTCCAAAAATGTCTATCTGTCTTCGGTTCACATATCTTATTTTCATAATGGCCTGAGGGACTGCAATGTCGAATTATGGTTTAATTTGTACATTCAATGCAATAATACATTCAATATTAATAAAGCATGAATAAACATTTTATCGGCGCTCTGTAGCAGTGAGTGGGGGTGGGGCAGTGTGCCTTCTACATCCCTGGATTAACTACAGCAGTGTTCGACATCTGGGTCAAAACGTGAGTCAAAATCGCAACCAGTTCTAATATTTAGAGTATATTTTATGTCACCATATTGGACTATCACACATTCACAGGAGTGCGGATGCTGACTTCAATCTTGGCAACAGCACTCATATAATCACCTGTGTTTTTGTAATTTGTCATATAAGTAATACATTTTGTTGCTGCAATGCTTATTATAGAGCCATATAATGAGCTTTTATTAAGACGAGAAAAATATGGAGATCAATAAGGTACAATCAGTTTCATTTTATGAAACAAATTGTCCCAAAAACCTTTTACTGCAGATAAACAATGCAAAGTTGTTGCTAACTGGTCTCTCTCTATCTCTCTCTCTCTCTCTCTCTCTCTCTCTCTCTCTCTCTCTCTCTCTCTCTCTCTCTCTCTCTCTCTCTCTCTCTCTCTCTCTCTCTCTCTCTCTCTCTCTGTGTGTGCGTGCGTGCGTGTGTACGTCTGTGCGTGTGTGTGCTTTGGCCTCTGCAGGCAGTCTACATGTTCTATGCCCTTGCCCTGGTGTGTGATGACTACTTTGTCCCTTCACTAGAGAAGTTATGTGAGGTAAGATGCCACTGGGATTTTACTAAGCTTACATTAACACACAATTCTCGTATTAGCGTTTATTATGGATTTCTATTATGAAGGGTTGCTTTCTTTCTTTCTTTCTTATTATCATAGCGTCTTCAGCTTAGTGAGGATGTTGCAGGAGCTACCTTCATGGCAGCAGGCAGTTCAGCTCCTGAACTGTTCACCTCTGTCATTGGTGAGAAAAACACACAAACAGACAAATTCACAACTTCAAAACCAGAAAGGATTTACAGTGTGAACAGATTGTCTGTAATATGTGATCATCAGTAATTGTGTCTCTGGTGTGTAGGAGTATTCATCACTAAAGGTGATGTCGGGGTTGGCACCATCGTTGGCTCAGCTGTCTTCAACATCCTTTGCATTATTGGAGTGTGTGGAATATTCACTGCTAAGGTAAGGTATACAACCCATTACATATCAGTTACATTTGTTGAGGGATTTTTCCTCTGCAGTGCATATATTTATGTTCACATTAAAAATCTCGGATGGTAATCAATCAATCAATCAATCATATTTTATTTGTATAGCCCATATTCACAAATCACAATTCGTCTCATAGGGCTTTAACATGGTGTGACATCCTCTGTCCTTAACCCTCAGCAAGAGTAAGAAAAAACTACTAAAAACCCTTTTAACAGGTAAAAATATGTAGAAACCTCAGAGAGAGCCACATGTGAGGGACCCCTCTCCCAGGACGGACAGAAGTGCAATAGATGTCAAGTGTAGGAAAACATCATCAGCATGTAAAGTTTTTAGCAGCATTGATGAGGGTAAACATTTTGAAGGATAACTTCAATACTTTATGTCAAGCAGTCCTGCTGCATCATAGCTCTGGTCAGCAGCCAGCAAGATCACGATCCAGCATCAAGATGGGATCCACTATAGTCCACAGTCATTGTCCACTGCCGCCAGTGAGGAACCATCATTAGCCGCCGCCTCGGTCGTGGTCCACCACCATCCGATGTCAACGCGACAAAGTATCCTCCATTACCACTACGATCAGCCCGCACGATATAGAATCCGCCATACTGGATCCACCATTGTGACCTCTGATCTGAATCCACAAATCGTAATCCATGGTGCGGCCACAGCTGTGGCCCTGCATCTGCGGGCGATAAGGCACAGAAACTCCGGGGAAGGGGTCAAGTTAGTAACATGTACTGATGAGATATGAATTACTTTGATGTGATAAGGATGGAGATGAGGAAGGAGAAGCTGGAAAAAGAAGCTCCGTGTGTCATGTGTCATAAATTCCCTTTGCGCCTTAAGGTCATTAGGGGTTTTTGCCTTGTAATCAAAGGGCAAAACCCCCTAATAACACTAACTGTCTCAGTCTGTTTGATAGAAAGCGATATCTGTCCTGTTCACTACTATAATCCCACAAGGAAAAGAAAAAAGAGAAACATACTTGAATCCTATTTAGATTACAAGTGACGTAACACCCAAACACACGCGCACACACACACTCACACCCAGACACACACACAAAGTTGCTCAGAGAGCTTGGTTTATCTTGTTAGTAGTGGGATGTTACTCAACAGTATTTCAGTCAATGCAAGTTTTAAAGATATGAAATGTCCAAATCTCTGGTTGTTTATCCTCTGTCTGTCTGTCTGTCTGTCTGTCTGTCTGTCTGTCTGTCTGTCTGTCTGTCTGTCTGTCTGTCTGTCTGTCTGTCTGTCTGTCTGTCTGTCTGTCTGTCTGTCTGTCTGTCTGTCTGTCTGTCTGTCTGTCTGTCTGTCTGTCTGTCTGTCTGTCTGTCTGTCTGTCTGTCTGTCTGTCTGTCTGTCTGTCTGTCTGTCTGTCTGTCTGTCTGTCTGTCTGTCTGTCTGTCTGTCTGTCTGTCTGTCTGTCTGTCTGTCTGTCTGTCTGTCTGTCTGTCTGTCTGTCTGTCTGTCTGTCTGTCTGTCTGTCTGTCTGTCTGTCTGTCTGTCTGTCTGTCTGTCTGTCTGTCTGTCTGTCTGTCTGTCTGTCTGTCTGTCTGTCTGTCTGTCTGTCTGTCTGTCTGTCTGTCTGTCTGTCTGTCTGTCTGTCTGTCTGTCTGTCTGTCTGTCTGTCTGTCTGTCTGTCTGTCTGTCTGTCTGTCTGTCTGTCTGTCTGTCTGTCTGTCTGTCTGTCTGTCTGTCTGTCTGTCTGTCTGTCTGTCTGTCTGTCTGTCTGTCTGTCTGTCTGTCTGTCTGTCTGTCTGTCTGTCTGTCTGTCTGTCTGTCTGTCTGTCTGTCTGTCTGTCTGTCTGTCTGTCTGTCTGTCTGTCTGTCTGTCTGTCTGTCTCTCTGTCTGTCTCTCTCTCTCTCTCACAGACGATTCATCTGTCCCGCTGGCCTCTGCTCAGAGACTCTGCTTACTACACCCTGTCTATCTCTGCTCTCATAGTGGTAAGGAACAGCTTGAAGCCATATTGACATTTAAGATACTCTGTTTAAGATTGAGGCTGTTCTTTCTAATGTGGAGAAACAATTAAAACCTTTACCATCTCACTGGTAAATCTGATAATTTGTTGTTATTCAAGAGTAAAATTACCCAACAGGAATTGAATTACTTTCAGCAGCTGCAAAGATGTTCATGTTTAATGCGATGATTTTCACTATTCCTTCATTTTCTATTCCACAGTTCATATATGACGAAAAAGTGGTTTGGTAAGTCAATCCACAGAATTACAATTGCTTAAAACTTCTGTGAAAAGACAAAAGTCAGCACTTTCACAAACACATGCAAAATGATAGTTAAGAAAATAATACACAAGGTAAATATATTGAAACTGTTTTTTCCAGGTGGGAAGCTCTGACGCTTTTTCTGATGTATCTCGTCTACATTTTGATCATGAAGTGAGTGTGATTAATGTTAAAGCAACTTTTGACATATTGTTAAGGAATGATGGTTACTGTTATGTTGTAATATTCTTCAGTTGGACCAATTTGAATGCTCTGATGGAGTTAGGTTGGCTCTTAGTCAAAGCAGGTTAACTGGATCATACAATGTCTGTTCCAGGATGAATTCCCACGTTGTTCATTTTCTGGAGAGGAGGAAGAAGAACTCGTCCAGTTTGAGGAATGGAGCTGCCAGTAATGCTGAATTAGATGATGGCTGTGATGCTACAGCAGTCCTGTTGAAAAAAGGTACAGTTACGTCCACTCTATGATATGTTTTTAATACTTCAGCAATTGCTGCTGTCACTAGATGAAAAGCAGTATTATTGTCACAGTAAACCTCTTCGGACAGGCCTAATCCCCTGCTGTAACCTACTGTTTCCATGATGTTACCTCGGCGTTCGCCAGTGACAATAAGCTGGGTCTATCGGCGTTTGCGGACCTTAAGGGGGATATGGAGAACAAAGGAGAGAGCCGCGGGGGGGCTCGCTCCGCCGCGCGGGCCGATCGCGACGTGTGTTCTAATTAGCATATGAATCGGAGTCCAGCCGCTGGCTAGAACCTCTCTCTACTCACCATTGGAGGATACCACAGACCCTTGAAACTAATGTCACTCGTGATTGGCTGGTAGAAGTGTTGCTATTGGTCACCTTATGGGTCATTTCAGTGCACACGTGGGGTCACAGCATTCCGCACGTGGGGTAAGCCCCTCCCACACAATATTAATAATAAAAATGTATATATTAATATTTATTATTATTTATTAGTAAGCCTTTACCAAAAGCACTGCAGTTAATTAAAACTAAACATTCATGTGATGCTTGATGTTATAGGTGAACATATTGTACAGGGAACAAATGTGAACAAGGTATATGTGGAGTCAAAGCTTTATTTACATACAGCAAATATATTGTACAAAAACTCAGGTGAGGCTTGAAATGTTTCTCTGCAGCCTCTGGGTCATGACTTCTTTGTGGGACTCTGTCTGAATCTTCTCCAGTGTGTAGACGTCTGTGGTGTGTAGCTGTGAGATCAGTGTAGCTTCCAGTCTTATATGAAGTGTGGGACACAGGTCGGTGCGCTCCTGGCTTTGGAAGGATGGATCCATGTCATCTGTCCCGCTTCAATCAGCTGTAAACACATTCAGTAAAATTAGCACAGTTCAATGACAACATACACCTTTACATGTAACTGGAAAATTATTTAATGAATATAACCTTACCCTCTTTCTTCTCTGACAACTCCTCAATGCTGATGTAAGGTCTGGTCGGATCATACTGGCTCATAGTGTGTCTTACTACGTCATGGACAGGCAGCTGGAAAACAACATGAGTTTATTATTAATAAATGAAAATAGCCACGCTGCATCAACATTGTTTTTCACACACTCCTGTGGTCCTGGGACCATTTTAGATACAGACGACTGTGGTTGCACCAACACAAGTGAAACATTCAGGGCATTCCCTCAGATGATCCCTTATTAGGTGGTTGAATAGATTTGTCGTATTACCTCTGGAAGTTTACAGATATCTTTGCTTTGACAAATGTCCAACTAAAGCCATACCTCCTCCACATTACTGATGTTTAGTCTTTATTGGCACCAGGTCCTTATCTAACATGCTGCTGCATCACATTGCATCACACAGGGACTATAGAGACCTGTGATATAAGTTAGCCATTTATTAGGCATCATTCTGTTTGTTTGTGAACACAGTATGCATCTACCTTATTAGAGTAGACTGAGTAGCCTGGAAACCAGAACAATCAGCTAGCCCATAGTTATTTTCTCTCAGAGACGGGATGGACTGGTGATAGGTCTGTCCAGTTGCGTCAAGAGGCATTTTGATCTATGGCTGTTGATAACAGAAAACCAAAATGAACCTAGAAATTCCAGACCAATATTAAATTGGTGTAGTGATGCCAGGCTGTAGACAGAGTGTAAATGTCATAAAATGTTACAATCTCTATGACTCGCTTGAAAAATTGATTGTGGACTTCCATGAGATTGCTTGTGATACAAAATCATTTGTCACTGTTGTCACTGCTGAGAGAAAAAATTGTGCTAATTAACTGTGCTAATACAGATATTGCATGTAGTGGAACAAATTAACATGTTGGGTAGTGGTCATACTACCCTTATAGCAAACCACCACATGCTATGTGTGCCTTTTAGCAAACCACCACAGGAAGCCATCGGTGCTTATGGTGGATGAGCTGCTGTCAGCTTACCCCCATCAGTTGTCCTTCTCTGAGGCCGGCATGAGGATCATGATCACCAGCCACTTCTCCCCCAGAACTCGACTCACCATGGCCTCACGAATGCTCATCACAGAGGTAAGGACACACATTGGTGCTTTAGAGCAGGGAGCAGAAGGTCATATCAGCCTCACAATATGTTGGATGCATGTTAATGTGTATTTTAAGACATTTAAATTTGTGGGAAAAAAATTGGTTGGAAAATAAATAAAACATTTAAAACATTTTTTTTAAATTGTTTCAACCAAAAATTTCGTGACCCCCCTGCAGTACCTCCACGGACCCCCTTGGGGTCGCGGACCCCCTGTTGAAGAGCTCTGCTTTAGAGCTCTACGTGTAACTGTATAGAGGGCAAAAAGGATTGCTGCCTTTTCCAATTTGACAGAGAGTGCAGCATGTTTTTCTCAGCGGGGAAAGTGTTTCACAGAGCTTCATTAACAAGGTAAATTTGGTGATGCATGGCCAATGAAGCAGCATGCTTGAGTGCGTGTGTGCGTGTGTGTTTACATGGCATTGTAAAGAGGTGTGAGATCTGATGAAGATTTGATGATAATGTTCTCTTCTCCAAAGTATTCATGGTATTACAATTATTTTAAAACATAATTATGTGTAAAGAATTAATAGAGATTGTCTATTAGAGGAGCTCAAAGCCTTCCTAAAGTGACCAACAAACAACAATGATCAAATGCAGCTACAGGAAATTAAATAATGAAGAGGAGGGGACATCAGAAACCATTTAATGACTTAAAAAAACACATTTTTTAACCATTTCCACTCCTAAGAAAAACACTATCTCTGGCATAAGCTACAGTTTTTGGTTGTCTCTGTGGAGTATCCTATTGGCCACATGTCTTACACAGCATTCTCCTCCCTTACTGCTTCCAGCTGGTTATCTTTTCAAAAATCCCTTTGAAAAAAAGATTAAGATTTTGCAATCTTGCTGTCAACATACTTATTTTACTGTTTTCTGAGGCATTTTCTACACAAGGATTAGAGCCACTATGATGCTTGTCTCCCAGCTCCAAATGTTTGACCAAAACAATTTCCCCCAGCACTATTTTGCAGCGGCACTTTTGCTGCATCCTGGGCCTCATCCCACTGCCAAAGATAATTTACTTTGGTTTAAGAAATGCAAACAAGCCAGGGTGTGTTTTTTTCCCTCTGTAGAGGAATGATAATGGGAGCAGCCAGACTTTTCTCCAGTACTGACACAGCACTGTGCAGACAAGTCTGGATAGTTGGACTTAGTGTCAGTAGCCTCTACTCGCTCAGATGTCACTCACATATACACCTGCATGCCCAGCGGCCCGGAGGTTTAATGTTGTTATGTTTAAGAGTCAGTGACAGCTTTTTACTTTCCAATCTGACAAAAGCCTTGTGAGTTCTGCATCACCTTTACTCACCAACAGCTGTCTCCAGTGGTGGAAAGCAAAATCAATGTTACATATTTTTTGCTTCTATTTTCTACTTTTTGACCATCACCACCACATGACATGTTTCCTTGGCAGTAGAGAAAACCTAAAGTACATGCAGGCTATAAGAACTATTTTAGATCTTCAAAGACCCTTTTTCTAGCTTTTAATAAATGGAAATAAAAGTATAAAATATACAAAATGTTACCTAATTGTTATGATAAGAGGATTATGATCATCCTTGGTCTAATATGTGCTTAATCCCTCCTGCTTCTCTGTTGTTGTGCTTGCATGTACATGGTTGCATTAATGCTACAGAGGCAGCGTTTAATCAACACACGGACTTTGACCAATGGTGACTCAGACGTTCCGGTGAAAGGAGGAAGTAGGCGGGGCATAGAAAACGGGCTGTCTGGGGCAGAGAAAGGTGTCAAAGTTCGCCATGATGACCGTGAAGCGGGCAATGAGACGGAGAATGAAGACAATGAAAACAACGAGAATGATGAAGAGGAAGAAGAGGAGGAGAGGGAGGGACCCTTTGTTCCTTTCCAGTGCCCAGGTACCAGCTGAAGTAATTCATTGTACAATGTTGTCCTATGTTAAAATAAATACTTCAGCCTTTATAGAAATACATAGACTTAGTTTCCTAAAGAGAAACTTCAAAATCAATAGTACTCTCGTGTTTGTTTGTTCCCTTCAGAGCAAGCATTATTACTGGAATTATGTCAAAAGTTAGTTCATCTTTTCTCCAAAGTTAAGAAATACACAGATGAACCCTGAAGCTTAATGATGCTGGATCTTGGCTGTTTGAGCTGTACACAGAAAGATACAGAACAGAAATCTGAGGGATATTCAGATATGAAATCAGTTTGATCAGATTTTAGTTCAATTGTACCAGATCCAGAAACATCCCTGCAACAGCAAGACACAGCACACTGGATCTAGCGAGAAATAGTTTAATGCTGCTAATATCCTTAAAATAAAAAATCAAATAATACAAATAATAGAATCAAAAATAGCGTACCCATGCACCTATGTAGGCGGGTGCACATGCACACAATTTACATGTACTCTGTTTGTTACACACAGATGATTTGGATGTAGACATGAAACATAATCCATTTATGAAAAGCAGAGCCAAAAACTCTGCTGGCTGTTTATCTTCCCTGGTTGTTTTCGTCAAATCAACTGTCTTTATCAAAACAAGCTAAAGAGCAAGATTATGTATCTATTCATTTTCATTAATTCTACCCACACAAGATTTATGTTATTCGTGCAGGTTTATTTAAGTATAGTACTGTATGTCACTATTTGATTTGACTAAAATACAGTGGCATAATTTTCATGGATACACTAAAATCAAATGAAGAAGGTCTTTTAAATGCAGTTTACCTACATTTCAAACCTTTAGTAGGAAATTAAAATGAATATTATTTGAGAAATTATTTCCTAGGTAGCAAATCATTCTATAGGTACACATAATGTTCATGTCGTTTTTGTCAACGTCATCGGATATTAATAGTAAATGACATACTGATCTCAGTATGTCAGTACTGACTCACTTTGAGACTTGTTGTGGCTGTATTTGCAGCGGGAATGTGTAACAAGCTGAAGTGGCTGCTGGCCTGGCCTCTGTGCCTGCTACTCTACTTCACCATCCCCAACTGCTCCTTGCCTCGCTGGGAGAAGTGCTTCATGCTGTCCTTCTTCTTCTCCACCTTATGGATTGCTGGATTCTCCTACATCATGGTCTGGATGGTGAGAGTTTAGATTTTTTAGATGGTTTAGATTTTTATCTTAATAGACATTTAGATAAAAATACTCTTTTGACATTGAGATTCTATTCTGCTTCTAATCTTTAACATTTTAGCAGCTATTATCATGTGAAATTAAAAAGTATAAACAAGAAGAAGACAGAAGACAGAATTGGCTCATATAGTCAAAATTGGCTGAAAAATAGGATATCTACAAATTAAAAAATACATAGTACACTATTTAACCAGCAGAGCAGGCAAAGTTATTCACCAGCTGTTGACCATGTGAAGGTTAAGGTTCCTTTAATTTCTCCCGGGGGATCAATATGTTTTGGATTTTGTGTGCTGCTGCATCAAACCAGACATTGGAGAAAAAACATTAAATACATTAAATATAAGCTATATGTATATATATTTGCTACATTAGAGTACAGTTATTAAATCCAAACCCATTTTTGAATCGGGTTGTATCAAACACAAGGAGAAACTCAACTCGCACAAATGGAATCAATCATGCACACAAGACAATATCTGAAAATATAGTTACATTTACAAGTTAAGGCTCTTATATACTTCTACGTAATCCGTTTCTCGGAGAGGGCTCCACAGGGGTCCAAGAGTCTTTTTGATATTTACTTCTCCGACCTTCTCCGACCACTTTACGTCGAAAAAAATTCAACGCCAAACCCATAGGCGGCGCAACGGAAGACGAGCTCAGAGAAGCCTACCCCAATTATCGGAAGAAGAAGTCCACTTGTGTTTATATTTCTCTGTCAGCCTGCCTCCCACACACTGAACCATGGCAACTAACAGAACGTAAGTTATGACCATAACTATGGATCTATGAGACCGACCGATGACCGTCACCACGGTCTTAACACGAATGATGTCCTCATCTCCCTATCCTCGAGACCAAATATCAACAATGTCACGTGAGTGACCTTAAGGGGGCTGGGCTCACCGCCCATAAAGCTCCCCGGTGAGCGCGGCCGCCTCCTCCTTGTCTGAACGCCTCAGCCCGTTCTGAGTGACAAAAGAGGGTGACGGTCATCGGTCGGTCTCATAGATCCATAGTTATGGTCATAACTTACGATCTATTTCGACCTCCCTCAGACCGTCACCACGGTCTTAACACGGATGACTAGTATCATCAGGGTCGCGAAGAACGGAGGACTCTACCGCCTCACATCCTCGCCCAGCAGCTGAGAGTAGCACTGCGGAAGCCAATGGTGTGGGGGAAGCCACATTGACCCTGTAGAATCTAGAGAATGTGCAGGGAGCACTCCATGTTGCTGCTGCACATATTTCTGAAAGAGGGACCCCCTTTAAAGCAGCCCAGGAAGTGGCCATACTCCTGGTGGAATGAGCTACCAAGGAATCTGGGACTGGTATGTTCTGTCCAGAATAGGCCTCAGCGATAGTATTAACGATCCAATGGGACAAACACTGTTTAGACACAGGGTGGCCGACTTTTTTACCCCCAAAACAGACAAATAACTGAGAGTATGAGCCCCTCAGAGACTTTGTGCGTGCAATATAAGCCTTCAGTGCCCTTACTGGGCACAACATAGGCAGGTCGGCTTCCTCCTGTAGTAGAGCCGGATCAGGTTGAAAAGTGCTGATCTCGATCACCTGATTTACCGTCTGATGGTTTATGACCTTAGGCAAAAACGAGGGGTTTGGCCAGAGAGACACACCTGAGTCACCTGCCCTCCATCTTAGACAATCGTCACTTATAGACAGAGCATGCAATTCACTCACCCTTTTGGCAGAGCATATAGCCAGGAGGAAAGCTGTTTTGTAAGATAGAGACTTAAGGCTGGATTGCCCTATGGGTTCAAAGGGAGACTGCATCAGGGACCGTAATACCAAGGGGAGTTGCCATGATGGAGCCCTGGGAGCCCTGCTTGGTCGCAGGCGGTGTGCTCCTTTAATGAACTGAGACACTAGAGGGTGTCTACCAACTGTAACATCTCCCACTGTCTCATGGAAGAAAGAGATTGCGGCAGTGTATACCTTAATGGTGCTAGGTGCCCTGTTAGAGTCCAAAAGTGACTGAAGGAAACGGAGAATCAGCTCAATAGGACAAGCGGCTGGATTTTCCTGTCTGTTGCGACACCATGTAGAAAACACACTCCATTTATGGCCATAGTTAGCCCGAGTGGAGGGAGCCCGGGCATTGTCTATGGTCCTCAGGACAGCCTCATCTAACCTTTGAGAGAGGTACTGAGAAGGGGCCAAGCCCAAAGCTGCAGGATATCTGATCTGGGGTGCCATATCTGAGCTTCTGCCTGTGAGAGGAGGTCTGCCCTAACTGGCAGGGCCCATGGTTGACCGTGAACCAGGCGAAGGAGCGTTGGGAACCAATGCCTCCCTGGCCACCTGGGGGCTATTAACAGCACCTCGTAGTGGCCCGAGGCAACCCGGTTGAGTACTTGGGGAATCAGAGGGAATGGAGGAAAAGCGTACAACAACCCTTCCGGCCATTCTTGAGATAGTGCATCTAGGCCTAGGGGACCTCCCTGGTTTTTCAGAGAGAACCACATCCTGCAGTGGGTTGTCTCTGCTGATGCGAATAGATCGGCCTGAGCCGTGCCAAACCGACTCCATAGGAGGGATACAACCTCTGGATGAAGTCTCCATTCTCCTGGGAGAGGACCAGTCCTGGACAAGAGGTCCGCTGCTCGATTTACAATCCCTGGGATAAAGATTGCTTTGAGTGAAGCCAGATGCTGAAAAGCCCAAAACAGAAGTTTCTGTGCCACCTGGAGGCAACGCAGGGACCTTGTGCCTCCCTGGTGATTTATATGATACACAGTTGAAGTGCTGTCTGTCCTTATCAAGACATGCCTGCCCTGGATGGAGGAAAGGAGAGCCTTCAGAGCAAGGTGAACCGCTCTCAACTCCAGAACATTGATGTGTTCGCCACCCCAAGGGGGTATCCACGGGCCACGCACCATTCTGCCTTCCCAGACTGCTCCCCAACCT
The DNA here is from genome assembly GCF_963576545.1 of Limanda limanda. Classification (NCBI taxonomy): domain Eukaryota; kingdom Metazoa; phylum Chordata; class Actinopteri; order Pleuronectiformes; family Pleuronectidae; genus Limanda; species Limanda limanda. The sequence goes on from NC_083650.1 coordinate 1,179,203, forward strand.
GTGAGGGAAGCATCTGTCGTCACCACTGTCCTCCTCGAGGGAATTTTCCCAAGGGGGACTCCTTGGAGCAAGAGCACCCGGTCTGCCCATGGGCGTAAGGCTTGGAGACATGTGCGTGTCACACGAAGTTTCACGTGTCTGTCCAGCTTCGGGTCGAGCTTGAAGGCATTCAGCCACCTCTGAATTGGCCTGGCCCTGAGGAGGCCCAGAGGAACAACAGCTGCTGCGGCTGAAATCATCCCCAGCATCCTCTGAAAGCTGATAAATTGTAGCTGCCTGCCGAGACGGAATCGTTCCCGGAAGGCTAGAATCTTCCTCACCCTCTGAGATGTGAGGGATGCAGACATTGTAAGGGAATTCAAGCAAAGTCCCAGAAAAATCACCTGCTGCCTTGGCTCGAGGTTGCTTTTCGTCACATTTACCTTGAAACCCAAGGGCCGTACATGCGACAACACCCTCTGGGTATCCTCTACAACTTGGCCAAGAGATGGAGCACAAATCAGCCAGTCGTCCAGGTAGGGAAGGATTTTTACTCCTAACAACTGGAGAGGAGACAAGGCCGCCCCAACCACTCTGGTGAACACCCTTGGTGAGAGGGAAAGGCCAAATGGCAGGACCTTGAACTGATAGGCTTGCCCCCTGGAATGCAAACCGGAGAAAAGGTCTGTGGTTCGGACAGATGGGCACATGGAAGTACGCGTCTTCCAGGTCTATCGAGGTGAACCACTCTCCTCTTTCGATAAGTTCTAAGATCTGACCCGTGGTCAGCATCTTGAAAGGAAGTACCTTTATGAAGGCGTTTAATCGCCTTAGGTCCAAGATGGGACGTATTCCGCCATCTTTTTTCGGCACGAGGAAATACGTGGAGTAGAAGCCAGTGAGCTGTTCGTCTGGATCTACTTTCATAATTGCATCCTTCTGCAGAAGGGTTAAAATTTCCTGTGCCAGGATTTGAGCCTGGACTGGGTCCGTGACAATCGTCATGCGGATCCTGGAGTAAGGGGGGGGCCGCCGCCGAAACTGAATTCTGTACCCCTTTGATACTGTAGCAAGCACCCATGGGTCTGACACAGTTTCTTCCCAGCTGTCCAGGCATAGCTGAGAATGAAGTCCGGCGGGTGTCCCCCCACCCCTAGGCTGTACCGCCCCGAGGTCCTGGACCTCTGGGGGGGCGCCTCCTCTGGGGAGCACCTCTAGTCGAAAAACGGGGATAGAACCCACGTCGACTTTGTGAAGGCTGTTTGGAGTCACCAGAGGCTGTGAATCCTGTAGCCTGTCGCCTGTCATTCACCCATGGCTCCTTACGGGCCCAGGATGATGATCGGTGGGGAGGCTGGGAGCCCCTAAGTTTATACCTGGTAGTCGCAGCCCCTCTGAAAGTGCGCTGTACTGACTCTCTGGTACGCCGAGACTGTTCAGCCTTATCTAACACACCCTGGGAGTCAGGATGAAAAACATGTGCCGGCACGACTGGCATATTGGTCAGTTCTTTCCTGATATTCTCGGGAAGAGTTGTCTGTGCCAACCAGATCTGCCTCCGAGCTATCATGGCAGATGACATAGCTGCACCAATGTCCCTTATTAGCTGGGAATGAGTGACCAGGGCAGAGTCTATCAGGCTCATGGTGTCCTGGTCCTCTGGGTTGGCTGTTCTCCTAAGAGCTGCCAATAAAATGGCGAGTGCATTGCCTGAGCGGGCTGCTCGTGTGGCTGCATTATAAGTCCGAGACACCAGTCGGTCTGACTTATCACACTCTTTCAGGGGACAGCGTGGATTGGTGGTTACCCGCTCTGGACCCAGAGATGTTAAGGCTGCCATCTCCCGCTCAACTGGAGGCATATCCCCCATACCTGTTTCAGGAGCATACTGATTCTTAGTCAGTCTCCGGCAACCTGCATTGAACTGAGGTGCCCCACTTGGGATGTTCCATGCTTTCCTGAGCATGTGCAAATAGTCACCAGCCACAGGTACAGTAACTGATTGCCGGGTCTGAGTGATGCCGGCCCAAATCCCATCCATTGGAGCAGGAGCCTCAGTTGGAACATTGAGCCCCACAATTTTTGCCGCACTTGAAACCTTTGAGATGACGTCCATGGGTGAAGGCTCACTTTCACCCATGTTGCTGAGGTTGGACGCCCCCTCACATTGTGTGGATTTAGGCTGTTTTAGCCCAGCAGCACCCTCAGACTGCCCATCACTTCCAAAAAGGGAATTTTGAGCATAGAGAGAGAGAATGTCAGGGTGAACCACATTCTCCTCCTGATAGGAGGGTAACCTGTCCGGGGAGGAGTGCCCATGCCTCGATGCCCTAGCTGTTGTGGCCGGGTACTGGGCCTCAACTCTACCCAACCTGTCTGACAGACCACGTATGGCCGCTAGGATTTGCAGCTGAGTGTCATCATGCTGACCAGCTGGGTTCTGTGAAGGTTTTGGAGCCTGTGTCTCTCTTGAGTCCCGCCTGCGAACAGGGGTGTGCTCATGCCCACGTTTTCGGGGGGCTTTCCTTGAGAATGCCCACTGTATGCCTGCAATGGCAGAAAACAAGGGGGGTGGGGGGGTGGAGAGAGAACAACATCCCAGCCACTGCGAACAGGGCTTTAAGGGAAACAAAATAGCACCTACAAAGGGTGATAACCAATAACCAACTGTATTTTATACAGGGAACACAGGTAAACAATCCCACCTGCTGCGCACAGAGGTGAAAAGGGGATACTACCTGGCCTCAAACACGGTTTATTTATTCATTTTTGAAAGGCAAATAAACGTGAAAAGGTTGGCTTTAACTCACCTCCACTCACTGTGCGCGAACGCACGAGGGGGAGTTGGAGAAAACCCACTCCCTGCGGACAGCGAGTTACGGGGTGTTTTCACAAGGGGGGTGGGGGGGTGGAGAGAGAACAACATCCCAGCCACTGCGAACAGGGCTTTAAGGGAAACAAAATAGCACCTACAAAGGGTGATAACCAATAACCAACTGTATTTTATACAGGGAACACAGGTAAACAATCCCACCTGCTGCGCACAGAGGTGAAAAGGGGACACTACCTGGCCTCAAACACGGTTTATTTATTCATTTTTGAAAGGCAAATAAACGTGAAAAGGTTGGCTTTAACTCACCTCCACTCACTGTGCGCGAACGCACGAGGGGGAGTTGGAGAAAACCCCACTCCCTGCGGACAGCGAGTTACGGGGTGAAGAGGGGGGGGGGGCACCCCCGATCCAAATCAGTTTTAAGGGATAGATTATTTATTGATTAAGCTTCCCAACTTTTCTACTCACTCCTGTAAGAGAACAAACTCTGTATGGACACAAACAGCACGAGATAAACAACACTTACCCAAAGCTGTGAACATGAGTAGTTAGTACCAGGTGCAGCTAATTAAGCTGCCTGAAACAAAGAGCAGAGCTTAACACATGCAGTGTAGCCCTCTGCCTCACTTTTAGAGAAGGGGAAAACCACAAACAATCCTCAGGGACACAAGGCGCCTGCACAAAAGTGTCGGATTGATAAAAGTGGAGTCCCAAAATATCTTACTTACCTGTCGGTCTCGGATGAGGCGAGTGAAGAAAAGAGGAGGCGGCCGCGCTCACCGGGGAGCTTTATGGGCGGTGAGCCCAGCCCCCTTAAGGTCACTCACGTGACATTGTTGATATTTGGTCTCGAGGATAGGGAGATGAGGACATCATTCGTGTTAAGACCGTGGTGACGGTCTGAGGGAGGTCGAAATAGATCTAAATAAAGTGACACCCAGCGTGTCAAGATGCTGATGTTATCGTTTCTTAGCGCAGCGGTTCCCCGGTCTTGTTTCCGAACTGTGTTGCTGATTCCACAGCTTGAATCTGCTTGAGGCTACATGTAGCTAGAAGCTACCCGGAGCTAGCTCCCCCCCCAGCTTCCACACACAGTCAGCAGGGACTCCCGGCACTAACAACTATCCAGTGTTTGCTTCTAACCTGACGGTATTATAGAAACAGTGTCATGATAGAAGTGGAATTAAAGTCGTGACGGCGGGTTCTTGCACTGTTACCACCGCAGTTAGCATGGTGGCTAGCCTAGCCCGCTAGCCTAGCCTGCTAGCGCCGTTTTGAAAGCTCGTTCTAACCGTATGTGACCGTGCACACATGCCCTCAGTGCTCTAATGAGCCACCGTCAGCCGGACAACTCCGCTGGCTTAACACACACGTCACATTAATCGTAGAATCGTAGTTGTGTTCGTGTTTGTGGCTACAAGTAAACAGGAAGTTTGAGGTCCGGAAATGCGGAAATGATGTCGTTCGCGGACCAATCACAGCCAAGAGCGGTCCGTCAGGTCTCCAACATGAAGACGGATAGTTAGAAAAATCAGACGTGTACGAAAAGCTGTCCGAAGCAATCGGAGAGGGCGTTTCACGACGGACAGGGCGGTCTTATCTGTCCGTAATAGAAAAAACGGAGAGGCATGAATTGGCCTTTAGTGTTAAAATCATCACAGAGAGAGAGATGTACCACTTCACATGATCTCATATGGTAATGTATTTTAATGTGGACGCTTTGGTGGCAGGAAAGCAGCCAAACCAATCCTGAACCTAAACAAACTGAATGATTGAAAACTGAAAAAAAAACAAAAAAAAAAACTGAGAGTTTGAAAATCACGAGTTTGAAAAAAGTGAAGGATTGTGATCAGGTCAACTAAAACAAAAGAGCAAAGAGAGGCTGGGGAGCTAGAGGGAGCTGCAGCTTCAACTCTGTGACTGACGTCTCTCATGTGTCTGTCAGGTGACAGTTATTGGCTTCACCCTCGGGATTCCAGACGTCATCATGGGCATCACCTTCTTGGCAGCTGGCACCAGCGTACCTGACTGCATGGCCAGCCTCATAGTGGCAAGACAAGGTGACGGACAGACACACTCCAACACACACACACACACACACACACACACACACACACACACACACACACACACACACAAAGAAAGGCTACTAACACTCAAACTCAGCGTATTTTTATCAAAAATACGCTACTTCATTTGCATTTTGGTAACTATGTGATCCTTAATAAATTTACCTCTGTTAAGCCGTTAACTGGGGAATCTAGTGGAGGCTGGACTAACTGTGGAATCATACAGTTTTTATATTGTGCCCTGTAATGTTTATTTTTACATTGCATTCCATAGCTCTTCACTTTTTAAAAAATTCTGTTACAGTTCTGTTTTTATTGGGAATTGCATGTAGAGTGATGACGGTAAATAAAATGATTTAAGTAAGGCTTGTGCCGTGGGGAATAAAAGTTTGGGTTCGTCCAGCATTAAAAGGTTAAATGGATTATTGTAAAACTCCACCAGTTTGCCATGTGTAGGCTGTTACTAATAGCTAGGTTGCATTTTTGCACAAACATAAATTGTGCGTGATGGGTGCCAGCGAGAATCAGAGTAAAGCCACTGTCGAAGAGCTGGAAGATGACAAAGATGGGAAAGGGTGGAGAGGATTGGGCGTTTAGAGCGAGTATAGGCCTATCATCTTTTTCCATTGTCCCTCGTCTGTACCTTAGGTGAATCTGTAAAAACAGATGGGGTGGAGAGGGAAGACAGCCCGACAGGCTCCCTTCCTCCATCCTTTTATCTGTGTTTATTCTTGCTCCTGCCATCAAATATTTAACAGGCCTTGTCTGTCTGCTTGTGGCCGCTCACTGTGAGACCCTGTTGCAGTTCAGTTTTCCATCCTCTGCTTTGTGGCTGCTGTCTCTTCATTGTTTCCTTTGGGTTGTCAGTTGGTCAGACACTGCCAGTGACCTTACAGGGGTTAACCTAATCCAAATCTGTCGCCTCCTCCCCTCCAGTGTACCCTCCTGTCTCTTGGTTCCCTCTCACTTCCCCTTTCATACTTTCTCTCTCTATCTTTCTTGTTTCTGCAACATTTTGACTCCACGTCTGTCTGTGTTGTCAGGAATGGGAGACATGGCAGTTTCCAACTCCATTGGCAGTAACGTATTTGACATCTTGGTGGGGCTTGGTCTCCCCTGGTCCCTGAAGACCCTTGCTATCAACTACGGCTCCGATGTAAGTTGCTCATTCTTCTGGTCCATACTTCCAACTTTAACAAAAGATATAGAGACAATCATATAGCACATACAGACATGCAATACTTGAATAGAGAATATGTGTGTAAGGAGTGGATGTTAGTCAATTAAACTATGACTCAGCTTTGAAACCAGAAGCTTCAATTGTCACGTGACATGTCTGGAACAAGCCCTAATACGTGGAGGAACTAAGTATGTACAAAAAAACTTGGTATTAATTAAAGTTGTACTGTTTGTTTTTTTATCAATTCTGTTAATATTTAAATTTTGTTTATGTGTTCAACTACACACATTGCACTTTTGTCTGTCCTGGGAGATCTCACCTATACTATATCGATCTGCTTGTGTATATACAGGATTAGTTACATTTAGAAACGCATTAAAAATTACAACTATACTACAGCCCTCTGAAGGTTCTGTTAGCCTCAGTGTATAATTAATGCTGTGGACAAAAGAAGCAAACAAAAACACAAACATGTCAGGCAATGAATTTAAGATATAAAAATAATTGACAAAGATCCTGTAGTTCCCTGGCGGCAAGCATGGGCGAAAGTTTTTCCCATCATGCACCAGGGCAATTAAAAGTTTGTCTAATTTTACATATGTTTCCTCCATTGTTACCACATTGTAAACTGTTTTCACTACTTTATTAGCTGGTTTACAAGTGATATAATGGTGTCCATACTAGGTTCTCTGTTATATTGTGCTCCAATAGCATACTCCAGTAACATGCTTCAATAACATGCTCCAGTAACATGCTCCAGTAACATGCACCAGTAACATGCTCCAGTAACATGCTACAATAACATGCTACAATAACATGCTTGAGTAACATGCGCCAATAACATGCTCCAGTAACATGCTCCAATAACATGCTCCAGTAACATGCTCCAATAACATGCTTCAATAACATGCACCAGTAACATGCTTAAGTAACATGCTCCAATAACATGCTCCAGTAACATGCTTGAGTAACATGCTCCAATAACATTCTCCAGTAACGATTCTCCAGTAACATGCTCCAGTAACATGCTCAAGTAACATGCTCCAGTAACATGCTCCAATAACATTCTCCAGTAACATGCTCCAGTAACATGCTCCAATAACATTCTCCAGTAACATGCTCCAATAACATGCTTGAGTAACATGCGCCAATAACATGCTAAAGTAACATGCTCCAATAACATTCTCAAGTAACATGCTCCAATAACATGCTTCAATAACATGCACCAGTAACATGCTAAAGTAACATGCTCCAGTAACATGCTCCAATAACATGCTCCAATAAAATTCTCCAGTAACATGCTTGAGTAACATGCTCCAATAACATTCTCCAGTAACATGCTCCAGTAACATGCTCCAGTTACATAATCCAATAACATGCTCCAATAACATTCTCCAGTAACATGCTCCAGTAACATGCTCCAGTAACATGCCCAATAACATTCTCCAGTAACATGCTCCAGTAACATGCTCCAGTAACATGCTCCAGTAACATGCCCAATAACATTCTCCAGTAACATGCTCCAGTAACCTGCTCCAATAACATGCTAAAGTAACATGCTCCAGTCATATGCTCCAATAACATTCTCCAGTAATATGCTCCATTAACATGCTCCAGTAACATGCCCAATAACATTCTCCAGTAACATGCTCCAGTAACATGCCCCAATAACATGCTAAAGTAACATGCTCCAGTAATATGCTCCAATAACATTCTCCAGTAACATGCTCCAGTAACATGCTCCAGTAACATGCCCAATAACATTCTCCAGTAACATGCTCCAGTAACATGCTCCAGTAACATGCCCAATAACATGCTACAATAACATTCTCCAGTAATATGCTCTAGTAACATGCTCAAGTAACATGCCCAATAACATTCTCCAGTAACATGCTCCAATAACATTCTCCAGTAACATTCTCCAGTAACATGCTCCAGTAACATGCTCCAATAACATGCTCCAATAACATGCTCCAGTAACACGCCCAATAACATTCTCCAGTAATATGCTCCAGTAACATGCTCCAGTAACATGCCCAATAACATTCTCCAGTAACATGCTCCAATAACATTCTCCAATAACATGCTAAAGTAACATGCTACAGTAATATGCTCCAATAACATTCTCCAGTAACATGCTCCAGTAACATGCTCCAATAACATGCTAAAGTAACATGCTCCAGTAATATGCTCCAATAACATTCTCCAGTAACATGCTCCAGTAACATGCCCAATTACCTTCTCCAGTAACATGCTCCAGTAACATGCTCCAGTAACATGCCCAATAACATTCTCCAATAACATTCTCCAGTAATATGCTCCAGTAACATGCTCCAGTAACATGCCCAATAACATTCTCCAGTAACATGCTCCAATAACATTCTCCAATAACATGCTCCAGTAACATGCTCCAGTAACATGCTCCAATAACATTCTCCAGTAATATGCTCCAGTAACATGCCCAATAACATTCTCCAGTAACATGCTCCAATAACATGCTAAAGTAACATGCTCCAGTAATATGCTCCAATAACATGCTCCAGTAACCTGCTCCAATAACATGCTAAAGTAACATGCTCCAGTAACATTCTCCAATAACATTCTCCAGTAATATGCTCCAGTAACATGCTCCAGTAACATGCCCAATAACATTCTCCAGTAACATGCTCCAATAACATTCTCCAATAACATGCTAAAGTAACATGCTACAGTAATATGCTCCAATAACATTCTCCAGTAACATGCTCCAGTAACATGCTCCAATAACATGCTAAAGTAACATGCTCCAGTAATATTCTCCAATAACATTCTCCAGTAACATGCTCCAGTAACATGCTCCAGTAACATGCCCAATTACCCTCTCCAGTAACATGCTCCAGTAACATGCTCCAGTAACATGCCCAATAACATTCTCCAGTAACATTCTCCAGTAACATGCTCCAATAACATTCTCCAGTAACATGCTCCAGTAACATGCTCCAGTAACATGCCCAATAACATTCTCCAGTAACATGCTCCAGTAACATGCTCCAATAACATTCTCCAGTAATATGCTCCAGTAACATGCTCCAGTAACATGCCCAATAACATTCTCCAGTAACATGCTCCAGTAACATGCTCCAGTAACATGCTCCAATAACATGCCCAATAACATTCTCCAGTAACATGCTCCAGTAACATGCTCCAGTAACATGCCCAATAACATTCTCCAGTAACATGGTCCAGTAACATGCTCCAATAACATGCTAAAGTAACATGCTCCAGTAATATGCTCCAATAACATTCTCCAGTAACATGCTCCAGTAACATGCTCCAGTAACATGCCCAATAACATTCTCCAGTAACATGCTCTAGTAACATGCTCCAGTAACATGCCCAATAACATTCTCCAGTAACATGCTCCAATAACATGCTAAAGTAACATGCTCCAGTTATTTGCTCCAATAACATTCTCCAGTAACATGCTCCAGTAACATGCTCCAGTAACATGCCCAATAACATTCTCCAGTAACATGCTCCAGTAACATGCTCCAATAACATTCTCCAGTAACATGCTCCAGTAACATGCTCCAGTAACATGCCCAATAACATTCTCCAGTAACATGCTCCAGTAACATGCTCCAATAACATTTTCCAGTAATATGCTCCAGTAACATGCTCCAGTAACATGCCCAATAACATTCTCCAGTAACATGCTCCAGTAACATGCTCCAGTAACATGCTAAAGTAACATGCTCCAGTAATATGCTCCAATAACATTCTCCAGTAACATGCTCCAGTAACATGCTCCAGTAACATGCCCAATAACATTCTCCAGTAACATGCTCTAGTAACATGCTCCAGTAACATGCCCAATAACATTCTCCAGTAACATGCTCCAATAACATGCTAAAGTAACATGCTCCAGTTATTTGCTCCAATAACATTCTCCAGTAACATGCTCCAGTAACATGCTCCAGTAACATGCCCAATAACATTCTCCAGTAACATGCTCCAGTAACATGCTCCAATAACATTCTCCAGTAACATGCTCCAGTAACATGCTCCAGTAACATGCCCAATAACATTCTCCAGTAACATGCTCCAGTAACATGCTCCAATAACATTTTCCAGTAATATGCTCCAGTAACATGCTCCAGTAACATGCCCAATAACATTCTCCAGTAACATGCTCCAGTAACATGCCCAATAACATTCTCCAGTATCGTGCTCCAATAACATGCTAAAGTAACATGCTCCAGTAATATGCTCCAATAACATTCTCCAGTAACATGCTCCAGTAACATGCTCCAGTAACATGCCCAATAACATTCTCCAGTAACATGCTCCAGTAACATGCTCCAGTAACATGCCCAATAACATTCTCCAGTAACATGCTCCAGTAACATGCTCCAATAACATGCTAAAGTAACATGCTCCAGTAATATGCTCCAATAACATTCTCCAGTAACATGCTCCAGTAACATGCTCCAGTAACATGCTCCAGTAACATGCTCCAGTAACATGCACAATAACATTCTCCAGTAAAATGCTCCAGTGACATGCTCCAATAACATTCTCCAGTAACATGCTCCAGTAACCTGCTCCAATAACATGCTAAAGTAACATGCTCCAGTAATATGCTCCAATAACATTCTCCAGTAATATGCTCCAGTAACATGCTCCAGTAACATGCCCAATAACATTCTCCAGTAACATTCTCCAGTAACATGCTCCAATAACATTCTCCAGTAACATGCTCCAGTAACATGCTCCAGTAACATGCCCAATAACATTCTCCAGTAACATGCTCCAGTAACATGCTCCAATAACATTCTCCAGTAATATGCTCCAGTAACATGCTCCAGTAACATGCCCAATAACATTCTCCAGTAACATGCTCCAGTAACATGCTCCAGTAACATGCTCCAGTAACATGCTCCAGTAACATGCTCCAATAACATGCTAAAGTAACATGCTCCAATAACATTCTCCAGTAACATGCTCCAGTAACATGCTCCAGTAACATGCCCAATAACATTCTCCAGTAAAATGCTCCAGTGACATGCTCCAATAACATTCTCCAGTAACATGCTCCAGTAACCTGCTCCAATAACATGCTAAAGTAACATGCTCCAGTAATATGCTCCAATAACATTCTCCAGTAATATGCTCCAGTAACATGCTCCAGTAACATGCCCAATAACATTCTCCAGTAACATTCTCCAGTAACATGCTCCAATAACATTCTCCAGTAACATGCTCCAGTAACATGCTCCAGTAACATGCCCAATAACATTCTCCAGTAACATGCTCCAGTAACATGCTCCAATAACATTCTCCAGTAATATGCTCCAGTAACATGCTCCAGTAACATGCCCAATAACATGCTCCAGTAACATGCTCCAGTAACATGCTCCAGTAACATGCTCCAGTAACATGCCCAATAACATTCTCCAGTAAAATGCTCCAGTGACATGCTCCAATAACATTCTCCAGTAACATGCTCCAGTAACCTGCTCCAATAACATGCTAAAGTAACATGCTCCAGTAATATGCTCCAATAACATTCTCCAGTAATATGCTCCAGTAACATGCTCCAGTAACATGCCCAATAACATTCTCCAGTAACATTCTCCAGTAACATGCTCCAATAAAATTCTCCAATAACATTCTCCAGTAACATGCTCCAGTAACATGCTCCAATAACATTCTCCAGTAATATGCTCCAGTAACATGCTCCAGTAACATGCCCAATAACATTCTCCAGTAACATGCTCCAGTAACATGCTCCAGTAACATGCTCCAGTAACATGCCCAATAACATTCTCCAGTAACATGCTCCAGTAACATGCCCAATAACATTCTCCAGTAACATGCTCCAATAACATTCTCCAATAACATGCTAAAGTAACAGGCTACAGTAATATGCTCCAATAACATTCTCCAGTAACATGCTCCAATAACATGCTAAAGTAACATGCTCCAGTAATATGCTCCAATAACATTCTCCAGTAACATGCTCCAGTAACATGCTCCAGTAACATGCCCAATAACATTCTCCAGTAAAATGCTCCAGTGACATGCTCCAATAACATGCTAAAGTAACATTCTCCAATAACATGCTCCAGTAACATGCTCCAATAACATGCTAAAGTAACATGCTCCAATAACATGCTAAAGTAACATGCTCCAGTTATATGCTCCAATAACATTCTGCAGTAGCATGCTCCAGTAACATGCTCCAGTAACATGCCCAATAACATTCTCCAGTAACATGCTCCAGTAACATGCTCCAGTAACATGCTCCAATAACATGCTAAAGTAACATGCTCCAGTAATATGCTCCAATAACATTCTCCAGTAACATGCTCAAGTAACATGCTCCAGTAACATGCTCCATTAACATGCCCAATAACACTCTCCAGTAACATGCTCCAGTAACATGCCCAATAACATTCTCCAGTAAAATGCTCCAGTGACATGCTCCAATAACATGCTCCAGTAACATGCTCCAATAACATGCTAAAGTAACATGCTCCAGTAATATGCTCCAATAACATTCTCCAGTAACATGCTCCAGTAACATGCTCCAGTAACATGCCCAATAACATTCTCCAGTAACATGCTCCAGTAACATGCTTCAGTAACATGCTCCAGTAACATGCTCCTGTAACATGCTCCAGTAACATGCCCAATAACATTCTCCAGTAACATGCTCCAATAACATGCTAAAGTAACATGCTCCAGTAATATGCTCCAATAACATTCTCCAGTAACATGCTCCAGTACCATGCCCAATAACATTCTCCAGTAACATGCTCCAGTAACATGCTCCTGTAACATGCTCCAGTAACATGCCCAATAACATTCTCCAGTAACATGGTCCAGTAACATGCTCCAATAACATGCTAAAGTAACATGCTCCAGTAATATGCTCCAATAACATTCTCCAGTAACATGCTCCAGTAACATGCTCCAGTAACATGCCCAATAACATTCTCCAGTAACATGCTCTAGTAACATGCTCCAGTAACATGCCCAATAACATTCTCCAGTAACATGCTCCAATAACATGCTAAAGTAACATGCTCCAGTTATTTGCTCCAATAACATTCTCCAGTAACATGCTCCAGTAACATGCTCCAGTAACATGCCCAATAACATTCTCCAGTAACATGCTCCAGTAACATGCTCCAATAACATTCTCCAGTAACATGCTCCAGTAACATGCTCCAGTAACATGCCCAATAACATTCTCCAGTAACATGCTCCAGTAACATGCTCCAATAACATTTTCCAGTAATATGCTCCAGTAACATGCTCCAGTAACATGCCCAATAACATTCTCCAGTAACATGCTCCAGTAACATGCTCCAGTAACATGCTAAAGTAACATGCTCCAGTAATATGCTCCAATAACATTCTCCAGTAACATGCTCCAGTAACATGCTCCAGTAACATGCCCAATAACATTCTCCAGTAACATGCTCTAGTAACATGCTCCAGTAACATGCCCAATAACATTCTCCAGTAACATGCTCCAATAACATGCTAAAGTAACATGCTCCAGTTATTTGCTCCAATAACATTCTCCAGTAACATGCTCCAGTAACATGCTCCAGTAACATGCCCAATAACATTCTCCAGTAACATGCTCCAGTAACATGCTCCAATAACATTCTCCAGTAACATGCTCCAGTAACATGCTCCAGTAACATGCCCAATAACATTCTCCAGTAACATGCTCCAGTAACATGCTCCAATAACATTTTCCAGTAATATGCTCCAGTAACATGCTCCAGTAACATGCCCAATAACATTCTCCAGTAACATGCTCCAGTAACATGCCCAATAACATTCTCCAGTATCGTGCTCCAATAACATGCTAAAGTAACATGCTCCAGTAATATGCTCCAATAACATTCTCCAGTAACATGCTCCAGTAACATGCTCCAGTAACATGCCCAATAACATTCTCCAGTAACATGCTCCTGTAACATGCTCCAGTAACATGCCCAATAACATTCTCCAGTAACATGCTCCAGTAACATGCTCCAATAACATGCTAAAGTAACATGCTCCAGTAATATGCTCCAATAACATTCTCCAGTAACATGCTCCAGTAACATGCTCCAGTAACATGCTCCAGTAACATGCTCCAGTAACATGCACAATAACATTCTCCAGTAAAATGCTCCAGTGACATGCTCCAATAACATTCTCCAGTAACATGCTCCAGTAACCTGCTCCAATAACATGCTAAAGTAACATGCTCCAGTAATATGCTCCAATAACATTCTCCAGTAATATGCTCCAGTAACATGCTCCAGTAACATGCCCAATAACATTCTCCAGTAACATTCTCCAGTAACATGCTCCAATAACATTCTCCAGTAACATGCTCCAGTAACATGCTCCAGTAACATGCCCAATAACATTCTCCAGTAACATGCTCCAGTAACATGCTCCAATAACATTCTCCAGTAATATGCTCCAGTAACATGCTCCAGTAACATGCCCAATAACATTCTCCAGTAACATGCTCCAGTAACATGCTCCAGTAACATGCTCCAGTAACATGCTCCAGTAACATGCTCCAATAACATGCTAAAGTAACATGCTCCAATAACATTCTCCAGTAACATGCTCCAGTAACATGCTCCAGTAACATGCTCCAGTAACATGCCCAATAACATTCTCCAGTAAAATGCTCCAGTGACATGCTCCAATAACATTCTCCAGTAACATGCTCCAGTAACCTGCTCCAATAACATGCTAAAGTAACATGCTCCAGTAATATGCTCCAATAACATTCTCCAGTAATATGCTCCAGTAACATGCTCCAGTAACATGCCCAATAACATTCTCCAGTAACATTCTCCAGTAACATGCTCCAATAACATTCTCCAGTAACATGCTCCAGTAACATGCTCCAGTAACATGCCCAATAACATTCTCCAGTAACATGCTCCAGTAACATGCTCCAATAACATTCTCCAGTAATATGCTCCAGTAACATGCTCCAGTAACATGCCCAATAACATGCTCCAGTAACATGCTCCAGTAACATGCTCCAGTAACATGCTCCAGTAACATGCCCAATAACATTCTCCAGTAAAATGCTCCAGTGACATGCTCCAATAACATTCTCCAGTAACATGCTCCAGTAACCTGCTCCAATAACATGCTAAAGTAACATGCTCCAGTAATATGCTCCAATAACATTCTCCAGTAATATGCTCCAGTAACATGCTCCAGTAACATGCCCAATAACATTCTCCAGTAACATTCTCCAGTAACATGCTCCAATAAAATTCTCCAATAACATTCTCCAGTAACATGCTCCAGTAACATGCTCCAATAACATTCTCCAGTAATATGCTCCAGTAACATGCTCCAGTAACATGCCCAATAACATTCTCCAGTAACATGCTCCAGTAACATGCTCCAGTAACATGCTCCAGTAACATGCCCAATAACATTCTCCAGTAACATGCTCCAGTAACATGCCCAATAACATTCTCCAGTAACATGCTCCAATAACATTCTCCAATAACATGCTAAAGTAACAGGCTACAGTAATATGCTCCAATAACATTCTCCAGTAACATGCTCCAATAACATGCTAAAGTAACATGCTCCAGTAATATGCTCCAATAACATTCTCCAGTAACATGCTCCAGTAACATGCTCCAGTAACATGCCCAATAACATTCTCCAGTAAAATGCTCCAGTGACATGCTCCAATAACATGCTAAAGTAACATTCTCCAATAACATGCTCCAGTAACATGCTCCAATAACATGCTAAAGTAACATGCTCCAATAACATGCTAAAGTAACATGCTCCAGTTATATGCTCCAATAACATTCTGCAGTAGCATGCTCCAGTAACATGCTCCAGTAACATGCCCAATAACATTCTCCAGTAACATGCTCCAGTAACATGCTCCAGTAACATGCTCCAATAACATGCTAAAGTAACATGCTCCAGTAATATGCTCCAATAACATTCTCCAGTAACATGCTCAAGTAACATGCTCCAGTAACATGCTCCATTAACATGCCCAATAACACTCTCCAGTAACATGCTCCAGTAACATGCCCAATAACATTCTCCAGTAAAATGCTCCAGTGACATGCTCCAATAACATGCTCCAGTAACATGCTCCAATAACATGCTAAAGTAACATGCTCCAGTAATATGCTCCAATAACATTCTCCAGTAACATGCTCCAGTAACATGCTCCAGTAACATGCCCAATAACATTCTCCAGTAACATGCTCCAGTAACATGCTTCAGTAACATGCTCCAGTAACATGCTCCTGTAACATGCTCCAGTAACATGCCCAATAACATTCTCCAGTAACATGCTCCAATAACATGCTAAAGTAACATGCTCCAGTAATATGCTCCAATAACATTCTCCAGTAACATGCTCCAGTACCATGCCCAATAACATTCTCCAGTAACATGCTCCAGTAACATGCTCCTGTAACATGCTCCAGTAACATGCCCAATAACATGCTAAAGTAACATGCTCCAGTAATATGCTCCAATAACATTCTCCAGTAACATGCTCCAGTAATATGCTCCAGTAATATGCTCCAATAACATGTTCCAGTAACATGCTAAAGTAACATGCTCCAATAACATGCTCCAGTAACATGCTCCAGTAACATGCCCAATAACATTCTCCAGTAAAATGCTCCAGTGACATGCTCCAATAACATGCTCCAGTAACATGCTCCAATAACATGCTAAAGTAACATGCTCCAGTAATATGCTCCAATAACATTCTCCAGTAACATGCTCCAGTAACATGCTCCAGTAACATGCCCAATAACATTCTCCAGTAACATGCTCCAGTAACATGCTCCAGTAACACGCTCCTGTAACATGCTCCAGTAACATGCCCAATAACATTCTCCAGTAACATGCTCCAGTAACATGCTCCAGTAACATGCCCAATAACATTCTCCAGTAAAATGCTCCAGTGACATGCTCCAATAACATGCTAAAGTAACATTCTCCAGTAACATGCTCCAGTAACATGCTCCAATAACATGCTAAAGTAACATGCTCCAGTAATATGCTCCAATAACATTCTCCAGTAACATGCTCAAGTAACATGCTCCATTAACATGCCCAATAACATTCTCCAGTAACATGCTCCAGTAAAATGCTCCAGTAACATGCCGAATTACATTCTCCAGTAAAATGCTCCAGTGACATGCTCCAATAACATGCTCCAGTAACATGCTCCAATAACATGCTAAAGTAACATGCTCCAGTAATATGCTCCAATAACATTCTCCAGTAACATGCTCCAGTAACATGCTCCAGTAACATGCCCAATAACATTCTCCAGTAACATGCTCCAGTAACATGCTCCAGTAACATGCTCCAGTAACATGCTCCTGTAACATGCTCCAGTAACATGCCCAATAACATTCTCCAGTAACATGCTCCAATAACATGCTAAAGTAACATGCTCCAGTAATATGCTCCAATAACATTCTCCAGTAACATGCTCCAGTAACATGCCCAATAACATTCTCCAGTAACATGCTCCAGTAACATGCTCCTGTAACATGCTCCAGTAACATGCCCAATAACATGCTAAAGTAACATGCTCCAGTAATATGCTCCAATAACATTCTCCAGTAACATGCTCCAGTAATATGCTCCAGTAATATGCTCCAATAACATGTTCCAGTAACATGCTCCGGTAACATGCTCCAATAACATGCTCCAGTAACATTAACAGTGACTGTGGCTGAGGGGTAGAGTGGTTGTCCCCCAACCTGAAGGTCGGCAGTTTGAACCCCAGTCTTCCCCACCTGAATGGCCCCCCATAGAACAACAAAGTCCTGCTAACAGATGCACTGTATGAATGTGTGTTTGAATGGGTGAATGTAAAACTGTAATGTAAAGAGCCTTGAGTGGTCATCAAGACTAGAAAAGCGCTATATAAATACAAAACCATTTACCATTTAACGTGCTCCAATAACATTCTCCAGTAAGGTGCTCCAAATACATGAATATTGCTTGTATATATATATATATATATACACTACCATTCAAAAGCTTGGGGTCACTTAGAAATGTCCTTAGTTTTCAAAGAAAAGCACTGTTTTTTTCAATGAAGATAACATTAAATTAACCAGAAATACACTCTGTACATTGTTAATGTGGAACATGACTATTCTAGGTGGAAACGTCTGGTTTTTAATGAAATATCTACATAGGTGTAGTATAGAGGCCCATATCTCAACTATCATTCCAGTGTTCTAATGGTACATTGTGTTTGCTAATTGCCTTAGAACAGGGGTTTTCAACCGGGGGTCCGCAGCCCCTTGTGGTCATGGACGGCATTGCAGGGGGTCCGCGAAATACGTTTTGATATTTCAACACATTTTCAGATTACTCTTGAATATCGTGAAAAATATCACACACACGTAGGCACATCAGTGGGCCGCGGATAACTTTCTAGTCAGAATGGTGGTCCCTGGGACAAAACCAGTTGAAAACCCCTGCCTTAGAAGACTAATGGATGATTTGAAAACCCTTGTGCGATTATGTTAGCACAGCTCACTCATTATCTTGTTGTAGATCAAACTGAACAGCAAAGGATTGATCTTCTCTGTGGGGCTCCTTTTGGCGTCTGTGTTTATCACAGTGAGTATTCAGCAACACATCTGGTCACAGCTGCAGCACACAGTGTACCACTCACTTTCTCTTTGTCTGTCTGTCTGTCTGTCTGTCTTTCTAGGTCCTTGGAGTTCACTTAAATAAGTGGACGTTGGACAAGCGTTTTGGTTTCATTTGTCTCCTCCTCTACTCTGTCTTCCTGTGTTTCTCCTGCCTCATCGAGTACAACATCTTCACCTTTGTCAACCTGCCAACTTGCCGGGATGACTGATAAGTCTGCGCATGCACACAGGCACACACACACACGCACACGCACACACACACACACACACACACACACACACACACACACACACACACACACACACACACACACACACACACACACACACACACAGTATTATGTAGATTGTGGATGAATGGCAGGTGAAGCCAGGTGTGGTTCACACACTGTCTCCTGTGAGAGGAGCTCCCACTTTCTTTGTTTTTTTGAAGCTCAGTGCAGCGTGGAGCTGTTCTGGTGTTTGCCCATCACCAGCGATTTGAGGAGCAGAGATGGACTCATCATAAGCCCTCACACACAGAGGGCAGCACTGAGAAAAAAACAACACAAAAAAGACTTTTGAACTAATTTTGAAACTTCCCATGTTTAGGTGTAAACGTTGTGACTTTTTCTAGCTGCTAACCTTTCCCAAGAGGAAAGCTGTGTCTTTTAGATCTACTAGTTGAGAGTAATAATGATTCAAGCAATGGCGTAGAGAGGTTGTGAAGGGTGTGTTGTTGTGGTGCAGGTAATGATGATTTGACAGTTTCTTGTCTTCAGGCAGAGAACATGTGTTTTTTTCAAACACCATTATCGTAGGACTATTTACATTGCCATTGTGTTAATGTGTCATGAATATGACAGTTGAGTGCGTTTACTAAAGTTTAGACATAAGGCTACAGAACACAAGCCCACACCCCCCTACACAGAAGCAGGGCATTATCCTGTACTCTTTTTATAATTTAACTTCAGTAATATCACATTTGTAGCCTATACGTTCTGCGTTGGAAGAATTGTAGCTTTATGGAGTGATTTTTTTTTGTTTCCTTCTGTAAATAGTGAACCTTTGTAAATACTCCCAGATGTTCTATTTATTATTTATTCATGTCAGACGCACATTTCTCCTCTGGAGGCCACAGGTTTTATTTATGGAACCAGGCTTGTTGAAATCCAGACCTAAGATCAGTTCAGATGACCACTCTTATACAAACAAGCACAATTTTCCCTGAAGGTATTTGTCCTGTTGATTTTAACACTGACATGACTTCGATGCAATTATGCTTTGTGTATGTGTAGATGTAAACTAGAGAATTCAAACTTGCACTGAAGATACTTAGTTCACAGGGAGGCTGCTCCTAATGCATGCTGATTATAAGGATGTGATCCTTGTAAAATGAAGCAGGTTCATGTGAGATAATCATGTCGAGGGGTCAGGAGGCAGATGTTGTATTTTGGGAGATGATTGTGGGCAGATGATAAGTCTGTACTCATCCACTTAGTGACTGCTTTCTCTTCTCAGAAACACTGACCAAATAGACTCAGAACAGTTGCAGCATCACTCAAAGCAACACCTGTGTGTTTGAATGAGGTTTTTCCTACGTAGAACAGGTGAGCTGATCTGTGTTATCTGCTTGAAGTCAGGTCTTTAAGTGGCGTATCATAGGAGTAGAGTACAGATGCAATATAAAGCATCAGGACTTTTATCCCAGCTTGAATACTTAATGGCTGAGTTTACAACTTTATTTTTTATCCAGAATTTGTATTTTGTAATGCCTAATGTTTTAGATTTGTCTAGTAATGGTAGGCTTGTGGTACATAAATATTCCTACTAGTTTTTAGAGCATGTACAGTGTGGTTTGTGAACCTCTACAGGAGATTTTTATTCCACTTTGGGAGTCAAGACATGCCAGCAAAGTCCCTCTCTTCCACCACTGTAGAAGTGAACAGTCGTCTGTCAAAGCCTGTTGATTCTCACACGGTCCATCACACGTCAGCTGCTTGTCCACGTAGATTCATTTCAGACATCAAGTGGCCTACTCCTGTTTTTTCTCACTGAGGGAAGACAACATGAAACAAAAAGTCTGGTTTGTTTCAGGTACATTTTACATTTTTTATTTATTGATCAGTAATATAAAATATCTATTCTGAGAACTATTGTCTTTTTAATGTGAACTGATTAATGTTGTTTTTGTTTATGTATCAATCATATTTATTTCAGAGACACAGACATAGCAATCTGTAATTTGACCGGAATACAGGGTTAAACATGTTTGAATCTTCGGTAATGCAATAACTGAGCTTACAAATATGTAAATATGCTGTTTTAAGGAAATTGAATAGGAAATTTGTATTCAAGTTTTAAAATATGTAAATTATGTCTGTCAGTATTTGACACTGTAAAATCTCGTCAGTCTTTGTGAAATGATTTATCAGAACAAGACTGTTATTAACATACAGAACTCCAAATATCATCACAATGAAGGAAAATTCATTTAATAATGAGTTGAATGGTTTAAATCACTGCCAGATAGATAGTGGTCACTATGATTGCATGTATTTTTCTTTGCCACGAAGTATCAGGTTTAAAATGTCAATAACAGCTTTTAAAGACAGTTTCTGATTTTCTTTTACAATATGTTGCCAATGTCCCATCGATTCCTAATCATTTCTCAGAATGCCCTCTGAAAGGTTAATTTAACAAAATTAACCAATTATAGGATAAAGATCAATTATTTTATGTCACAATTTATCAAGTAACCATTCAAGTACTTTAATTTGAATTTTAATGTATTTAGATGCACATTTCTCACAGAAAGAAACATTTAATTAGAAGTACTCATGGTGTTCAGTCAGACAACTCACGTTCAAACATTTATTGCAGCATTACAACAGATTTAGTGTTTGGCGTCTAGGCTCCAACTTAATCATTCCCCCATATGATTACACAGGAATGATGGGAGTGATGAGCAAATACTTGTAACCCCCCCATTGGAGCCTACAGGTGGATGCTGGGGTGGTGGAAGGGCTGAAGCAACAGGTGGCAATACTGCAGCAGCAGTGCGAGCAAGAGGGGTTGATGGGAAATGTCTCTTTGGTTAAATAGACCACCTGATAAGGTGGGTGTGTACTATAGATGGTTATGGAGAGTGAGGTATGTCACATGATGTATGTCACGTGATGTATGTCACATGATTGGCGCAGCGCAGCTCGAGTTGCCTGCCAGAACTAGCTCGCCGATGTCGCCATATTTATGGTCAGCTCATCGAGATTGCATATGTCACATTTTATGTGGCATTTTCAACCCACAGTAAGATGGTTCCTGGTTCAAATCGTTCAGGCAGCATTTCTGTGCAGGTTCATCACACAGTCTGGAAAACAAACAAAAAAACAAACAAACACAAAACATGCAGATTGGAGTTAGAAATTAGAATAATTAGAGACTCTAAATTGATTGTAGGTGTAAATGTGAGTGTGACCGGTCGTTTGTCTCAGATGTTGGCTGTGTGATAGATTGACAACCTGGACAAATACACACACAAACACGGCAAGAGCTTCAGGATTGTGAGGCGTGTCTTTCTAAATCTGAATAAAAGGGTTTTGATTGGAGTCAGACTCTCCCGTTTTACTTTAATTTGTTTGGAATTGTATGAACTGTAAATTGATGACTTATAATGTGTAACAAACTACAGAGTTTGAAAGATTTTAATAAGAATTCAGTTTATTTCTAGGAAATGATTAGAAGGACATGGGACTCAGACTATAGTGTTAGCTTAGTATTTGAAAGTCACAAATCAACAAAACACTGTTTGTACATTGAAAATCATTTCCATTTAAAATTTAGTTTCAGAACACCAACAATTGGTTATTTAAATATAATTCATCAGTGTGTCTTTATGTGTGTTGTAGAATTTCTATAATTTAAATAAAATGATCATTACTGCTTATTTTGATACAGATATTTACTCTTATGTCATACTGTTTAAGAGTCACTGACTGCAATACATCAATTCTATATTATCAGTTACGGCATTTTTGGGGTTTATAATATCCATATATTCGAAAATATCTGTATCATGCACTTTACCATTTACGCAACTGATGTCACAGATTATTTGGTTCAATACATTTTGTGCTGCTATTCACTGCATGTACCTAAAACCCAGACATACGGTACCATGTCTTTGAAAAAAACCAAACGACCACAAAGACGCTGACATTTTGAAATGACGCGTCTTCTAGAGGAGATTTCTAAATTATTTGTGATATTCACATGGGTGATATATTGCTGATGTACATATGTATATAAATGTGTAAATGTATTTATATATTTTTTGTCTTAATCTGTATATCTGTTGAATATATTTTCATAGATCCTAGATTGCCCTTGTATCCCCTTTGTCTCATGTGTTTGAGATCTCTGAAGCTGTTGGTCTTTGTTCACTTGCATGGAGATATTCCAATATAATAAATAAATTATGGTAAATTTCTATGTACTTTTGGGATGAGAGTCAAATGCGTGTTTAGATGGCACTGGATATCCTAGATGACTGCATGCGAGTACTAATGTAGGATATAAGAGATGAGAGTGTCTGCAGTTTGATCCCTCAAACTATCCCAGATTGACCTCTTACTATTCTAAAAACTTTTTTGCAGAATGGTTTAGTTTATGTTTCAAATGTAATTTTAGAGATCTTTTTGCTACCTGAGCATTAATAAAGTTGTCCTTGCTTAAGGTAACACAACCATTTTACTGTAGTAAGTCTTTGTTTTACCTACAAACTCACACATGCTTGCAGAAACTTAAATTGCATAATGCTGATCAATTTATTAGTAAATGAGTAATTGTATAGTTTATGTGTGTAGAAATACAACTGAATGTCCTACAGAAATTTGACATCAGTAAAAAGTACAGAATTATGAGCAATATACCCATGATGCACAATGAATGATTTATAGAGTGAACTAGTTACCTGAGGTCTGGTAGCAGGTCGACGACTCATCTACTCCTCTGATCTCCTGTCAGCTCATCACGATCGGTTTGTCTCAGATTCTTCGAGACAGAACTCGGTACTGCTCGTGAACCATCATCCTCAATCCCTCATCCTTACCCTCGTCCCTACTTTCTCTGTCCCTCGTCCCTACATCCCTTTATCCTCATTCCCTCATCCCCTTCATCCTTGTTCCCGTATCGGTTCATCCCTCATACCTACCCTCATTCCTTCATCCTCTTACCCTCTTACTCTCATCCCTTCATCTCTTCATCCCTACCTTCATCCCTTCATTGTCATTCCCTCATCCCATTATCCTCATTACCTCATGCTTTCATTGCTCATCTCTTCTTCCTCCTCCCCTCTTCTCTTCATCCTCCTATCCATACATGCATCCCTTCATCCCTCATCCCCACCCTTACCCCTTCATCCTCCAAGAAGGAGAGAACGGAGTGGAGGGATAACTCGCATCTGTTATTTAGCTGGGTGCGGTTTCCTTGGTAAAATGATGCCCCCATTCTGATTCTCCCTCTGCCTGGTCACCAGTGCATCCTCCCAGACCAGGCTGCGAGACGCATCTTTACCTTGACGCCTTCACTCAGCCTCCATTCCTTGCTCCTTAACATCCAACATATAAATTGTCATTCAAACCTTTAAATCAGATATAGTTGGGGTGTGGTCCTTGCTTGTGAACTGATAATAAAATGAAGCCCTCTGCCTTATTGGCTGTGGCTTGTACATCCAGGACAGTGTAGAGCCCCTGGTGACCAAAATCCATCAGATACATTGTCAGGCTACCATAAATGTATCAACCAATGTGTCAGTCCGTCTACACACTGGTAAAACTGAAGGTTACCTGAATGTCAAAAAGGTTACCTGCTGGTGGCACTGGAGTGTAACTGATGGGATGAACAAAGTCAATAGGATTCATCCTCTGGGCTGTGTGGGTGTCTCTACAGACACATTATTCTCTGAACGAGTTTTGGCACACTGACGCTGTGGCTCAGGGGTCAGAGCGAGTCGTCTGATCATCAGAAGAAGAATCAGAAGAAGATTGGTGGTTCCATCCATGTTGTGTCTTTGGGTAAGATATGGAAGATCTAGTTTAATGCCTGTCCATTCATCAAAACACCTGTACCTGTCTACCTGAGTGTTTTAACAAACCTCAGAATAAAATACATAAAATCTCACTTAATGTTTGGGAACTCAGGAC
Organism: Limanda limanda; assembly: GCF_963576545.1. Taxonomy (NCBI): domain Eukaryota; kingdom Metazoa; phylum Chordata; class Actinopteri; order Pleuronectiformes; family Pleuronectidae; genus Limanda; species Limanda limanda. The sequence continues at coordinate 1,204,144 of NC_083650.1, forward strand.
AACCCTCTATGTTACATGATCCATGCAAGTAAAATGTACGATAAATCCTGATGTGAGATCAGCAGAAAGTGGAGCTTCACACGGTTATGTGAAATATGTGAGATGTGAACACCATCTAGTGGTTGAGTACTGATACAACAAAAGAATCAATCAATCAATAACATTTTATTTGTATAGCCCATATTCACAAATCACAATTTGTCTCATAGGGCTCAAACATGGTGTGACATCTTCTGCCCTTAACTTTTAACAGGGTAAAAAGAACGTAGAAACCTCAGAGAGAGACACATGTGAGGGATCCCTCTCACAGGACGGACAGAAGTGCAATAGATGTCAAGTCTAAAGGAGATCATCAAGATAATGGTTTTAGCAGCATTGATAAGAATACATTTTTTGAGGCATAACTGGAGGTCAATGAATTGATAGATTATTGTCAGTAACGGTCAAGTTTCCGAGGAGACATATTGTATATCAAGCAGTCCTGATGCAATCATAGTCCATGGTCAGCAGCCAGCAAGATCATGATCCACCATCAAGATCGGATGCCACTATAGTCCACAGTCATTGTCCACTGCTGCCATCAGGATCCACCATCAGCTGCCACCACAATCGTGGTCCACCACCATTATCAGATGCCAACACGATACAGAATCCGCCATACTGGATCCACCATTATGATCCCGATCTCTGATACGCGATCCACAGATCATTATCCACGATGTCGCTGCAGCTGCGGTCCTGGTTCTGCAGACGATAAGGCAAAGGGACCTTTGGGAAGAGGTCAAGTCAGTAACATGTATTGAAGACAGAAAGACAAACATGATTCTAGATCCAATGTTTATTAAGTACAAAAGAATATTCATGATATTGTACAATGGCAAATAACAAGCAAGAAGATTTCTGCTGAATGAGAATTATACTTTGACACAATACAGAATATTACAAACATGAAATAAACATCTGTGATAAATTCCAGCACAGATACATATAAATACTCAATTTGCTAATCAAAGACAGTGCCAATAACATGGCAGTATGAGTCAATGCAGACTGTGCACACTGCGCCCAGAGAGATACACATAGTGAGCTACGTACAGGCTATTCCTCTCTACCTCTCTATTAATACCTCTCTACTAGCTCCAACAGGTTTCCTTCACCTGCATCATCTTCCACTTCCCTCTCCACTAACTGAAACGCTTTCAAGTAATGTTTCCTGACAGAGCCAAAGTCATTACTGATGCAGACTGCGTCACAGACTCAGACCATCTCAGCATTTCTCTCTCCACAAACAACCACACAGCTTGTTTATCTGGCCAAGGCCTCGGAGCTGCAACAAGCTTCATTTACCCTCTTTTCTTCTCAGCACAACAAAAACCTCTCTCATCTGTCAGTAGTACATAGACACAGTTATCAATCTCTGTTACATGTTGTCAATCTAAATGGAAAAGTTAACATGCAATACGGAACAAGTATCTTTCATATCACCAGGATAATGAGTAAATACATCCATGAATGTCACATTGTTCTTGACACTGGCAGACCTGCCTGTTTCCAACATTACCTTAAAACACAAATTACATGCAGGAACAATATTTTATAAATTTTCATTAATTCTTATATAAACACTCACAATATCTGTTTCTTACCAAAACATTGTTAAGAACACATGCAGCAACAAGTGGTTAATGAACAATGATTATGTGCATAGACTGGATATGACTGGATTGTAATTAACAGATAAGGAGGGCTACAGATACAGCTAAGAAAAACATAACAAATGTATATTTTTCTTGAGTGTAAGTGTACAGCTGAGTGGCTGTTTAACTTTAAACGTCCTGATTCTAATGGCAAATATTAGATTGCTATGTGCACCAGGCACCACTGGGTGTCACCTAACCCCCCCCAAACAGACCAAAGCATGAACAGTTTCAAAACTACAGAATACAGTTTACCAGCAACTGTACCAAGTATATAGCAGTTAATAGTACACACTTAATAAATCCATGATATATTTATAGCGATGAATCAAAGAATAGATTTATATTTGATTTCCCGTACCTCAATGGTAGCGACAATAAAATCTGACTGTGAAACTGCAACTCATGCACCAGCATTAAGGCAGGACTGAACACATGATCTTCAATAAATCTGTACATAATGCCCTACATTTCTACGATAAATGTGTGGTTAGACATTAAGAGCTCTGATTCCAAATCTAAAGCCAAGGAGGTTAAAAATAGACTCAATCTCTTTCATTTCCTTCCCCTCTTTCCTCTTTCACCGTGTCTGTCGGAAAGAACTTTCCAGCAAGGGGGTGTTGACTGAGACAGACGTGCCATCCAAAAGGAGAACTTGGGCCTTGTAAAGACTGGCACGGTTTGGCACAGTTAAATCCTTTCAACATGCTCGCCCCCTTTGGTCTGCTGACACCATGTTTGTTAGAGATTATGAGTGATATTCTCACAGCAGGGAGACAAAGCCCCTGTTCAAACTTCCAGCTGGCCCCCTGTCAGGCTGAGGATCGGAGCTGGGCACAGGCGCAAGCTTCACCGGGGTTGGGGGGAGGAGTCAGACAGGTCCATGCTGAGCTCATTCAGGTTGGGGATAGCTTCGAAGGGAGCTGTCGACAGAGTGCTGCTGTTGGCAACACGTCGGAAGACGAAGTGGAAGGGGGCAGCCTGTGGGCGGCTGTGGAGCTCAGCTTTGATCTTCTGAGGATAGGTGTCCGGTGCAAGCTGCTGGCTGCTGCCCTCCATCAGCAAGAAGAGGCCGTAGTTCTGAGGGTCAGATACCTTAAACTTCTGGGCACACAGCTGGCACACCTCCTCTACGTTGGCGTAAGGGCGGACCTGTAGAGTCTTGGCCGTGCAGCCACTGTCCAGCTCCTGCAGAGCCACCCGCAGGTAATTCTGAGGGAAAGTAAAGAGAAAAACAATTAAACTAGGTGGAGGTTTATTTCTGATAATGATAATGATTCACCAAGACTTTTTCTTTGGTGGTTTGTCTATCCAAAGGTTTTAAAAAAAAAATAATATAGGAGAAAACAAAGTGTGTGTGTACAAAACAAAACAATATATAGACATATTAATCTTCACTGTTATTCATTAACACGTGAAGTCAAGGTATGACCTACACAAACAACAGTCGATAAAACAAAGCACTCATACTGTCTGTATTGAGGACAATGACAGTTAAAAATACGTCGTTATGTATATTTGTAATTTGTGGCATTTTTAGAGATGCATAAATAGTACTTGTAGGATAAAATTCTCAAAATATTTCAGATTTTAATTTGTCTTGAGCAGAAGTAGTCTTTATATATACTCATATAGTTTATATATAGAACAATCTATACAATTGATCTATACAATTGTGTGTGTTTTTACCTGAAAGTCATCAATGGAGGGAGCAGAGCGCTGGGTGGTGCGGCGCCGGTGCCACTGGTGGAGTGTGTCTCTGGTTTCCGAGCTCAGGACTCGAGCAGCTTGCTCCTCCTGGAAATTTCTGATCAGGGACATCGCTCCATAGGCACTGGTCAGATAGTAACCACCTGGATAATGACACACAGAGTCTTCATGAGCACAGAGGCTACTCCGACTCACTGCATGTACACTGTGGGTAGAAACCTCCCGCTGGACACGTGTCTGTTGCCATGTTGACATCATCATTACTTCAAGCACCTTTGAGCTGGAAAGTTTTGACAAAGGTTCGAACCGATCACAATCAACACGTCTTTCACCGTTTCCTGTGGTGTCTTCTTTGAGTGGAATCAGCTGATTTAATTTTAATAATGCACATGTTCATGGACACTTTTTTGCAGTCACTGCATTTTTAATGTGGGAAAAAGAGAACGTAAAAGTCAGAACATTTTCCAGCACTGACACAGAGCTATGGATGTAGCTGTGGATATGTGAGACTACACAGAGGAGTAAGCAGAGTGTGGAGAGTGTGTGTGGGAGGATTTAACTCAGATACCTTCTCCATGAAGCTGTGAAGGGTCCAGCAGCTCCATCATGTAAAGTATCTCATTGTCCAGATGAGGCATATCACACTGGGCCAAAACATAGGTCAGCATCGGCAGGAAGTCGTCAGCACCATATAGACGACCTGAGACGCAGACACCAGGATCATCAGATTTGTTTCTTTCACGATTCCCCTTCAGATCACCTCATGCATGAATATTATTTACAGGTTATTGAGTAGTTCTACTTCATCTCAACGTCATTGCTTTGGCAAGAAGTCAGTTTAACCTGTGAGTATCTACCTGAATTGTCTTCCATGATGGTGTAGATGAGTTTGCACACTCTCAGCAGCAGTGTAACCTTTTTCTCTGGAGAGTACAGTTTACACATGGTCTGGAACTTGTGCTTGATCTTCTCAATGGCCACGTGATCCGGGGGTAGCATCCCTTCGACACCCACATCTTGCGGCTGCCGTGCCTTGGCCAGTGACAAGTTCTCCTGCAGTTCTTGCCACGCTCCGCTGCTCACCTGGAACTCCTTTAGGGCCGCACTCACTACCGGCTTTAGAGGCTTCAGCACGCACTTGTGCATGGCTTTCTCCAGGACCCGGTCTGAAGAGAGGAGGAAGCTTTTTGATTAGGATGACGTTATAATTGTAAACATTTGACTAGGCTTGTCATGATAACTACTTTTGTTGGAGGATATATTGTCCAAGAAATAATGGCGATAAACGATAATATTGTCATCTTAAGACTTTTTGGTGAACCACAGTCTCAGCGTCTATAGAAAGTCAGTTTCAGTCTCCCCCCCACGAGCAAAACACAAATCAGTTCATTCCATTTAAATCAAGGCAAAAACAAAGACAAAAATAGTCGGATCTTGGTTTTACAGCTGATCTTCTCAAACCAACAACTCAGGAAAGAGAATCGTCCACGTTGGAGTTGAATACAACATACTCAATATGTATTTCGTTGTCAGGCATACGGCGTTAGCCCCGGCTAGTAGCTCCAGGAAAACTCCACAGGGACCAAGACAATCCACCAGATGATTTCCTCCTGATTTTGACTTTAAAGAAGAGGTGTCTGATTGGCGACAACATGCAGACTTCACAACGCGCTTTTGCAAAGGTAAAACAGACGATCCTCTATGACTCTCCTCTCCGATCCTTAAACTCATTGCTGTGCTGCCTAATATTCACTTCCGTTAAGTGGTTCAGAAGATCCTGGGCTGTGGTTTGGGGTTGTGCTTGGAGTATTGACTGATTGTGTGTGTGGACAACATGAATGAATGAACTCTGATAGGCAGGCGTGGACTATTTCTATAAAAACCTGTTTGTCTCTGTAACGTCTATTTTAAAGTAATTTCCTGTCAGTATTTCACAACTAATGCCAAGGTTGAATTTCCGTTCCTTATTAGTCTAGTTGCGAACCCGGTCAGACACAATAGTATCAGTCAAGACCCCACAACTAATGACATATGTGAAACCCAAGTTACTGCTGTTCACCATCTGCACACGTCACAGTTAAGGAAGTTGAGTGTGTTGCTGTAGCTGTCGCAGTATTATGTGCACAGAGACCAGAGGTCTGTATCCACGCAGTGACAGTGTCAACATCAGCTTTTACAAGCTCAGCTGGTGCAGTCTGACTAACGCACACCATGATATCATTATACAGACAGGATGGAGGCCAAACCACAGCACTGCTGAATAAGGACCATGTGTTGAGTGCTGTCTGTTTGTGTTGCTGACTATTTTCCAGAATTGGGGGAACTCAGCAGTTTTTTTTTTGTTGAGCACATCTGCAGACAAAGATTAGAAATTGAGGACAGCCAGTAACACATAACACACATAACATAAATGTAATTTTATTCCACCTCTCCTGGCTTTAATGGAAGGTTTGTCCGCACCCGACACCTCTGCTGGACTTGGGCCAGACAGGTGAGGTCGAAGTGATTTTGAGAGGCAAGGCTCTCGTGCCAGCCTCTCACACACAGCACATTCTCACTTCCTCATTCCACCACTACAGTCTGAGGGCTGCAGTAAGTAGGTGACAAGCATGTTGAATGTATTTTACTGCGTCTGATTAAAGGTGAACATTAAGTCATTCCTTTAAGCAAAAATGTTAGAATTCACTGTGACCAGCTTCTCCAGTGACCTGCTGGTTCTTAGTTTGCAGACATTTTCACAGCAGATATTTTTGACTTGTGTCAGCAGGAAAACCTCAGGTGCAAATACCAATGGCTATGTTCTACAGCAGGAAGACAGGCCAATGAGTCAGCATGAACAAAACCAAACCCTTTAAGAGCCTCAAGGAGTATCACTAATCATGAAAGTTATGTTTCTCCTGCTTTGAGGTGAAAAAAGTCTGTTTTGTTCTGTTGATTAGATTAAGAAAAAGACACTGGGGACAAAGATACTGCATTTGCATTTCTCACATTTTATAGAAAAGGTCCTATACATGTGTTTTTAGAAATGTCTTCATTTTGTGATATTTCTCCTGCAGCTTGGTAATCACAGGACGCTCCACAGGTCTGTGTGTTACAGGGAACGCAGAGCCAACATTCCACACTCTGCACTGGGCATTAGATTGAGAGCTGTTCAGGTCATTTGAATAGGAAGATGTGTCCAGATTTACACACATACATATTATAGTTCCTTAAAAAGTACTGTGTCTTACAGAGTTTTAGGAGTCTGACAGTATTTTCCCTGTGGTCATAAGATATTTCCTAAAAATCAACTTATCAGCCACAAAACACAAACACATGCTTTTTGCCAGGAAGCAACACCTCCTCCTGCTGAATACAAACCTCTCTCCAAACATACTCTCTTCCCTTTCATTGCCCCTAATACATATGGTCCTCAACAATTGTCCCAGGGACATGAAACAAAGCACCTGACATTCTTTAGTCTGTACAGTGTCTCACATGCTACAAGTATTGAATACATTTTATATAATTTATGCTAACTAATTTATCTGGTCAATATAATAATTCTATGCATATGTGTTTTGATTGAAACATGGCTGAACAGCAACCCTCTGGACATGACCACATTGGCCAATGGCCACTGTAGTATCATCTTGGAATCCAGACATACTACAGTATATGCTGAGGAATTCCCTGCTTTTGTCATAGTAGGGGTTTACCTGTGAGAGCTGTGCAGCTACTAATTTAAGAGTGCTCGTTCTGACCCTTAAGATTGTCATGTTTTTGAGTTTGCTTCCCTGAATGATGATAAACAGTTTATTTTCCTGAATGTAGCAATATGTTTGGACACGACAGTAAACCTGAACTGACAGCAAATCATTCAGAGCAGCAAATGTAAAAGCCTTATCCACCAGGTCACCTTGTCATCAGTTTCGCAGACAGAAACACATAAATCCCGCAACTATACCATGCACACACACAAAGAGAAGGGCAAAGACATGTAAAGAGCCCAATGTGTCCTTGGAGTATAAATAGCCTGGTGTAAACAGGAGGGGTGTTTATCTGTCCGGTCACGGAACCAAGATAACGCTCCTGAGGCTTCCTCCAACTTAAAATAGTCTTTGTACATTGGGACATAAATACAGCAGGTTGAGAGACTAATACTTCGGACTCCATTATTGATTAATTCACAAACATTTCATTTTCTCAACACCTCAATGATGAGGTGATCTCTTCAAAGAATCATAGAGTGAATGTTCTGGAAACACAGAGTTCCCACTTTGGAAACAAACTTATTTTCTTTCTTGTTTTAAATTAGATGAAAATAAATATGTGAATATGAAGCTTAGCTAAGAACCAAAATGAGAACAATTTGGAAACAACTAAAATGTCCCAAGTGTAAACAACCTCGTAGTGTAAAGTTTACACTCTGGTGTTGTTGTAACGCAAGAAGACTTAGTGAAGCACCACAAACAGAGAGTCATGGCTTTGAACCTCAGCAAGGTTCCATTAAAGCAAAGAGAGCACGAGAGAGAGAGAGAGAGAGAGAGAGAGAGAGAGAGAGAGAGAGAGAGAGAGAGAGAGAGAGAGAGAGAGAGAGAGAGAGAGAGAGAGAGAGAGAGAGAGAGAGAGAGAGAGAGAGAGAGAGAGAGAGAGAGAGAGAGAGAGAGAGAGAGAGAGAGAGAGAGAGAGAGAAACCTCAACAAAATGCAAAGAAAGACGGGGGCTTGCCTCAAATCCCCACATCCTGATTGGAGAGTTGGTATAAAAGAAGTGGAGTAAGACTGGGACTGCATGTCTTGGCAGGCAGCCTCTCAAACCATCTGGGCTGGCCAGCTTCTGAGCTGAGGAGAAAACCCTCTCTGAAACTGCTACAACAAAATATTGTGCAACTATTCCCAGAAAAACTACAGCAGTGCCCAGTGTGTTGTTTTGAAAAACAAGGCAACTCAGAAAACAGACAAGAGATGGGAATCTGTGACAGGTGACATACAAACCATGAAAAACCATCCAATATTTTTGTCTTTTCTCACTCAGTTTTTGAATGTCTTCTCTTTATTTACATGGGTGGCCTATGATGGAAATATTTGAGAGGAAAAAGTGTCAAAGTTTCACTGGATAATAAGAAATGTTGTGATGTTTCCTCATCTAATTAAACAATTATAATTATAATCTTGTGTGTCATTTTCTTTGGATTCTCTTTCGACCTTCTTAGATATAGAAATAAATTTCCATATCTAATAAGCCTCCTATTTCCAGAGCCCCTGATCCCTGCCCGACATTAATAAAAGACCTTACATCCTGTTCACTATGGGATGTTAGTCTGGAAAAGACCTGATTCATAGGAGACGTCCAGAGCTAAATATGTTAAAGACTGGTCAAAACTGAAGCATCTGACATGATGTGTCCTGACTTTCAGTCCTTTTTGACATGTTTGGGTGGCAGAGATTGTGGCAGAGAGTGACAGCAGTGTCAATTACAACTTAGGAATGTGAATTAATTGAACTTTGCCTTCAATTATTTAAATGTTTGCCAACAGAGGACAGGTTGAACAAGTGCACAATTGAACAAGAGGGAACAATGTCTGGACTTTATCGATTCAGGACGCCTCCCTGTGCTCCAAAGTTTGTGTTCATTCGCAGTGTAAAAACATCATTGATAGAATATAACCCTGTGCTACATTTATGAATTAAATACTGTCTACAAGCAACTTGGATTGTTTTCATGCCACTTCTGCATACATGCTAATGGTCCTAACATTGGTCAGTGCTTTTTATTGTTATGGAACAACCATTGTTATTAATTTAAAGTTAACAACTATATCATAGATTTTGCTGTGTATCTGGTGGAACTTTAAACAGTCGATAAAATGGCTCGACACCATAACCTTGTCACCAGGTTGTCACCACGCCTGCCACAGCCACAAGGGCGGCTGTGGCTGAGGGGTAGAGTGGACCTGAAGGTCGGCAGTTCGATCCCCAGTCTGACCCATCTGCATGCCGAAGTGGCCTTGGGCAAGATGCTGAACCCTGAATGGCCCCCCATAGAATAACAAAGTGCTGCGAATAGATGCACTGTATGAATGTGTGTGTGAATGGGTGAATGTAAAACTGTACTGTAAAGCGCTTTGAGTGGTGATCAAGACTAGAAAAGCTCTATATAAGTACAAAACCATTTACCATTTACCATGGCATCTTGGATGACAGTGTCCTCTGAAACTGACAGCCATCTTGTTTTGCATGCTAAATCTGACACCTGACAATAAAAGAAGACACTCTTCCTCCTTATTCTAAGGATCTTACCCGTTTCCATAATGCAGCAGCAGTAGTCTTTCACTAGACCTTTCGTAAAGAGAGTCACAGGGAACATCATAAAAGTAATGTCACAGCCAGAGCTGTCATTATAGTTTTGATAAGTAAATTGAACGGATGCCGATAATGTCACCTATAACGTGGTATAGGTGACATGAATAATAAATAATAATAACTATTAAAAATGTTAATGTAAAATGTCAACATTAAAGATTAGTGCTCATGCTATGTGAACAGGGCCAGTAGAAACAGGTTGGTTCAACAGCCCCCTTCCGCCTGGGATATAAACCTCTTTGTGCTCAGTGTTTACATGACACTCTGTCCAAGGTCTGATGCAGCCACTGAATCTTAGTCTTCCTGATTCAGACTGCTCTTCTGGCAGGTGCGTGTGTTCTTGTGTATATATATCACTGTGTCTGGTTTTTTTCTTTCATGTTGCTGTCATCATGGTATTGTATGTTGCAATAAAGGAGGGAAATTACACAGCAATATAAAAGGGGAAAAGAAAATATGACCTATAGACTATCGCCCTGTAAACACAGTAAATGGTGGTAATGCACCTTGACATTGGTGCCCTCCTCCAATAAACCAAACAAAGAAGAAGAAGGATTTTGCACTAAGACTGATTTAACATCTACCCTTACATGACAGCATACGATTATCTACAACCAGCCTTATGGCCATGGCTTCACCAGGAATGTACACATAAACACACACGCACACATGAGGACAAGTTTTCCGAAGTCCTCACTGCTAAAATAATGAAGTGAAACCTTTGTATGTGCATTAAACACATTTTTTGTGACTCTGTCACCCATTCACACTTCCTAAAAATAATCCCTAAATTATTTGCAAATACACACAAAAATGACTCTCACCACCAATCCTTTGAGTTGAGGACGAATTTATGATGCCTAAATGGCAACAGGTTGAAAAGTTGAGCAGTCAGTAGTAATCTAACAGGAGTTGACCAAACCTTTAGGAAGACAACATACAATAACTATAATTAAAGGATTATGCTCACATTGTTTGCCAGAATGAGGTACAGTGATATTTAAAGTGCATGAGTCATTCCTTAAAACACTAGAAAAAGAACACTAAAGACCTAAGAACTAGACAAAAGAGAGTAGAAAATTTTTTCCTGCCACTTACCGATCTGATCTTCAGGAATAAGGCTCTCAATTGGCGGCTCCATTTCGGAGCTCTGTATCAGGTAGCTCTTCATTTGAGTAATAAACTGGCGGAGAGTCTGCAGCAGCTCAAGTCCAGAGGCGTAGCTCTGCCAGGCTTGGGTGCCCGCACCCTCGCCCATGTAGCTCAGGTAGTCCTGCACCAGACAGCCAAAGTATGATCCTTTGTCCCTGGACAGCTCCACAACCCTGCGGATCGCCCTCTTCTCAGGCGTCAGCAGTGAGTGGAAAACTCCGCTCATCTTGCGCAGTTGCCCTCGCAGGGCCTTTTGGAGGACCAAAGCGCTGGCACTGGGGCGACGATTTGTGCGATGTCCGGGAGGCACCATAGTCAGGTCCTGGTCTTGATCACTCTCAAGGCTGACGCCATAGTCTTGCTCTTCTTCATCCTCGTCATCATCATCATCATCATCTTCCTCCATGCTGCCATAAGGCATGTGGGATGGGGGGATGGAGAGGGGGAGGTGTGTGTCAAAGTCAGCCTCAGTAGGGGGGCTTGGGTCATGCAGAGGAGGAAGGAAGAATGCTGAGGACTGAAAGAAATCCAAAGAATCTGATGAATCAGTGGAGAGGCTCATGTCGCTCAGCCGCTGGCCACCTCCACTACATTCCTCACCTGCTTCTTCTTCTCCTCGTTGCTTCTCTGCCTGCTTGCTGGTTGTCATCATTGAATGTTCTGGAGCACTGCTGGACACTTGAACAGTGGTTTTGGTAGGATAACACTGAGACAGTTTGGCCCGCATGAGGGCCTTCACAATAGTCTGCTCCTCCAGTGCCAAGTGGCACTGAGCATCCTCCTGGCTGGATGATGGTGACAACTTGCCCCGACGTGGAGAGGAGGAGAGAGAAGTTAAAGAAAGGGGAAGAGAGGGCCGGGAGATGGATATAGGGGAGCTGATGTTGAATCTCTTGGGAGGGGAGGATGAGGGGCTGATGCTTAGTGAGGAGCCCAGACGAGACAGGAGGCTGCTGCCCCTCTCTCTCTCCTCAACCTTCTCCTTGGGGACGTTGATCCAGGAGATCTTCTCTGGCATGCTGCGCTGTCTGACAGGGGGGGCTGAGCGCCGTGACACAGAGCGTGGTAGAGGTGGACGAGGGGGTGGGGACCGAGACGCAGTTAGCTTCTGACTGCAGTTGGTTTGACTGTTATCTCCTTGTAGCTCTGTGTTTCTGATGAGGCTGTGCAGTTCGCTTTGACCCGACTGGCTTCTGTCACTGTGATTTGTGCTACAGACCTGAGGACTGCTGCCACAACAGGGCTGAGTATCCTGGCTGGTTTCTCCTTTGTTGTGAGTAGGTTCCTCCCTCTGCACCTGCTTTGCTGTGCCTGAGGCGGTGGCACTTGAATCACTGTCTGGTTGGTGGACCTTTATGAAGAGGGGGTTGATGAAACACAGCGCTCCGTTGGTTTGGCAGCACTCAAGCTCAGATGGGCTGCGAGTTTGAAGCTGTGGGCGCCCTGGGGCCGCTGCGAAGGAGACTGGTCCCTGAGTAGTAGAAATTGTTCTGTTGGGAGCTCCTTCCCCTGACAACAAGACCTTCCTCCTATGGCACAACTGAGCGGCCCAGAAGCCTGGATGAGATAGTGAGAAAAAAACTGTTGATGACTAAACAATACACAAGTGTCAAATTTAATACATTTGGTTTTTGTCTGATCACCAGGGGTAAACAGTGCCACGATCCGAATAATATAGTAGCATGTGAATGAGGCCATCATTATCTTTTAACAAACCTGGACCAAAGATTTGGTCCCTAGCTTTCTGACCAAATAATATACTAAACATAAATTCAGGTTATTTTTAGTAGGTCATTCAATAATTGTAAAAGCAATACCTTTGTATCCCACAGAAACACCAATACGAGAAGGCTTGAACAGTACATTCAGTTAATTTGGTTTGGTAAGCACCACAAATCAAATTATTATATTGTAATTACTCAACTAAACTTTAATTACAATCTTAGTAGAATCTGAGTAGCTTTTGTCGGCAAAAATATGTTAATGAGATTAGCCCAGCTCATAGAATCACTGAAATATGTCACAATTCTGCTCCACTGAACTCCTTAGTGATGACATCATCACAATATGTCCACTCTTGGAACTGCCTTTCACTGCAATATTATCATTGTTATATGTATGTATATATATATATATACTTCTGGTTAAAGGAGGACTGCTCTACCCCCTGAGCAACTGCCCTGTGTGTACACACAAAGATAGTAATAGTAGTTGTATACCCCTTTTACCCAATACATTTTCTAGCAAAATATTGAAATATAAAGTATACCATTATAGCCCTACTATGTATTGGTCTCATGCTGTTCTCTTGGAAGCTTACAATTTTACTCAAAGCAAATCCTGCAGATTAACAGTGAGCAGCAGCAAAAAACAAGCACAATCTAAAACTGAAAAATGCTTAACAATGACCACTTTCAATTGACCTCTCATCCATTAACAATGATGCAAAGCAAATCCTGCATTGTTATCTCTCTCAAAATATCTTTAAATACTACTGCAGACAAGGAGGCTCAAACTTTTCTAAACAAACATGTAAGAGGAAAATAGAACCAGACAACGTTAACACAACCATTTGTTGACCCTTTAGAGTCCAGGCTGTGCTAAACAAAGCAAAACAAGAAACACACACACACACACACACACACACACACATGAGTGGAAACAGTACCACATGAGGAATACCAGTGCCAGACACAGAGCAGCTCTTCACATAACTACAGCGCAGAAGAGAGGATAACAATACTTACTGTGACCCCAAAGCTGCCTTACACACAGACGAGCTGTTGATCTCACACTCATTCAAACTTTGTACAAATTTGATGGTGCTGCAGAGGACACACTGCTGCATCTACACATGCTGTAACTCGACTGGCTTCTCTAGCTCACCCACACACTTTCTGGGCGGGATATTAGCACAGTGCTCCCGCCTCTCTCCCTCCCATTCAGCCCAAGCTGCATGGTCAGTTGTTCTCTCGCTCAACGGCACAGGGACAAACATTTTTCCTGTTTCCTTGATGGCTCTTGTTAACCCTCTCATCTATTTTGTCTTTTACTTTTCCCTTTGTTACATACTATGACTGTATTACTTATAAAGTTGCCAATACAATGTTTTCAGATAGAGTTCTGATGATTTATAATAGATAATTTCTTGTAACTTCTAATTTTGCAAAATTCATACAAGCATGTTCACACAAGTATGTGCAAAGCAAAGCACTACACTGCTCCATCCAACACACGCACACACACACACGTTTGTACAGCTGTCTTAGTGAGGACACTTATTGGCATAATGCATTCCCTAGCCCCTTACCCAAACCCTAAACCCTAAAACCAAGTCTTAACAAAGTGAGGACTGTCAAAAATGTCCTCACTTGTTGGAGCACACTGTTCTAACTAACTGGTTCTTCCAGAGAAATACCCAAAGTGGTTGTCATCGTGTCTTAGTAAAGAGAGGCATAGAGCAAACAATATCACTACTGCTGTTATAAACATAACATTATTAAATCGATAAATATCAGTATTATTATCACTTTCTGACACAGCTTTAATTTAATGGATGTAACTGAAAAAAATGAAGCACGGAATTTTAATACCTGATTCATTTGAGGTCTTTGGCCATCCAGCCCTGAAATAATGGACTGTCAAGCTTCTTATACTTCAATTTGACAAATTTATAATGAACAGAAAGGAGGTCTGATCAAAAGTGGACAGCGTTAAGTTCTTCAATTCTCATTCTGAATGTGAATGTCTCCTGTGACCACTTCCCCGCTATATATGTCAACACATGATTTCTGTTCATAAATACCAAAGAGAATAAAGACCAAATAATGCTGTTTAAGAAAACTGTCATCACAGGTGGAGAGCAACAATACAGGTAGTAAGATAAGCCGTTTTCAGAAATGATCTGCAGTAAAATCTGGAGAACTGGTTGAGGAGTTTACCCTGAGTCTGTCTTTCACACATGCACAGCGGGATATTCTTTGTACAATGTGTTCACAACACCAACAAATCCTCTGCATTATTCAGGCAAGAGCTGGAGCAGCCGGGTGCAGCAGACAAAGGCAGGAATAATGTAATAACTCCACTGTGGGGATAACTTGATCATGTTTACAGCACCCCAAAACCATTGACGGCTCTTATCACCACAAACTCACATGTACATCAGAACCGCCTTTTAGATCAACTCTTCACTGCTGTTCAATTACCTTCACAGACACAAAACCTACTGTTGTGTCACTGTACTATAACAGGGGCCGATTTACGAGTGAACAAGAGACACTGAGGAATACAAAAGAGAGAATGCATGTCTGTTCAAGACCACATCAAAAGGGAATATCCACCAATCATTGTGTGTCCCTTTGAACTCATAATTACTGTGAAAGACACTGTAAGCTAGGCATAGATCTGAGTCACAGAAGCAGGGCCTGAATGGACACAAATCGGTGTGAACACCCACACTATTTCTGCCGACTATTTTTACATCAGCTAAATTAAGTAAAAATAGAAACAGTATTCCTTCGAGAAAGCAGGTATAAAGCAAAATCAAGACTGTAAGTGGCAATTTGAGGGTTCAACTATTTTTGTGCCAACAAAATGAAGGCGCTTGGTTGTCCAAAATGAATAAGAGCAATGAAGAAGTTTTAGGATGAAAAAAATTAGAAAAATTGCTTTAAATTAATGGTAAATGGTTTTGTATTTATATAGGGCCTTTCTACTCTTGATGACCACTCAAAGCGCTTTACAGTACAGTTTTACATACACCCATTCACACACACATTCATACAGTGCATCTAATCGCAGCACTTTGTTATTCTATGGGGGGCCATTCAGGGTTCAGCATCTTTCCCAAGGACACTTCGGCATGCAGATGGGTCAGACTGGGGATCGAACCGCCGACCATCAGGTTGGAGGACGACCACTCTACCACTTAGCCACAGCCACCTAATTATGGTTTAAATAATTTTTTAGACCAATCATAGTCCATGTTGTAACATTTCATCTTGTCTAGTGTACAGTAAATGAACTGAGATGAAGAATTTACTTTGCTGGGTTTTATGAATAATTTTCTCAAACCAAATTAGCAAAAGTCAATACTTTAACTGGAGTTAATAGAAGGCTTATGGCGACATTTAGATTCAAAGATTGATTGATTTAAAATTATCGAAAAAAATGTGTCCACCAAGCCTGTATACGAAATTTGCCATTGAAGTTGAAATAATAAAAGTTTCATTCATTTCACTGCTTTTCAAGCTGGAAACATTTCAATTCAATCAGACTTATGTATGTGTGAGGGGCATGGCCCTTCAATTATTGCAATTTGTGCTTCAATTACAGCGCCACCATCTGGCTGATTGAGCTCATGATTCTTGGGTGGAATTCGCACATCTTCTCGAGTTATTGGGCCAAGTTTCATGTTTTCTAGCTCACTTCAGCAAATTGCAAATTGAGCTGCGGCAAAAGACAATTAATAACAATTAACTGATACACGCAAAGAAGGGTTCTACTACTTCAGTGACTAATTACGTCTGCTCTTTTAAGAAATAAATACTTACTGATAACAAGTGCACTTCCATGTGACTCACTAAAAGTGACTGAACACTTTTAAGAACTTCGAATAAAATGGTCATGTTCTGTGTTTATGAATGTAAAAAGGCCAAAGGCTTTAACAGTCTGGGTGGAGCAGAAACTCCAGAGGTGTTTAGCTAACGCCTAAGTCAATACCCAGCAACACATCACATATCTGGGCCTGGATAAGGCTTTTGTCACTCAGGGTGAGACTTGGCATGCTAGTTAATGCTTCGAGCAGGGTTGACTTGGAGCTTAGGAGTGTCATGCCAGAGGAAAAATATCCCACAGTTTTTACACACAGCAGATGTGGAATGACAGAAAACAGTGCAGAATCTGCATGGATGAGCCAAGTACACAAATCAGTTTGGCTGCAAAAGGATATGTTGTCTGTAAATGCAATAAGGAAGGATTTATGATAAACTCACATAATACAAGTGATACTATGCATCTGCACACATAAATTCCTACAGTATACTCTCATAGGATTTATCAGATTATATAGTAATCCTCTCCCTGACCTATGATCATGATTTATGATTTACATTGACATACCTGCTGGTAACATCACACTGATATGTTTTGATGCGATTAATTTCCACATGTAAACTGCAAAAGGACTTTCAGTATATCGTCACTTAACAGACTTATTCCTTGTATGATTGCCCCCCCCAAAGATACAATATATTAAACCACAAACCTGATCCAAATTTAGCAACCTCCTCAAGATCTGCAGATGTTCTTGCTGAAGCGATAGCCTCTGGAAGCTTCAGAGTGAAAGGCAACACATCCCTAGGAAAAAGGAAAAATATAGAGTGAAAGTTAAAAAAAACTGGTGAAAGAAAAAGTGGGTGAAAATTGGTGAACACTAGAAGTGTGTGAGTGAGTCACTGAGTTGTAAAAGAGGAGTGAGACTTGGTTTATGGGGCGGAGGGTGAAATGTTCCTGCTGCTCCCCTACCTCTGAGTATTTAACAAGACCTTTCAGAGGTTTTACATCGTAGTTTACAAAGGTTTCCCCCATGGACACTTGAGTGATCAAAACTAAAACTTATACCTAAAGATTTCTGAAGGATTTTAGTCTCATCTCTCTGTGAAAACTGGACACTTTAAATTATTAAATTACACTGAACTCCAGAGAACATAGACATATTCCAGATGGCTGTATTGAGAGAATAAAAATGTCTTAGTGAGAGAGCTTCTGGATATTCTGCAGTTTCCCTGGCCTGCTCTCTAGTAAAAACTCAGCAGAAGTCACTCTCACTCTTACGTTGTCTGAAGAAGGCAATGTGATCTCTGTATGCCTCAGATTAGCGGATTATGGTTGAATACTAAACAGTGTTAAATACACAGGTTAAACATGGATCACGAGTGGTTTGCATTTCTTTGTGTAATCCTTAGTAAGTGTGAATGATGAAGTCACCTGCTGATGCAGCAGAAAGCCACAAGACGGAAAAGGTCTGCAAAGCTCAGGCCTGATCCCTCCAGAGAGAAAGCTGCAGGAACAAAGAAACAACCAAAATTATTATAAAATAATTAATCACAAGTGACTCTTCACAATGAATTCATCCCTGTTAACATTTAACTTAATCTGATTAACCTTACACCCCTCTAAAATAGGATAAACTCTGTTAGCCTTTATGCAAATAATTACAGACTGTAGACCAGGTCTCAGGAACCTGTGGCGTCCAGGCTATACTCAGACCATTCATAGATCCAAAAAAAACGTAACAACTTTTTTTTTAACATAAAACAGTACACTAACATGTCCTTCAGGTTGGTTCCCACTTGATGGGATGCCTGTCAGATCCCGGTCAGGAAGCATTAAAATGTAGTTGTTACTCGTCATCGCTAAAAGTGATGAAAAGTCACATCTCAGCATCGGTACAACTGGAAAGAGTGGATAAGTTCCAAAGCTCTTATGTAAAGTTAATGCTGTGGAGCTGCAATAAAAAAAATTTGAACACAGCTTTTTGTTTCATGCCTGCAATGAAACAATCGACAAAACAAACACCACACAATTAGCCATTTTTGTACATGGTATCGCTGCTGAGTTTGCGCTATGGCAAGTGCAACTGGAAACGGTTAACGCCGAGCAGAGCACTACAAAAACAAAAGCCTGCAGTGACATCTGAACACACTGGTGAGATTGTAAAACTCAGGCAATTCAGGCATTTAGGGAGAGGTTTCAGGATAGGAAAAGTAAAACTGTTTAATGCTCAACTTCTATAAAGTCTATTTAGGTCCTACGGTTTAAGGTTTTCTCATTTTGAGGAGACATACACAAAAGTGTGTATCTGTTCGGCACAACCCACTGCTGTGAGTAGTTATTTTAATAACTGTCTCTGCTCCACTTACGACTGACAGCTCCAAACTTAAAGTGACTTACTATTCAACATACACCCATTATCAGCAGTAGCTGCAGTGGTAGGTGCTTCCCACACAGCTCATATATTCACTATACAAGCATTAAGAAATGCTAGTCTGGTGCTGACGCAGTCAAATGTGAGAACGCAGGTAAAACAGAGGACAGTACACATTAGTAATTGGTGGTTTAGGCTTGTGGAAATACCCAGTTTTTCAAGAGACTGAAAATAGAACAGAGCAAAGAAGAAAAGAATAACAAACGGGATAAAAAGTGACAAAAGCTTTACTGTACTGAAACCTCAGACGCACTGGATAAGATTTCCATGTGACTGTTTCAAAGAGACTACAGTACAGACAAGTACAAAAAGTATATTTTGGTATGGAGCCTGTCTAAGGCATGTACATAGAAGCCAGGGTGTGCTTTTATTTTGTTGAGCTGCACCAAACCATCAAGAAATATAGTGCATTCGGAAGGTTTTCTCATCTACACACAATACTCCACAATGACGAAGCAAAAAACAGTTTTTTGGAGTATTTTGTTAATTTATTAAAAATAAAGGTGTGTGTGGCGGAAACCAGGCACTGAGCATCGTGTGTAATCAAAGCAACTGCTGTGGGGTGGAGACAGACTTCAAATGGATTTCCCCTGATCACTTACTAACTTCATTAAACTGTCTATTGCTCCTGCGTGGAATTTCTGAAGGAGGAAACCTGTTTGGCAGCCTCGTGTATTTCAAAGAACAAAAAACAGCAAAATAAAAACAGGCATATGAACAGAGTTCCAAGATGCTCACTGTACTGGCTCTCCTTCACAGGGAAGTCTTTGACAGGAACTGCAGAGTCTTTGTCCATCCGAAGAGATATAACTTTCCTCTGCAGACTGGCTGACTTCCTTACCACAAACATCTGCAGGCCAGGAGAGGACATAAATCAGAACATACGATCAATAAAGTTCCCTCAATAGTGATGAACTGCATTGTTATTCCAACATGTATTAGTTATTATCTTTGATATATAGATGTATATGAATTGAAAATAAAAATGATAGTGGAAGACACACTTATGATTGGTTGGTCAAGTAATAGTGAAAACATCGGATTCAACACTGTGGCACTCACAGTCAGTGCCTCTCACAGTTTAAGTGACATATGACTTAGTCAGCTAATGGCTTTGACTTTTTGTCAAACTAAACAAAGATTCAGGATAAACACCATCGTTTTGTTTTTTTGTGTGTGAGTGTGTGTGTGTTTATGTGTGTGTTTAAGTTGGAGGGTGGAAAATATTCATAGTAGTGTATAAGTTATTCTATACTTCCACTCTTCTTCAAGTCCAAAAGTAAAGGATGAGGTCCCGCGACTCCCTCCATTTAATTGACTATTTAAGTTTCTTACAAGTAAAATATATAACGGAAGAGGGTTTACATTAAACTGTATAAGGTCTGGGTATACATTACTCTGCCAACTGGTGTGTAATGTACTATGACTAAAACGTAGATCTCACTCAAACTACTTGAAAACAATTCTACTGCTGAATATTTGCACCAGTAATGATAGATGAAATATTATGACTTGTATCTTTCATTTATGACTTTTATCTTTCAAGACAAGTTCATCCATATTTGTGGCCAAGCAGACATCCTGACACCTATGAAAAATTGGCAAGAGATCATGTAATAAATATATTGAACATTCGTCCACACACAGTGGACAATGACTGTGGACTATAGTGGCATCCGATTTTGATGGTGGATCATGATCTTGCTGGCTGCTGACAATGGACTATGATTACAACAACACTGCTTGATATATAATATGTCTCGTCAGATACTCTACCATTACTGACAATAATCCATCAGTTAATTTAACTTCCATTATGGTACAAACTGTTTTTTCTGATCAATGCTGCTAAAAACTTTAAATCCTGATGATGTTTTCCTACACGTGACATCTGTTGCACTTCTGTCTGTCCTGGGAGAGGGATCTTTCACATGTGGCTCTCTCTGAGGTTTCTACGTTCTTTTTACCCTGTTAAAAGTTTTTTTAGTAGTTTTTCCTTACTCTTGTTGAGGATTAAGGGCAGAGGATGTCACACCATGTTAAAGCCGTATGAGACATATTGTGATTGGGAATATGGGCTATACAAACCAAATTTGATTGATTGATTGAAAAGGAAAAATTGAGTGGCCATCAGCATTCCTAACAAAAGAGGGTTTATAATATAACTCTGAACATGCCCTTTTTTAGGTAAAAGGTACAGCGCACCTTATCACAACAACTCTACCAAACTGAATGTATGTGTGCTTATCTCCAAAGGAAACACATATAAATCAGTTGTCTGTGTTTAGATAGCTATCTCCCTGCACCTACAGAACCAGTCAGGATTGGCTGAGAGAGATAGCCTTAGTCATCCTATATAAGATCATTGTATTTGACTGTCCTGCATCTCCAATGAGATCCTTGTGACTCTCTTTGTTGATCCTTTCTACAGAAAGTCCCTTATTAAATACACAAAGACAAATATGGTGTTCCAGCCTCTTGTATTTCCAGATTTCCATCACAACCTATAAAGACTTGAGGAGGTAATTGTAGCAGTGATTAAGAAGGATATGGTGTATGGTGTTATACTGTATTGCATTTTGTTTCTTGTGTTGTGTTTACTGTTTTTATGTGTGGTTGTTGAATTTTGAAAGAAGAGTGAAAGCATTGAATACAAGAAGCCGCAGTCGCTGCTGTTCCCTCACCCCTGTGGGCTGGTTCTGTAGCATGATGGTGGCATCCTGGTGGCTGAGACACAGCTGTAGCCAGACAGCATGTGTATGCACGAGTCTGTCCAGAACACTGAGCCGGAGATGGAGGGAGTCGTAGCCAGAATCTCTCACCCGAGCTAGTCCCGGATCAATCCCAGCGCAAGGCGATGCCTGCAGGAAGAGACGGGCCACCTCCTCACCCAGCCTGAAAACAAGGACACACCAGGATTACCTCTGAATTTTATAACTAAGGCAACTGTTCACAGGATTACAGTATGGCGGAAATGTGACAGATGTATCTCCATTATTCATTAGTTATTTTTGAATCTATTGTAATTATCCTGTATACTCCATTTCTGAAGAAATGGGAAACAGTTCTTTACTAAAGTTAGGCTTGTGATAGACTTGATTATTGGAGCCTACAAAGATTGAACACATGCTTATAATGACTATTGCCACCAAAATAGATCAGAACATGTTCCTGCACAAGCACAGAAAATGACATTTTCCTGATTCTACTGTCATTTGCAAAGAAAGGGGAAAGAAACTTGGTAGATGTAGAGCTAAGGGCAACATGGTGCTGTTATTGCTCCAGAGGAAGCTGCAGCTGAACTTCAACAGAGGGATTTGTGGCTCTGCACTTTAATAAATTAACTAAAATATCTTCCCGGTTTCCTAATGATATACATTGGCAGTGGTAGAAGTAGGATTAGTAGCAAAATGATTCAAACTTAATTCCTGTGATTGTCATACTATTTTTAGCACTGGTGCATATGTCAGGTGCGTTCACACACACACACACACACACACACACACACACACACACACACACACACACACACACACACACACACAGACACACAGACACACAGACACACAGACACACACACACACACACACACACACACACACACACACACACACACACACACACACACACAGCTAACAGTAACAGAAGCAAACATAAAAACAAATATTGTGGAGACTTCCAATACAAATAATGCCAAACCAGATATGGAAGTAGAATTTTTTCACAGGGTCAAAGCGCCATGATTTTTTCACACTTCCTCAACATTTAACAGGTACTTTCTGAATAACACAGAAACAATGCCTGTGTAGAATCTGGTTGTGGAATCCAGAGAGTTTTTCTAGGTTTAAGAGATTGATAGTTAGGTTCAGACAGTCCCTACATAACAGATCCTGCAAACTCATCAATACATCCCGCGTATTCTTGGAATAACTTGAACTGCTATGTGTAAGTATCTTTTCATCACACTTCACACAACATTGCACAAAACACAAAAGCAAACGCCTAACAACCTAAAAGGCCTATCAAGAGCGCTCTCTGCTGGTTGTCACACACATTAAATCAAACTGCCAACCGGCTGGGACACAGGGTAGTATCTAACATTCAAACAGGGCTGTAGTAGGGGGTAAACACACTTAATGTCCCATTTTATTAAACTTCAGAGCACAACCTCACCTTGCCCCCGACGATGGCACACGACCCCTGCTCTCTTGTGTTCTTGGTGTATAGTGCTCGCTGCTTGAACACTCTCAAAGTCCAGTCTCTTACAAATTTTTCGAGCACTTCTGTGTGCTTCCTGTATGAACTTTTCCATGCTGTATGAACGGTTGATCAAAATGAGACACAGACATAACGGTGGACTTTTCCCTTTCAACAGCCATTCACAGATCATCTGTTCCTACAGTGTGAGACGCTGTAACCTTGGGCAACAGAGGCCTGTGTACGTGTAGTCATGTGGGTTTGTGATGTGATGGAAAGGAGCGAAAAATTTCCATGGGAAGTTAAGCTTGGGAATTTAGGAAACTTTTACACTTTTTTTTGCAAAAGTTAACCTATAACAGGGAACTTGAATGTAATTGAAAACCACCCTGGACCAAACCTATGACTTTCTGTTGTTTTTGAACGTCTTTGTCATTACCTAGCCATTTTCATCTTAATACCAAGTTTATTTGTATACAGTAGGCTAACTTTTTACAGCAGTGAGAGTAGGACGTACAGTACTGTGCAAAAGTTTTAGGCAGGTGTGAAAAAATGCTGTAAACTAAGAATGCTTTCAAAAATGGAAATGTTAACAGTTTATTTTCATCAATTAACAAAATGCCAAGTTAGCAAACAAAAGAAAAATCTAAATCAAATCAATATTTGGTGTTAGTACCCTTTGCCTTCAAACCAGCATCAATTTGTCTAGGTGGACTTGCACAAAGTCAGGGATTTTGGGTGTATGATCAACCAATTATACCAAACAGGTACGAATGATCATCAATTTCACATGTAGGTTGAAACATAGTCATAAACTGAAACAGAAACAGCTGTGTAGGAGGCTTAAAACTGGGTGAGGAACAGCCAAACTCTGCTACCAATGTGAGGTTTGAAAGACAGTTTGATGTCACAGGTCATACACCATGGCAAGACTGAGCCCAGCAACAAGACACAAGGTATCAAGCTATTTTGAAGAAGCACAAAGAAACGGGCAACGTTGAGGATCATAGACGCAGTGGTCGGCCAAGGAAACTTAGTGCAGCAGATGAAAAATACATCAAGCACATTTCCCTTCGAAATCGGAAGATGTCCAGCAGTGCCATCATCTCAGAACTGGCTGAGACCAGTGGTACCCATGTACACCCATCTGCTGTCCGGAGAAGTCTGATCAGAAGTCGTCTTCATCGAAGGGTTGCAGCTAAAAAGCCATAACTCCGACATGGAAACAAGGCCAAGCGACTCAACTCTGCACAAAAACATAGGAACTAGTCCAGGCAAAGTAACCCATTTTGGAGCCAAAAATAGAAGTAATTGTAAAATAAATTTTTTCAGCATAGATCATTTCTATGAGGTGTCCAGAACAACATACTAAAAGTCCTAAGAAATCTTAGTTGAGGAAAAATGTTTAATTCCCATCAATGTGTGCCAATAAGGCCAGGCAACAATACACCCTCAAAGGGGCTATTTTTTCCTTTACTCCTATCTAAATGAAACTTTACACAATGAAAGTAGCCATGAAACGTAACATTTTTTGTATTACAAGTTTCTTTGAAAATGAATTTATGTATGTATTTGTCATACATATGAATGGTGTTTCTGCCTATGCAAATTAGGACATATTCAATAAGTGTGGAGCTCATGTGCTTGTCAAATTCATTTCAAAAGAAACTTGTAATACAAAAAAAGTTACTTTTCATAAATACCTTTACTATGTAAAGTTTTATTGTGGTAGGAGTAAAGGGAAAAATTAAGCCTATTTGGGTGTATTTGGGGCATATTCGATTAGTGTATAGCTCATTTGCATATTCCAATTCATTTTCAAAGAAACTTGTAATACAAAAAATGTTACGTTTCAGGGTTAATTTCATTGTGTAAAGTTTTATTTTGATAGGAGTAAAGGAAAAAAATTGTCTTTTTGGGGTGTATTGTTGCCAGGCCTTATTGGCACACTTTGATGAGAATTAAACATATTTCCTCAACTAGGATTTCTTAGGACTTTTAGTATGTTGTTCTGGACACCTCATAGAAATAATCTATGCTGAAAAAAATTATTTTACAATTAGTCGGTCGTAAAACGCTACTTTGCCTGGACTAAACTGGGATGCAGAAAAATGGCAGCAGGTGCTCTGGGCTGATAAGTCAAAAGTTTAAATATTTGGCTGGAAGGGCTGGAGAGCGGTACAATAATGAGTGTCTGCAGGCAACAGTGAAGCATGGTGGAGGTTCCTTGCAAGTTTGGGGCTGCATTTCTGCAAATGGAGTTGGAGATTTGGTCAGGATTAATGATATCCTCAATGCTGAGAAATACAGGCAGATACTTATCCATCATGCAATACCATCAGGGAGGCGTATGATTGGCACCAAATTTATTCTGCAGCAGGACAACATCCCCAAACATACAGCCGATGTCATTAAGAACTATCTTCAGCGTAAATAAGAACAAGAAGTCCTGGAAGTGATGGTATGGCCCCCACAGAGCCCTGGCCTCAACATCATCGAGTCTGTCTGGGATAACATGAAGAGACAGAAGGATATGAGGAAGCCTACATCCACAGAACATCTGTGGTTAGTTCTCCAAGATGTTTGGAACAACATAACACCCGAGTTCCTTCAAAAACTGTGTGCAAGTCTACCTAGACGAATTGATGCTGTTTTGAAGGCAAAGGCTGGTCACACCACACATTGATTTTATTTAGATTTCTCTTCTGCTCATTCACTGCATTTTGTTAATTGATGAAAATAAACTGATAACACTTCCATTTTTGAAAGCATTCTTAGTTTACAGCATTTTTTCACACCTGCCTAAAACTTTTGCACAGTACTGTATATGTCCACACGAAGGTACACCATCACCTTGATTACTAGCGGCTGTTGGGGTCCATCAAAGAAGAGCAAGTTGGGTGACTTATCGAAAATAAAAGTAATTACCGCAAATTAAAGGCTGAGCAATAAAAACTTCATTAAAAACTCTCTTGTAGGAGAGAGAGGGGGCGCTAGTGAGCAAGATATGGAGTAAGATTCAAATTTCAGTGCTCCTGCAGAACCGACAATATTTTTATCATAAATCAGCTACTATTACATAAATACCAGCCTCAAAGCTCACCAAGGAGAACACAAAGAGGCCAAAAGCTGACTGCAAGCTACGTCATTTTGAATGGTGGAAAAGCTTCAAAAATACAAATATAAATCTGGCGGTAGCTCATTGCGGCTTACAACAACCACAAGACAGAGACCACCAGGTGACCCAGACCAACCCTCCCCCACACAAAGTGAAAGCTCAGGTATGGCCACTGAAAGAATTAAAGCGGACATCTTATCTTCCCTAGAGGGAGAGATTTCCAAAATTATAAGAGAGGCACTTAAAAGTACGCTAGCGGAAGATTTAAATCCCTCAAGTCCGAATTACAAGCGGTGCAGTCCGAAATTGCTACTAACACGACCGCCATCCAAGCAGAAGTTGACCACATGAAAACCAACATAAAAGACATGAAGGGCGGCTTATCAACATGGTCCGACAAGGTGGAGGCACAACAAGCTACGGTAACCAGCCTTCAAAGACAGGTGACAACTTAACAGACCGATGCGAGGACATGGAGGGGAGATCGAGACGGTGTAATATCCGAATAGCCGGCATTCAAGAACAACCGGACTCCAGCTCCCCCAAAACAGTTGCCAAAGTTATCAGAGAAGGTCTGCAGATGGACCGGGACATAAAGATCGCCCGATCGCACCGCACATTCGCCATCAGCAAACCAGGAGACTGGGAGAAACAACGAGTGATCATCGCTAAATAACACAATGACGGAGATGCTGTAGAGATCCTGAGGAGAGCCTGAGACAGCAACGCTGGTGTACAACGGGAACCGGATCACTATCTTCCCAGACTACACACCCAGCGTTGCCAAAGCCCGAGCCCCGTTCACAGACATAGGGAAGGCCCTACGAGGAAGGAAAGGAGTCTGCTATGGTCTACTGTACCCAGCCAGACTCCGGATTTCACACAACAACGAAGACGAGGAGTTTCTGGATCCCAGCAAAGCCATGGAGTATGCCCAGAAGAAAGTTATCCTATCTACTGACGCTGCTGACTAAAATATCCCTACCAGCACTGTTAATCACAGTAAGGACTGCCCAGTGAGTTTTGCACTTTCACATATTGGCACATCATTATTTAAATATTTATTTTTGAATTTTACTCAAATCCCACCTGATAACACAAACCCTTATAGCTTATATTGTGACTGTTATTTCTATTAATAGTATTTGTATCATATCACTATACTTTCTCACTGGCAGCTACCCTAAGAGGAGACTATTAGCTCTGCGTGCAACTCAGACACTATATTTTAACTTGAGGAGCTGTTTGACTTTACAAACCTATGCCAGGTACTGCAGGGGCCTGAATGGCCCTTACTCGACACTCGTTTTCTGTGTCTATTTTTTTTTCTTTTCCTTCCTTCTTTCTCTATTTCTTATCTTAGCACACCCATGGCATAGTTAATTAAATCTCGACTGTGCACTGTGCTGCTTGCCCTAAGTGGCTAGCTACCAGGTCCAACTCCCCACACTCCACATAACAGGAAACATGACCCATGTGATGACTGTTTACTTCCGCTTCCCATCTCTCTGCACGAACTCCCAAAATATGCAAATTGCATATCGTACGTTATGGACCCGCTAAATCCGTTTATCAGTTATAATGTCAAAGGTCTCCATAGCTCTGTTACAGTGAAAGAAAATTCTGCATCTGATTATACAAGCCATTAGTCACATTGCATTCCTACAGGAAACACTGAATCAATACTTACACACAGACAAATTAATTTCACACAAACACTGGTGCATAAAGATACCAAGGAGAGATACATTATGGTTAATGGTTTAATTGACGGCATAGAAATGTCCCTCATAAATGTATATGCACCTAATGAAGACGAGCCTGGCTTTAACAGGACATTGTTCAATAAGATCTTACAATATAATTCAGGACTACTACTGATGTGAGGAGACCTGAATTGTGTAATGTCAAAGTAAATTGACCAACAACCTGTCTCTAAAGCTCCACTCTCTAGAATGAGTAGAATACCAATCCCTGGAAGCAGGCTTTGTAGATATAGATTCCGAGAAGCAGGGATTTGACCATCTATTCAAGCAGACATACATCCTATTCAAGGATTGATTATTTCTTTACCACTAAAGCAGAGCAACAGAGATTCTGCCTATAACTATATCTGATCACGCACCTGTGGTATCAAAATGGGACATAGGCCAAAGACCAACAACGAAACAATGGAGACCTAATGCATCTCTCATTAATGATAAAGAATTTACCTCCTTTATCACAGCAGAACTCAAGGAATACTTGAATATCATTACCTCAACTGAAACGACACCTCTTATATTGTGGGATTGTGCCAAAGCATACATGAGAGGCCGGCGAAGAGGAAAAGAGGCTAAACAGAGAGAATTGGAATATAAAAAAAAAGATTAAGAACATAAACATAAACAATCGGCGTCGGCCAGTGCTTCACTTTTTCCACATTTTGTTATGTTACAGCCTTATTCCAAAATGGATTAAATTTTTTACCTCAAAATTCTACATACAATACCCCATAATGAAAAGTGAAAAAGTTTGTTTGCATTTTTGAAAATGTATTAAAAATAAAGAACAGAAATATAACATGAATATAAGTATTCACAGCCTATGCTCAATACTTTGTTGAAGCACCTTTGGCAGCAATTATAGCCTCAAGTCTTTTTGAGTATGATGCTACAAGCTTGGCACATCTATTTTTGGGCAGTTTCTCCCATTCTTCTTTGCAGGACCTCTCAAGCTCTATCTGGTTGGATGAGAAGCGTCGGTGCAGAGCCATTTTCAGATCTCTCCAGAGATGTTCAATCGGGTTCAAGTATGGGCTCTGGCTAGGCCACTCAAAGACATTCACAGAGTTGCCTGAAGCCACTCCTTTGTTATCTTGGTTGTGTGCTAAGGGTCGTTGTCCTGTTGGAAGATGAACCTTCGCCCCAGTCTGACGTCCAGAGCGCTCTGGAGCAGGTTTTCATCAAGGATGTCTCTGTACATTGCTGCATTCATCTTTCCCATGATCCTGACTAGTCTCCCAGTTCCTGCCGCTGAAAATCCGAACAGCATGATTCTGCCACCACCATGTAGCAATGGTATTGGCCAGGTGATGTGCGGTGCCTGGTTTCCTCCAGACATGACGCTTGCCACTCAGGCCAAAGAGTTCAATCTTTGTTTCATAAGACCAGAGAATTTTGTTTTTCATGGTCTGAGAGTCCTTCAGGTGCCTTTTGGCAAACTCCAGGCAGGCTGTCATGTGCCTTTTCCAATGAGTGGCTTCTATCTGGCCACTCTACAATACAGGCCTGATTTGTGGAGTGCTGAAGAGATGGTTGTCCTTCTGGAAAGTTCTCCTCTCTTCACAGTGCAATACTGCAGCTCAGTCAGAGTGACCATCGGGTTCTTGGTCAACGCCCCTTCTCCCCCGATCAGTTTGGCCAGGCGGCCAGCTCTAAGAAGAGTCCTGGTGGTTCAAAACTTCTTCCATTTACGGATGATAGATGCCACTGTGCTCATTGGGACCTTCATTGTCTCGTAGGTCTACAGACAGTTCCTTGGACTTCATGGCTTGGTTTGTGCTCTGACAAGCACTGTCAACTGTGGGACCTTATATAGACGGTGTGTGCCTTTCCAAATCATGTCCAATCCACTGAATTTACCACAGGTGGACTACAATCAAGTTGTAGAAACATCTCAAGGCTGATCAGTGGATACAGGATGCACCTGAGCTAAATTTTGAGTGTCGTGGAAAATGCTGTGAATACTTATGTACATGTGTTTTTTTTGTTTTTCATTTTTAATAAATTTGCATAAATCAAATTTGTATAAAGTAATTGAGTAAATATACTCAGTTACATTGCATAATGTTTACCCCACACCAGTGCAAATAAACAATAATAATAAAATGCTCATTAATTGGTCTCTATGATAACATTTCAGTTGTTCAAGTCTGCTTGTCTAGTCTCATATATGGGTGACTGAAGTTCATCCACCTTTTCAATAACAGCATGAGAGAGCTGCCGACCTTTTTTTGCCACAGTCATAGTGTCCTATACACAGACACAGTACAAACTCACCCAAGGAGTATATCTGTCTTGAGGTCTCCCTCTGCAGGCTCAGGCTTTTTCCCCATCTCTTTCCTCAGTGTGCCAATTTCCCAGGCAAACGAGTCGATCAGCTGCAAAGAGACAGACAGAATGGCTAAAAAAATACATGGACAGAGATCTGTTTGCAGTGGGTTTTTCATCTTCAAGGAGTTTGTCTCAACAGTAGCTTCAATTAAAGCTGATTCAGATTAATATTAATTTGAAGCCTTGAAAATTACCCTATTGCCTAAATCATTTTAGTACACACCTAAATTGTCTTTTCATTTTGGAAATATTTTAATTGACATAATTTTGAAGACATTTAATTGCTGTGGGTAAGGGTCACCAAATTATGCCAAAGCATATTTTTGCCAAAGTGAGAATTGTAGCCTGAGCAGGATGACACAATCTATGTGTGTATTGATTTGGGTGACTCTACACTGTACAGCTGTAATGCTATAGAATTTTTTTCGCGGTATGTGTTTTTGGCAATGCAGTTTGTAGACAGACAATGCTCACTGCCTGCTGTTCATATGGTTTCCCCAGATCGGATTACTGCTCGTTTTGATGAAAATAAAGCTGTAGCTGGTTGTGTACATATATCTGATTAGAAGGAGGCTTTGCTTGTGTTTTAAGAATGTTTTGCCTGTTAGTTATTGATGCGTAAAATCAGAATCTGTGAATTGCCGCAATCAACTACCTCCTGTACTGCCATTTCCACATAGAAACATAACAAACTGTGGTCTGATAGATATCGTGTGCGCACGCAATACTTTCTGGTGCGTAGAAGAAATGTACATTTTTCCCCAAGTCACCTTAGGGGCTCCATAGTTTCATCGTCAACAGTTGTGATGTATTTATTTTGTGTGATATGATTTTCCTCTTTTTGTTAGAATCTCTGTTTTAAAACCAGAGTGTAAGACTGGAAAAAACTAAAAACATTCAACGGATTTGCTGCTCTTTCTTGGTTCTCACTTCACTGCAAACTAATATACTATCCCTGTTGGGATCATGCAAGTTAATGACTGGTTTTCCAATTATCTGATTGGCCATTAGATCTGTTGACAGATTTTGTATCTATTTTCATGAAGTACAGTGTATGTTACTATGGTGATTTACCCCAGTAAGAAGTGAACTGCTTCAATGTACTGAAAAACCAGAGGTAAAGCTGAAACCAGATTCTACCTTGTAGCAGGTCACTAGTATTAATTTAACATCTGAAAGAATTTTGTTTTAATTCTTAATAACCAGAAAGAACAAGGAAGTGGTGAAGCTCTTCATCTATGGCATCTGCTAACCTGTGATAGCTTTTGTTTCAGAGGAATAGTGTTTCATATCCTGGACTTCTGATTAATTTAAGTGTGATAGTGGCGTCATTTGTTTCATTTCCTGTTTATCTGTCGAGTTGGGACATGTTTCTGTTGAGTAACATCACATCAGCTGCATCACAAAATAATGAGTCGGCTCTTTTCAAGGAAATCACAAATTTCCTTGAAGAGCGTATTTGGTGAGCGGCACAAGTTGCACTTTGTGCCTTGTGTCTATGCTTGTTACTGATTGAATGGACGTTTTTCTCATTAATTCACGTTTGTTGTTTTTTACTATTATTTTCTTTTTATTTCTGTCTTTTCTGGTGAGATTTTCTTATGATTCCTTTTTTATTCCTACTAAGTTTTCTGTATTTTATTTAACTTACTATTGCAGTGTCCATTCTAAACCTGCGTGTTTGGAAAAGGTGTGGCTTTTCCTTTTAAAACTATAAAAGTGACCTTTACCCCCAAACATCAGCTGTCGTAAATGAACCCTTTGTCATGGTCGTCAGTTAGGTTGAAATTTTAACACTGCACTTTCTTGGGCCATTATTCACACATGCCAAGTGTGAAGCCAATAAGACATATGGTTTTTGAGATACGCGAGCCACATAAATACAGATATTTCTAGAACTATTCCATTGATAAAATGCTGTTTTTGACATCACACATCTTTGACCCACAATGTAAAATGTCCATTTAGAATTTTTTTTTAAATTTATTGAGATGATAAAGTGGGAATATTTGATGACAGCTCAGTTCCGCAATGTTTGGTGCTCACTTCTCAATTTTCCTTTTGTTAAGCAATCCTGGAGAAATTAAGGTTTACAAGAACATACAGGCATGAAATAACCATATCCAGAATTAAGCCTCTCACTACAAAGGCTTGAAGCAGCCCACTCAAATCTCCCGGTGCCAGACATGTCAGCATCGAGACCTTTGTGTGTGTTGCAATGTTTATAGCCCTGGTCAGTTCTATAAGAACAAAAAACAATGATGTATAACACATATTGCAGAAATGTAGTGACAGGTACCTTGAAGAAACTGCCCTTCTCTTGTTTGAAGGGTTGACTGACATTACTGGAAGGCATGATGTCTGTAGAGTCCTCTCTGTCTGCTGAACTGTCTGTGAAGGAAAAAATACATTAGAGTAACAGTTATATAAGTCCCTCTCAAAGGAGATTCATGAGGTCAAACGTGGTTTTGAAAAGATGTTATTGCTATCATTATTTCTGTTTCTCAGACATATTTTTATGCCACCAGGTACATACTTCCCATTCTCGTATAGGTGATGTATCTCAAGACAACCTTAAGGAAATGTATTCAACCAATGATCAGTTCTTGTCACTTGGACACAAAAATGAACTGATTAGATTTCAGTGGCTAAACATAAAGGTCACAGTGACCTTCTTGAATCTGGGAAAAAAATATGGTAACAGGAAAAACACTGATGTAGGCAAAGCCTATGCAAAACATTGTGCTGCTGCAAGAATTTGGTGACCACTGCTCTAGTCCATCCCAAAGAAGGGCTTCTACAAGTTTGTATAATGACCTCTTGTCGTGTAGAGACTATGATTGCAGCAGGACTGCTTCACACATAGTATTGAAAAATGTTTACCCTCATCGACTCTGCTAAAAACTTTAATCCTGATGATGTTTTCTTACACTTGACATCTATTGCACTTCTGTCCGTCCTGGGAGAGGGATCCCTCACATGTGGCTCTCTCTGAGGTTTCTACATATTTTTACCTGTTAAAAAGGTTTTTAGTAGTTTTTCCTTACTCTTGTTGAGGGTTAAGGACAGAGGATGTCACACCATGTTAAAGCCCTATGAGACGCATTGTGATTTGTGAATGTGGGCTATACAAATAAACTTGATTTATAAACACAATAATGGCTGAGGTTCTTGGCAAGCGTCCATCACCACCACCTGCCCTCGGCAAGAAAACTGTATGGCAGACAATTTACAAAATCCTTTAAAAAAAGCACAAGCAAGAATAAAAATCCATCATCATCCAATCAGCATCTCACCACTGCCTGAACAGAAGTGTTGGACTGCAGTGTTTTCAGTTATCTCAGATTGTTCACACTCATCAAACTGTCACTGTACAAGTCAATGGTTATACTATAAAGAAGCCAATGCTGTCACATCATCCACAAATAACAGATATGTAATCCTTATGCCGCCAGATCTTGACCATGAAAATCACAAAATTAACAACACAGAAAACTACTCAAATGTAATAGTAATGATGTATCCTTTGTGGTTGATCACATTAGCTATAAAATATGGTCAAATAAGACATCATAAAAAACTAGCTTGTTTTGACCCCCACTGATTAAAAAACACAACAAAGTCCTATCATGGGGCTCACAACTGATGAGGTGAGAGGGTTCCTCAGCAGCAGCATCTGTTGAAGAATTGTTGGAAACAAATTCTTTATCTAAGGAAAAAAAATTGTCTTTCCTCTACCATCCTCTAGCATTTAGTAGGTTGGGTCACTGTGGCTTATGAAGCAGCTATTCCTCAAAAACCATTCATTAGTTTGGACTCTAACCAACAGCTGCAGTGTGCCATGGCCTCAGTGCAGTTTCCCCTTCTGGGATAAGCATACTATTTGAAACCGAGTACTGAACAGTGACAAGGGGTATTCCCTATCAAAATAGGACTTAAGTTGTTGGGGAAGGGAAAATACTGATTTCAAAAGACTGTATTTGTCTTTCCTGTTTTTTAGTGGTTCTGGCTGTGCCTGCAAGACTGGGAGACAGCGAGAGAACAGGACTATTTCAAGGAAAGTAAGAGGTCACAGAGTGACAGCAGGCAGTAGACCATCAGTCCATAAGCTCTTGTCTATCTCACTCCCCCTTTCCTCCTCAGACCTCTAGAGGGGTTCTGTTGGGCCAATCCCTCTTATCAAAACAAAACAGCAGGGGGGCTTCTGGGGGTGTTTTGGTTAAAAAAATATGTGTGTGTTTTCTTTCACAGTCCAAGGTTGGTAAACAGGGAGATCCCTTTGGCTGTCAGTCAAGGAAAAATAAATTGCCGGGGATTGACCATCTAGTCCTATATTCTAAAATAGTTGATTATCAGTGATGTCGAATCATGTCTTTCGATCGTTCCGGTCACTTTAACCCTGATGTCCTGACTGTGCATGTTACGTTTCGGGTTGTGTAGCAGGTTTAAACGTTTGTCTCATAAGCTCTAGAGCAAATCAAACAAATACAAACTTAACGTCAGTCCTGTACATGTCCTAATAACTTAAAATCAGTGATGGTGCTTATTGTTAAAGTGTAAAGTGAGCACAGATCAGTGGGGGAGTGAGGAGGAAACAGACTCCAACAGATCACCGGATAATAAATGAGTCAGTCCTGAAGCAGCAGTGGTTATAATTATTCAGCAGTTGAAACCCGCTGAAACTATGAACGTAGCTAAGAACATGACTATGTTCAGTCACTGCAACAAGGCAGAGTCGTACTCCTCTCTGTTGCAAGTGTGTTGCTGCTACATTAGCACATGTGTTGCTGCTCCTACACTCTGTGCTGTGGTAGTCAATCTAACCTGTGGCTGAAAGGTTATTCCAGCCACATGATTGGTTCAGCGCAGCGCTATTCTCATTATCTTTTGCTGTTCATGTTGTCTGTCAAAACATGGATGGGATGAGTTATATCGACGTTGTATCGACGCGTTTTAAATTTCTATCAAGGAAAAGTTATATCGCGATAACTATGGCTATTGTTTTATTGCCCAAAACCTGGTAACGGGCAGGTTCAGGGATACTTGGTCATTTTAAAACTCATGAAAGAGTGGGACATTTTATCACAAATCTTTTTGCCTGCTTACTGATATTATGTGCAAATTGTACATGAACCATAAACAGAGCAATTAAATTAACTCATTGAATTGCATTTTGCAGTGTGGACCTTAGTGTGTGAAAATTAACAGGTAAAGGAATAAAGCTTCATGAGCTGTCAACAGTTCTGTAACTGTAACCAGAAACTGGTTGTGTAGAATGACTACAAACTTCTGACAGTATATAGAACAGTATATACAGTAAAAGTGCCGCAGCTGGCCAAATGGGTATATTTGGCATGTTTGAAACACAGACTCTAATCACCTAGTGGACACTGCGGCTTCAGGTATATCCCTCTCACTGTCAGTGTAGTACAGCCAATTGCACAATGTGTGTCACACTTCATAGACTTGACCCAACAAACATCATCACAGCTTCTGCCATGTTCCATGCATTGTCACCCTGCATTATATTCTTGCTTTCTTTTGCTTTTTTCCATTGCCCAAACATGCACTCAAAAGGGGATTCAATTGCAGCTGCTGTGCGAGAAGCAGAGCACTCTGAAGGTAAACAAAGAATGACAGTGCTCTTCTGCAAAGTCAGAAGCAGAGTCTTTCCTTCTGTTTGATCAGTGAAGAGTAGCATTTTTAATCACCTCCAATCTTTGTCACACTTGTTTTGTTGTATTAACTACATTCACCTGTGCCTACAGTTCCCTATCAGGAATACAATCAAGTAACAACCTTCTTCTAAATCACATCGTTCCTCGTTGTGGTACAGGGTATGGTCACTCGTGTAATTAACCAAAGAACAACATGGAATGGCTACACATAGTATAAAACCAGTCGAAAATTTACTGCAAAATGTATGCAAGGATTCTTCAAATATTTTTTAGATAGTCACTGTTGACATTTAATTGATTTTCAGAAAAGAAAGTATGTTTATTTTGGTCTCAACATATGGAATTGATTCTGTGTGTTATTTCAGCCCCCTGTTTTATACCACTATTTTAAAGAAGAGAGCATTGTATAACCATAGAAATATTTCCCAGTGACATCCAATTACCTTTTAAATTGAAAGCATAGCTAGGCAATATGGCCCAGAATTTAAATCAGAGTATAACATGAAGCACGGTCAGTACGACATATATCACAGTATATTTGTTTTTCTTATAATGTCAATAGAAATGCTTCCAAAGAGTATGCATGGAATCTGCAAGACCACCATTCCTTTACTCTTAACTTTATTACTTGTATTACCAGAACATTTATTGTGCAAAACTGCATTAATAATAATAGAAAAAAACTGTAATTTCTAGATTTGAAAAGCACATTTAAATGGAATACCATATGCTGCAAAATGAAAAAACAAATACTTTCTTCAAGTACAGCCGGAAAGAAGCAAAAACAGCAATAACTGCAAAATACTGAACTAGACATCTTTCCTCTCCCCTCTTTTCCACCCACACAGAGTCCAAATCCAGAGATTTATCTCTACTAAAAGGTATTTATTTTCTCCACAGGTGCCAAGTGCTTGCTCTTTGTGAGAACCTTTGCATTTCGCTATAATTTTGTAAGTTCACCACTTTATTCCCTAAATTGCCTTGAGATAATGTATGTTATGTTTTGATGCTGTAAAAATAAAGTTGAAGTAAATTGGAAAAACCCAAACTTAAATGATTGACTAAATTTACAATTGAAATAATTTACTGTGGCAATATCAAATCATAAATACAACCGTTCTATTTCATTGATAAAAAATAGAACTGCATCCAAACAGATTAAGATTTTGACCTACTCTTGTTTTAGCAAAGACCATCGTTATCCACCAATCATCATCTAACAGCAGATACTTATGTCTTCACAGCTCCTATATCTCAACCAAACTAAACACCGATTTTGGACCAATGTAATAGACAGCCCTTTCCATTACCAACATCTAAAGAGTAAATATGGGAATAACTTTAAAAGGATCGGTGTTCCTTCCAGAGATGGGTATGACACATACCAAGGCACAATGAAGCTGTTCTGGCAGCTTGTTATGGCTCAACACTTTACTATGACCCTTACTCATAACTGTGGCCCTCCACTTGAACAAATACAATGAGCTTGACATTCAAAAGAGTGGTCACATGACAAACCAGGCTACCAAGCCAATGTGCTCATCTTGCATACCTGACCTGTGATTTTGGTTTGCAATAGACAATAGTACTAGTCGGTTGTTGCTCCAGACGCTGAGCACTAAGTACATTAGCAGATTTCTGAGGAGATTGGAAAACCAGGGTCTTGGCCGGTACAAAGAAATATTTCTGGCTTTTTTTTCATGCTTCTCCCACACACTCATACACACAAAATATATACACAAGTGATAATGGGTAAGGATACAGTCTGATAACTTGGCAGTAACTTTTAAAACATCAGTCCAATTACCATGCAACCAATAGATGACACACATATCTGTGAGAAGGAGACATTCAGGGACAAAAGGAAACACAGTCTTGAAAGAACCACATAACCTATGCTCCATGCTATGAGACTGTGGGTGGTTGAATCAAATTGTTTTCTTGACATGATGACTTGGAGTATATTGCTTTGGTTATTGAATGTAACCCCTGAATTCTGAACAATAATGTTATGGCATTTGCTGAATCTAGTGTATCCTCTCCTATCAGGCTCATTTGATCCCTGTCAACAGTTCCTTTATAGTTCTGGCTGTAATAAAAGGGTTTCTACATAAATCACCACTCAACATGGAAGCTGGAAAACGTGATTGAAGACAGTAAACCATGCAAGTGGAAACAAAACATATATTTTCCATTGAACACAGTCAACGAATACATCTATTTAATAAAGTTTGAGTTTTGAACTGAATTGTACAGAAGCAGACAACTTATCTTCTATAGACCACTTAATGTAACTAAAGTAAATGTTCCTTCGCTTTGTTTCACCCATTAATATGAACTGTACGTTCGCATATTTCCCAAGTCATGTGCTATACTGTACTGTGTACTTATATGACAGCTTATTGTCTATTACTGTCTATTATCGTCGATGTCATCTCCTATTCAAGGAAAGGGAATTGTGTCAGTTCTGGTCAAACGCTGACTTCGCGCAACAGGTGGCGATAACTTGTACAACACGTCCCGCAAGATTCCTCACACAGCACTGCTTTATTACACTGATTTATTACACTGATTTATAACTGAGCACACTACCAGAGACATCCTCAGCAGACAGAGACACGTGATGTTAGACAGACGCAGCTGAGAAGACAAACATGTCAACACAAAGGACGGCTAACTTTTACGATACTTACTTATGGAGCGTGTGTTGCTCCAGTTTGGCAGAGGGAAACTCCACCGCTCCGACAATGTGCCATCAAGGTGACTACCATAGTGGCTCCATGTCGAGGCTGTTACCTGCGGTTATGGTTAAGACACATTTCTCAGAGTGTGAGGCGAGGAAAGTAAGAGCACAATCTTTTTTCTGCCCCGGCTCGTTCCATGGTCTTTAGCTCTGCTGCTTTGTTCTCCTCTGGGTAAAGGACACCGCAATAGGAAACGACATCCGTTTGTGTTTTTCACAATAAAATAAACATAAAGGATTTCTATAACATCCAAATACAAAAGTGTAGTTGATTCACCATACATTTCCCAACATAACAACGCATTTACTATAATTATGAGCGCTAAATTAAAATGGAAATGATATCTATATAATTAGTATTGATAATGTTGCTGGGGGATACATCTATAATCTTTATATAAATGCAGAGTCGCAGGACTTGTTTAGTTTTTCTGACTAACTTGATGCTCATGCTGCCTGCTTCAACCAGGACCAAAACAAACTCTGAATTCTCTTTTAGATCACGTGTGCCGACTGAGAAGATGTTAGACGTCCCTCTTCAAAGCGGCTGCTTTTAGTTAACAGCTCAGAGCAACAACATTTTCAGAGATGGCACAAGAGGGGCTACAGCTACTGAGATGACAAGGAGGAACAAGGTACATTTAACGACATGAATCTAATTATAATATTACACAAAATATTACATACAAATAATATTTTGCATCACTACTATGGAAATAGGAGGAATGTAGTTGTGATTTGATGATGCCACAGTTAACCCTCGTGTTGTTCCTGGGTCGGATAGACCCAGAGTGTGTGTGTATGTCTCTGCGGGGTCACTTAGACCCACAGAAAAGCTGGTGTGTTTCTCCGTGTGCCATTCTCCCTGACCAGGTCACTATGTCACGTCAAGCACGTTTCACCAGAGAACACGTTCTCAAACAGCTTTTCTCCCAGCAACAATCCTCTTATCCCGAAGACGAATCACTAGAGTAAGACTGAGAAACAGACAGTGAAGCAGAGCGAGCATCTGTGGGTAATGCTGCTGAAGGTCCTTGGAGGAAGAAGAAGAAGAAGAAGAAGAAGAAGAAGAAGAAGAAGAAGAAGAAGAAGAAGAAGAAGGACAAGACCATGGCACCACCACCACCGGACTCGTGGAAAGAAAGAGAGACGCACCTTGGGGTCCCCCCTGGCCCCACGATGCACGCATCGTCCCGCGATGGTGACCTAGCCTCGACGTTCCACCTGTTCGTCACGCCGACGGTAGAAAACATAATCCTGGAGATGACGAATCAGGAGGGTCATCAAAAATTACGCCGACGGCTGGAAAGGGATGGACGAGACCGGACTGCACGCCTACGTAGGGCTGCTGATCTTAGCCGGCGTGAACAGGTCCCGGGGCCAGGCCGGCGCCGGGACGCCAGGAGTGGCCGGGCGATATTTCCTGCCAAGATGACCCTAGAAGTCTTTCACACGTACTCCAGACTGCTGCGCTTCGACAACAGCAAGACGAAACACGCGAGACAAGCCACGGACAAATTGGCGGACGTGCGCGAGGTCCGGGACGCTTGGCTGGCGCGGCTGCCAGAGCTCTACAACAATTATATTATTATTATGTTATGTTATTATTTTATGTAGCTATAACATTGATCGTTCTGGGCCGGGTAGTGGGTCTGAGTCAGTGAGCTCCAGGACCAGTGCACACCTCCACTGCTTGGGTGAGTGAGCTCCAGGACCCCCTTCAGACCATCTCCACTGCCCATGAGTGTCTCCATTCATTTCGCTTATTTCATGAGTGTCGCCAAAAACCAGGTTGCTGAAATCGTGCGGAATGTTTTCTGTCAAGGGGGTGAAACCTGGACATCGCAACGATCAGCATGACTATTTTTTCAATG
This sequence comes from Limanda limanda, assembly GCF_963576545.1. Lineage (NCBI taxonomy): Eukaryota > Metazoa > Chordata > Actinopteri > Pleuronectiformes > Pleuronectidae > Limanda > Limanda limanda. The sequence continues at coordinate 1,244,738 of NC_083650.1, forward strand.
CTCTCGATCACTTGTTTTTTGCTACTTCAACACTGTCATATTTTCAATTCCAAGCATGAGCCATTCTCCTCCTCTTCTTCTCCCTAGGCCGGTGTCTTATCCGACAGTACTTGCCCATCAAGCCGGCGAAATACGGGATCAAGTCGTGGGTCGCCTGCGATGCAAAATCCAGCTACGCTCGGAAGATGCAAGTTTACACCGGAAGCCGAGCGGTGGACGCCCAGAACGGAACCAGGCGTTGCAAGGTAGTGCTAGATGTCACGGAGGGACTTCGCGGTCGTAACGTCACGTGCGACAATTGCTTCACCTCCTACAAACTCGTGTGGCAGCTCATGGAGACAAATATCACCGTGCTGACAAGTTCACATTCACGCCCACCGCCACTCTGGTATCCTACAACCCAAAGAAAAACAGGAACGTGGTGCTCCTGAGCAAGGATCTCGTGACTCGGTTCATCACACGAAGGGAGCGCATCCCCCGCACGGAAGCGTCCGCCGCGGTTGTGCAGTCTGTGAAAGCCGCCATCGCACGGAGAGCTTTGACCACGACGACGACGCTCGACCCGAGCGTCCGGCCCTAGTCGCCGCCGCAGCAGCCCCGCTCGGGGCGAGGGAGAGGAAGAGGTGTCAAATATGCCCAAGGGAAAAAAGGACTGTAAAACTCACACCGTGTGCCGCAGGTGTAACGAATACATCTGCAAGGGCTGCTCACTTGTCTATTGTCCTACGTCTGCATGCTCATATGTGTTGGCCTATGTGAAGGGGCCAACTACCGGGGGAAGCAGGGATGTAGGACACATTTTTAATACTTTTAATACTTAAGTACATTTAATATGAGTTACTTTAAGACTTTTACTCAAGTCATTTTCTGACGGGTGACTTTTGCTTTTACCGGAGTCACTTTCAGCTAAGATATCTGTATTTTTACTCAAGTATGGCTTTCAAGTACTTTATATATCACTGCAAACAAAGCCGTCAACTTGGAAAGAAAATGAGATTCAAAAGCTGTTGGTGATGTTGGACGACATAGGCGTTGAAATGCAAAAACGAAACCTTGATTTATAATTTATGTCAGATCCTGCTTCCTGAATACTCTTCCCACACTCCACCCTACTCCAGAAAATATTTCCCCATTCAGTTAATTATAAAAGAATAGTACAAAAATGTTTACTATTAAGACTTTGCAAAAGACAAACACCAGAAATGTACAGCGTACAATCTTTTGAAAAAAAAATTAAGATAATATTCTTATAATAACTTCTTTTCATGCACAATGTGGATTATTTTCACGTGAATATTATGTCTTGGAACAAAAACTCTTGTTTTTTGTATCTTGGGGCAATTAATAAATGGGAACTGATTACTGTGTGCAGGTTTCTTTTTAACCTCGAAACTCAACAGGAGGTTTGTAATGGAGCCGGCCGCTCCCTGCCTGTCTGAATGACTCTCTTCAACAATGGCGTACTGGCGATGCGTTCCTTACCCCACATACTGGTGCAATTTTAAGCACTTGCTAGTTAAAAGAGAGACTGGAAGTATCATGTTCTGGAATGAAAATATATGTCCTGTTTCTGTAATTTTACTCAGGCCAGAAAATAGGTCACCCTCTCAGTTCCTTCACAGATGTTCAGAGGATGCTTTCCTTTTTTGACGTTCCTGGTTCACACTCCCATGTCTTGCGGTCAAAACACAAACATTATAAATGGCAAGATTTGGGACCATGGATGAAAAAAATTGTCAATGCTGACGTTTTGGAAAAGACATCAGATCCTGTGGTTCAGTATAATCCATTTTTGAAAGTGTTTAGAAACTGATTTACATCTGTTGTTCACCGATTCAGGACTGTTCAACTGGTACCAGAAACACATACAGACGCCCAATATGCACATTGTCTTGGAAATTCATCCTGAGATTTGAAATAATGAAATTCTCAGACTGGAGTTGCCTTTGAGTCTTTATAATAGTAAGCGCTGCAGAGTTTACACAACAAGCACGGGTGCTGAAAGTGGAATTGGCCGCATACAACGAGGCGTTACATAAGACATAATATGAAAAAAGAAGACATGAAACACATGAGATCATCATCTGTGTCCTATCTGCTGTGTCCGTCCGTCCGTGGTAGCAGTTGGAAGAAAAACATAACCAAATAAGGGTTCCATCCTGTCAGGTAGACAGTATCACAGCAGTGAGACACCTAGTCAGGGGATTTCCACTATATTAGACACTGGTCAGGGGAATTTTCCATAACAACATGCATATTTACATTATACAGACAACATTTCAAAGGCTCAAGGCAAGCATGATGTGGGTTTAATTCAAAACATGGAACCTGTGGTTAGCACACCAAAATCTGAGACAACATCCGAACAGAAAGCCATCGATGGTATTACACCAGTTTTCAACTCTCTATTTTAGGGCAATTGTAATGTGTAATTATTCCTTGCAAAGATTCACTAGTGCACACTCCGCTTTTCCAGTGAAAGAATATTTTTGATAAATCACAACCTTATGATTGGCGAATCATCCAAGATTTGTAAGTTGTCAATGCCGCAGTACAACAACGCGCTCTGTTTGTTCCAAATCCAAAAACAATCATTGAGCAAGTTCTGCAGGATAGTAAATGGTTCTCTGTGGTTGATCTGGCAAATGCATTTTTCAGCATTCAAATTGATAAGGACAGCCAATACTGGTTTGCGTTTGAGTCTAATAGAGAAAGTTATACCTTCACATGCCTCTGTCAGTGCTATTAGAGATAACACCAAGAGGTGCACTTCTACACCAGGAGGTGCACTTCTACAATATGTTGACGATTTAATGATTTGTGCTCCCACAGAAGAATATTGTGAAAATGATTCTGTAGCTCTTGTGACGACCCTCCACTCCACTAGGGGTCTTCTCTCTTTCCGGTGTCCTGGTGGAGTGATGGGTCATCAGGCTGATGAGCCACAGCTGTGTCCGGGCTGGTTATATCAGGACGGCTCTTCCGGTCGAAAAATCCCTTCCCGGCTGCAGACGGCTGTACTTCACTCGGTTGTGACTTTGGCTTGTTAAACGTTAATGTTATAATAAATACTTGTTTTTGTTCATCCCTCGTCCGTCTCCCTCTTTGTTGACAAAGCTCCGAGTCAGGCTGCGTCACATGGGGGCTCGTCCAATTGTGGTTAACCTTTTGAGTGTGACGTCAGAGGTTAGTGTTAGTAGTGGTAGCAGCAGTGGCTGTGAGTGGTGGTTGTTTGGGAGAGCGACGAGTGCGGTGAGTAGTTTTGGTATTTAAATAAGCATTGTGTATCGTGTATTGTGTAGACGGGCAGTTGTGCTGGGGGAAGTGCTATCTTGTTATCGGTTGTGTGCCGCTGTTGTCTTGTAGTCACGTCAGGGGTAAGTTGCCGTGTTCTGTCCCTGGTAGGAGAAGAGCGTCTTCCCTTTGGAATTCGTTTGGGGGGTGGTTAATGTGGCGTGGAGTGGTTAGTAGCATTTGCTCGGGGACACTCCGTAGTTGCGGCGTGAGGTCGCCAGTTTCTGGTTGCCTTACCGGACTATCGGGCTTGGTGTTTTAAGGAGCCCGCCACAGAAGCGCCTGAAGACTAGGGGGGGGGAGCTTATTTAGATTTTGGGTAGGCAGTTAGAGGGACAGGCCTCGGTAGCGCCGGTTGACTGGCAAGGCTGTGAGCTCAGTGGCGTTGTGATGGCCAGTGTGGAGGATTTTCTCAGAGCTCCTTCGGAGGAATTGTTGAACAGCTGCTCTAGAGACCAGCTGTTGAAAATCGCGGAGCATTATCATGCGCAGGTCGGGGATAAGAGGTCGAAAGAGGGCATTAGGTTTAGCATAAAAACGCATTTGGTAGAAGCAGGGATTATCACAGAAACGTATGCTGCTGCTGATTTACCTGTTGCTATGGAAGCTAGGTTTTCTTTTGACCAGAACAAGGAATTGCTTTTGTTGCAGATGGAGAGAGAGTGGCTCTTGAGAGAATAAAACAAGAGGTTGAGGGTAAAAGACTTGAGCTGGAGGCGCGTAGGTTGCCTGCTGTAGCTATGGGTGGAAGCCAGCTTGGTCATCCTGCCCCTGATCATGGGTTTGATGTTGCCAAGGATCTGCGTTTGGTTCCTCAGTTTAATGAACAGGACCTCGAGACTTTTTTTTTGCTTTTTGAGCGGGTAAGCGAAAGTAGAAACTGGTCAGACGCTGACAGCACATTACTTTTACAGTGTGTTTTAATAGGTAAAGCACAGGAAGCCTACTCTGCTCTCACTGTCGCGGACAGTAGAGTTTATCTTAATGTCAAGGCTGCAGTGTTAAGGGCGTATGAGTTAGTGCCTGAGGCGTATCGCCAGAAGTTCCGTACGTGGGAGAAGTCAGCTAAACATACGCATGTGGAGTTTGCCAGGGAGCTGGTTTCTCATTTCACTCGGTGGGGTGCTGCCCTGAAAGTTGACACGTATGAAGCTTTGTGTGACTTGATTGTGCTAGAACAGTTCAAGATCTCCATCCCCAGCCACATTGCTGTTCATATCACTGAGCGTAGAGTGATGACTGCTGCAGAGGCTGCTGTACTGGCAGACGAGTATGTGCTTACCCACAGGGAAAACCGTGAGCTCTGTTCTCGTGATGTTGGGTACAGGGGGGGAAGCAGTGTGTTTCGTGCAGGTACAGGGAGGGAAGCATTTAGTCCTCGCTCAGGTAGATCAGAATTTGCTACACGTGGTCAGATGGAGTTTGACTCAAACACATGCCATTACTGTGGGGGCAAGGGCCATTGGAAAGGGGAGTGTCCAAAAATTAAACGTGGAAGCGGTAGGGGACAGGTTTCACCAGCACTGTTTGCTGGTTCTGTTGACTCAACCAATTCTGTTTCTCCCTGTCAACAGGTGCAATCTGGAGTGAAAGGCAGCTTGGGGTCTGATTTCTCTGCGTTCTTGTCGGACGGCTTCGTGTCCCTTGTGGGGAGTGACATCACTGTACCGGTAAAGATTCTGAGGGACACTGGGGCTTTTAATTCATACATAGTGAGCTCTGTCTTACCTTTTTCTGGAGACTCTGATACAGGGAACCAGGTTTTGATGCGAGGTATGGGTTTGAGTGTGTTCCCTGTCCCACTGCATAAGATGGTGTTCAACTGTGGGTTGGTCAAAGGTGAGGTGGTCATGGGCGTGCGACCTGCATTACCCATTGAAGGCGTGGAGGTCATAGTGGGAAATGACCTGGCAGGTAGCCGTGTGTGGGCTGGAACTCAGCCACATCCCATTCCTCCAATAGTGACCTCCTCACCCTGTGTTACAGGAGAACCCGATGAGAGTGCTCAGCGCTTCCCTGGGGTGTTTACTGCCTGTGCAGTGACACGGGCTATGGGCCGTGCAGAGTCGGGGCCTGAACCTGCATCTGAGCAGGAGGGGGCAGAAGAGAGGGCGCCTATTCCTAACTCTCTTTTGTCCGTGTCTCGCAGTGACCTAGTGGCGGAGCAGAGAGCTGATTCCTCGCTGAGCCAACTGTTTGACTTGGTTCTCACCACTGAGGAAGGAAGGAGTGCTGCTAGTGGGTACTTGCTTCAGGATAAGTTGCTGGTGAGAAAATGGCTTCCACATGGGGATAGCTTTGCTGATAATCCTGTGTTTCAGGTAGTAGTTCCTTCTAAGTATTGTGGAGAAGTTCTGAAAACCGCTCATGATCAGTCAGGCCACTTGGGAGTTAGTAAGACATATGAGTACTTGCTGCGATTCTTTTTTTGGCCCCGTGTAAGGAGGGATGTGTCTGGTTATGTCAAAACGTGCCATACATGCCAAATGACCGGTAAACCCAATCAGGGTATTTTCCCGGCTCCTTTATACCCGATTCCGGTGGTGGAGCAGCCATTCGAGCACCTGATAATAGACTGTGTGGGGCCTCTGCCTCGGTCCAAGTCTGGTAGCAGCTACCTGCTGACAGTAATGTGTCAGAGCACCAGGTATCCGGCTGTGTATCCATTGCGTTCCATTACTGCTAAGGCTGTAGTCAAAGCACTGACACGGTTCATTTCCATTTTTGGAATTCCGAAAGTAATTCAGAGTGACCAAGGATCAAATTTTTCATCCCATTTATTTGCCCAAGTTCTAAAACAGTTGCATGTTAGACATAATCAGGCTTCTGCATACCACGCGCAGAGTCAGGGAGCTTTGGAAAGGTTCCACCAGACCCTCAAGTCTCTGTTACGGGGGTATTGTGTTCAATTGAACAAAGATTGGGAAGAGGGACTACCGTGGCTACTGTTAGCAGCCCGAGAGGTTGTGCAGGAGAGCACAGGTTTTAGCCCGAATGAACTGGTTTTTGGCCATACAGTGCGTGGGCCACTCGCATTATTGCATGACACTGTGGAGAAACCAGTACCGCCTCAGAACCTGATTAATTATGTTAATGGTTTCCGCCACAGGTTGTACGCAGCTGGGGAGATGGCTAGGGAAAAGTTGGCCTCTTCACAGGTGAGAATGAAGCGGCTTCATGACCGTAAAACTGTGCAGCGCCAGTTTAGTCCTGGTGACCAGGTTCTTGCGTTGTTGCCAGTTTTCAGCTCTCCTTTTGAAGCTAAGTTCACTGGGCCGTTGACAGTGTTGCGTCAGACTTCAAGTCAAAACTATTTATTGTCAACACCCTTGCGCAGAAAACCAACCCAGCTCTGCCACATAAATCTGCTCAAACCCTATTATGCTCGTGAGTCAGAGGATTCTGTATGCAGCAGAAGGGAGCTGAAAGGGTCTGTTAGGGGTTATATCGCCTGATGACAGTCGGTTGAAAGGTCGGTTGAAAAACTCTGAGACACTGCGTGATCTAGAGTCTATGTTTGGTCACCTGTCTGAGGAGAGGGGTGCTGAGCTGTCTGCTCTTGTTAATAGCTATCCTTCTTTATTTGGTGATACACCTAGTAGAACACACTTGATGGAGCATGACATTGATGTGGGCGAGGCACAGTCAATTCGTCAGCGTTTCTATCGCGTGTCTGAGGAGAAGCGTAAGGTGATGGACGTTGAGATAAAGTGTATGCTTGAAAACGGTATCGCAGAGCCGTCATCCTCTAGCTGGGCGTCTCCTTGCCTCATCGTAGACAAATCTGATAAGAGTCCAAGATTTTGCACAGACTACCGTAAGGTTAATGGAGTCACCAAACCAGATGCTTTTCCACTGCCACGTATGGAGGATTGTGTGGATCAGGTCGGTTCAGCCCAGTATGTTAGTACTTTTGATTTATTAAAGGGTTATTGGCAGGTACCTCTGTCCAAGAGAGCAAGGGAAATTTCAGCCTTTATAACGCCTTCTGGTCTTTTCTCTTATTCAGTGATGAGCTTTGGGTTGCGGAATGCACCAGCCACCTTCCAGTGCCTGATGAACAGGGTTGTGTCTGGGCTTGAAGGATGTGCTGTGTACCTGGATGATGTTGTGATTTACAGTAATACTTGGGAGGAGCATGTGGTTCGTATTGAGCAGCTGTTTGACCACCTGCGTAATGCCCGTTTGACTGTAAATTTGGCAAAGTGTGAGTTTGCTAAGGCCACAGTTAGATACCTGGGCAAGGTAGTGGGGCAGGGGATTGTGCGGCCCCTTCAGGCTAAAGTGACTGCCATTGAGCACTACCCAGTGTCCACAACTAAAAAGGAGCTCCAGCAGTTCCTTGGGCTTGTGGGTTACTACCGCAGTTTTTGTAGGAACTTTTCTACGGTTGTCGCTCCTCTGACTGACCTACTCAAGGGTAAAGTAAAATACATCTGGTCATTGTCCTGTCAGCAAGCATTTGATAATGCGAAGTCTGTTCTTTGCTCACCCCCTGTTCTTGCAGCTCCATGCATGGATCAACCTTTCCAACTTCATGTGGATGCAAGTGACGTAGGTACAGGTGCTGTTTTGTTTCAAAGTGACACCCAGGGTGTTGACCGTCCCGTGAGTTTTTACTCAAAGAAATTTAATTCTTTTCAGCTAAATTATTCGGTTATTGAAAAAGAGACATTGTCACTCATCTGGGCATTGCAGCATTTTGAAGTCTACGTAGACTCCAGTGTTCCTCTAGTGGTCTACACAGACCACAACCCGATCACCTTTTTGCACTCGGTGCTTTGTCCAAACCGCAGGTTGATGCGTTGGATTTTGTTTTTGCAAGCCTACTGTTTGGACATCCGTTACATCAAAGGCTCTGAAAATATTGTGGCAGATGCCTTGTCGAGAGCACCTTGCTCTTAAGTTCTGTATTCATTTTGTCTTTGTTTACCTGCTCTGTCTGTGTCTCTTTGCTTTTCTCTCTGGGGACCGGAGTTACTAGGTGGCGGGGCTGACGAAGGCTGGCGGTTCCAGGTGGGAACGATTTTTTTTATGGGTGGGGGTGTGACGACCCTCCACTCCACTAGGGGTCTTCTCTCTTTCCGGTGTCCTGGTGGAGTGATGGGTCATCAGGCTGATGAGCCACAGCTGTGTCCGGGCTGGTTATATCAGGACGGCTCTTCCGGTCGAAAAATCCCTTCCCGGCTGCAGACAGCTGTACTTCACTCGGTTGTGACTTTGGCTTGTTAAACGTTAATGTTATAATAAATACTTGTTTTTGTTCATCCCTCGTCCGTCTCCCTCTTTGTTGACAAAGCTCCGAGTCAGGCTGCGTCACACTCTCCTAAAACATCTAGCCTCAGAAGGTCATAAGGCAAGCCTGAAAAACTGCAGTTTGTACAAGAAAAGGTTACATTTTTAGGGCATGCGATCACTGCAGAGGGCAAATCCCTCCCCCCTGAAGGCCGATGTATAGTCAGATTTTATGCAGGCATGCATGCCCATAAGACACGCAACACGCCCCTCGCGTGCGTCTGCCAATTTTTCTAACTATACTACGACAAAGCGACGCGAGCCTCACGCAGCCCGCAAGGCTTGTGATTGGTCTGCTTACTACATCCTTTCCGGAGTCGCGTTTCCACGAAGGCACGAAGAAGAGCCGACTTCGACAAAAAACATTACTCCGCCTAGTGTTCTGGTGGGGAATTGCTTTGCAACACGCGCAACACATTATAGAAGCATAAACCAAAACGAGTCCGTCGATGCAGCTGCGTGGCCAGCCGCGGTTGCATACGCAGTACTATAATTCGGCCTTTATAGTCGGATTTTACGCACGCACGCAGGACACGCAACACGCCCCTCGCGTGCCTGCGTGCCCCCTCTTGCGGCTTGCGTGCGTCTGCCAATTTTTCTAACTATATGACAAAGCGACGCAAGCCTCACGCAGCACGCAAGGCTTGTGATTGGTCTGCTTACTACATCCTTTCCGGTTTCATGCCCGGAACCGGCGGAAACCACTAAAGACTTAGAAGAACGAATATGGACCAAATAGAAGAGCACTTGGCAGAAAAGATCCAAAACTATGACCACTAGTAAAACCCGTCACTGACTGGTGGATTTGTCCGCCAGAAAAAGGCTCTGAGGAGCCGTCGTGGCGATGTAAATAAACGGCTCTTCTTCGTGCCACACACGAAGAAGAGCCGACTTCGACAAAAAACATTACTCGGCTTAGTGTTCTGGCGGGGAATTGCTCTGCAACACGCGCAACACGTTATATAAGCATAAACCAAAACGAGTCCGTCGATGCAGCTGCGTGGCCAGCCGCGGTTGCATACGCAGTACGATAATTCGCGTGGACTGCTGGCGGTCAGTGACGGAGCAACTCCGTCACAGCGTGGTTGGACGATCGAGTGGTTGGACGATCGGTAGGGACCACACTATATATTCGCTTGGAACATACACGCTAGGACAGGGCTTGGTTCAAGGAGGACTGGTGCATGACGAAGGTATTTATATTATATATGTTGCATGGTGTTGTAGTGGAAAAATTAACTAAGTGTGGTTGAAAACTATTTTGTAGTTGAAAAGTAAGTTTCTGCAGATCTGTCTAAATATGTTTATGATCTGAAATTTATTTAACAGGGACATTCAAATAAAATTTAACTTTTGAGTCACTTCTCGACTTTTGAGTCACATCTTGATTCAAAAGTCTCGACCAATTTTCCAGATAATAAATCTCAGCAGATCTTAACAATTGAACCGTTTTAGAATCACTTCTTCCCCTCTTCTATCCCACTTCCCCAATATGTTCGTCTGTTTCTCTCCCTTTATCCGTCTCACTCCTGTTTCTCGCATTTTTTCCGCCTCACTGCTCTATTTCTCTCTCTTGCTCCGTCTCACTCCTCTGTTTCTCTCACTAGTTTGGTTAAGTTGGAAAGATATTCACAGATTCGGACGTTGTTAAAACACAAACGTATAATTCACGCCATAGTAAGGTAGACAGTATACATACTGTTTATTCTCATCAAAAATCACGTCACAGGACCAGGGAGTCCTGCTGGCTATGCTACGGCACTAAGTTTGGGAAAAAGTGATTTAGCATAATTTTGGGAAATATTTATTATGGAAAATATTCAATAACTTAACTGTAATACTGTATATTCTCACCAAAATCACGTCACAGTTCCTGATTCTCCTGAAGGCTTTGCTACAGTACTTAGTTTGGGGTAAAGTGATTTAGCATAATTTGGGGAAATATTTTAAATTAAACATAACTTCACATTGATACTGTATATTCTCACCAAAACCACGTCACATGTCCAGGGTTTCCTGCTGGCTATGCTACAGTACTTATTTTGGGAAAAGGGGATTTAGCATAAGTTTGGTAAATATTTATTATGAATATTATTCAATAACTTTGGTCTAATAATGTATATTCTCACCAAAATCATGGCACAGGGGAAAAAAATAGATGAATTGAGAAATTACCAGTAACCAAGTAATTACAAGAGGAAATTACTATTGATTATATTGGGGGTATTACATTATTTTGAGGATATTTATATTACTAAGTTTCCTTACGATAGAGTTTTGGAGATTGATTGATTGACTTCTGTGATGGGAATTTTGTATTTAGACATGTTCAAATGTAACAGATTACATTTATATAGAAAGAAGTTTACTGAAAGATGTATTTCTGTGTTTAAGACTCATAGTCAGAGTTTAGGTCAAGTTAACACTATGCATAATGCTCTTGAAGGGCCTTATAGACGTGGCCTTCTCAGTCTAGTGTGAACAAAAGGTTTCTCAACAGGGGCCAATTAAGTCTTCTGCAGCAGGGAGCTTCAAAGGCTAATAGGTGTGACCTGCAGAGACAGGAGATCTCTGAGAAACTCACAGGGTCTGGAACAAGATGCGTTTAGCATCTTGTTCAAACTTCAAAGAGACCGCCAGAGACCAATGTCTGGTCTTCCTGTAACGACATGGAGAGAAGCTGATTGGACAAATGTATTTTACTGTGGAGAGGAGGGATCTGATTGTATAAATGGAGTGTACTTTTGAGAGCTCATTGCCATTGCCCTCACATCTGTCACCGTGATGTTTGAGCTCTGTGCCATTGAGGTCAAGTCTGTTGTCGTGACTTGACCTTTGTAAACCGTCCGCAGACGGTTTGAATTAAACATCCAGAATTGATAATTGCTTGTTGTGTCATGATATGTAATAATTTCCCATTACATTTGGCTGTTGTTGGCAGTGACATCCACGTGAGCGACTCTGGCTCTCGGTGCTGAGGGTAGGTAATTGCGCCGGGGCAGTACGTTTGGAACTAAACCTTTATTATTTCAGTGGGCCTGATGTTCTGAGAATCCGGAGTGCTCACTGAGGTGGGCTAAAGAACCGACTGGGACAGGCAAGCAGTTTCATTCTGGTAAAGTATAATTCTTGTTTTTAGATCTTTTAAGGAAAAAGGTCCAAAGAAATTCACTCATTCAGGGAAGTGAGTTACAGACGTGTATGCATGTCGAAGGTCTTAGAGACCGGTGTAGGATTCATTAAGCTTAATAGGTTAAGATTCTTTTCGAAAAAAGATCAAAATGTTAAACAGGGTTTAGCGAAAGAGTTTAATGCTAAATTACTTTAATATTGGGCGCTGCGGCATGCTCATAGTTATTGTAAACAAGCAGAAGAGTAGAATATAAATATATCATAGTATTATTATTTTGCAATAGAGGAATAGCTGGGACAGAGGGACCTAGGCCAGGTCTGTATCGTCTCAGCATAGCTATCTGTTGAAAAATCTGATAAATTCCCATACATTTTATACCTGCATGTGTCTTGTTTAAGAGAAATGTGAAATTAAGTTTTCTCTAAGGCGATTTGATTCATGCAGAGTTTTAGAATTGTATTAGAGGAATTAAAATTAAAACTTAGTAATTACAAGAGGTGATTACAGTGGCAATATTATAACTGAAGGGGTTTTTCTCATTGTCTCTTAAAAAGTGTTTTGAAGGTGAAAGGTTACTATCAACGTTACACAAATGTTGATGATTTGATACAAGTAACATGCATGATTTGATGAGATTAATCTGAGAATTGCAGCTAAAAGAAAAAGTGAGGAGTGAGAGAGAGAGGATTTCTTGGAAATTCTCAGCACTGGAGCAAGGTTCTGATCTGGATACATTTCCACTGAGAGGGAGATCGTTGCAGACAGAGCAGGCGTCGGCCTCAAACGTCCCAATCGACACTTCCAGAATTCAGCTTTGTTGTGGAGGTGAAGGTGAGCAGGCTTTCAGTTTCCACCATTTTGCATGTGGAAGATGTGCTAATTTTACAGGGACGCTGAAAGCTGCACAGCCAAAAGCTTGGAAAAGCCAAGCCCGCGGACGCGGTAGAGAGAGAGGACGTGGGAGAGATGGGACTTGTTTCATATGCGCTGAAGCAGGACACTGGGCAAGAAATTGCCCTGAGAATCCACACAACAGTGTTACTGACCAGCAGTTGAGCTGGGAACAGTAGAAAATGCCATCAAGAGCAGACCATGATGGAGAGAGAGAAGTTCAACAAAACTTCATATAAGTAAGAACACAGCTGCAGACACCATGTGAATTAATGTTACACATAAAGCATATGGTTAACATTATTATAGTTAAATTAGAAATCAATAAAACTAATTGCTAAAAACACACAAATTAAATCTATTTTTAGGTTCAGGAACTAAAAGTACCAGTAAATATGTGTGAATAGTGTGGTATTACTCTTAGAATGAATGATATATAGCTCATAATGATAGAAAAACATATGCAAAAGTTGTAGATAGATCCATTTTTATCATTGGGGTTTAATAATGTGGTTAGAGGCTAAATGCAAGACAAACATTTATCTCTGTTGTCACTTTACTGCTGGGTAAAATTTAGGGGGAAGATAGAATAGTATGCTAAATTTTAAAACAGCAGGGCAGTAGTGGAAGACAGAGTTGAATAACATCTGCATTTATTTAAACGAGAAAGGGGGATCTGACACAAGCGTATCAATGGATGATCCGAGACAAATTTCTCACCTCTAAATTAACATCCTCTTGCAAAGAGCAAGGGGAGAGATCAAATTAGAGCACAAATGGTATTTACTTAGATTTATCTAAACACTTGGTCAGACAAATTTAGTTTAAAAGGTTATATAGTAAGTAAATTAAGGATAAAATAAGTTTGGTTGCATTTAGAATAAGTAAATACGGTGTTGTCTCAGTAGTTTTTGATAGATACATTGGCTATAAGAAAAGAAAATACATTTAATCAAATGAAAAGATTTTAAAAAGGAAGGTTTAAAGTTAATCGCAAACGATTTTCTGAGAGAACAGAATAATGTGATATGTGTGATACTTTGAAATAAGACTTTACTAGTGTCATATGCTGTAACAATGATATTTGCTGGAGAAAATAACGTTCACTTTTCAACAGCTAGGAGGTTCAGCTATGATACAGTATTGTTTTGGATGATAGACATTACTATTTACAAATAGAAAGTTTTTAACTAGGAAATTCTTAACTTTATCAGTAGAACAAATTAAGATTTAAATGGTTAACAGCTGAATATTGTGAAACTGAAGTGTTTGATGACAGGTTTTCAGCATCACAGTGTGATAACGAATGACAGAGGGGTTTTACGACTCTGTTTGAAACAAAGGAAAACCGTCCCCATCATTACATGCATGAACCAAAGAGATGCAAATATGCTAGTGGCGAGAGTGTCAAGATTTACACTGATAGCTTGTTTGCATGGGGGTTCTGCATGTGATTTGGGCTGAAGAAGACATTCATGAGATTGACTTCACACCATTGTCTTGCCTTGACTGTGTTACTGGTTGCAAACAGTATGCAGTCTGTAGAGGACATGGAAGGCATTTGAATGATTCTTAACACTGACATTTAATGTGGGTTACAGGAGCGGTTAGCAAGACTACATCAAACTAAATTTTTTTAGAATGCAGATTTGGGTTTATTAGTTTAGGAATTAAGTAGTCTTGATAGACTGTGTTTTGTTTGGTGGTCGATGGACTTTTGATGTGGGATATGGATGATTTTGTTCAACCTGTGTATGTTTTCTCATTAGGTTGGATTGACACATGACTGGAGTCAGTGTGTCAAGAGAGAGGAGTAACATATGCTGGATATAGATGAATTGGGTTATTGGGTGTACACAAGAAACACTCTAAATAATATTCAATAAAACTTTTTTAACGGAGTTAGGTAATTTGAGTTACAAATAAAATAGAGACATCCAGATTCTACAAGATTGACATCCACCTCAAAACAAACGGTGTAATCATTTATAGAGAGGTTTAATAAAGATTAAGTTAAATAAAGTAGGTTAGGGAAATAAATAAATACTGTTTTGTTTTATGACATGATTTCTATGCAAGCAGAAGTGTTTCCCAAACATCTAAACAGGATTCTCCAGCGGTGAAACAGATACTGTTCGGAGAACTCATTCCATGATGGAAGATTTCAAAAGGATGTCCGCTGACAAGGGTAACATATTCATAAGTATAGCTTTATGGATACTGGTGAGTATGAGTATCAACACAAGGCAACATCATGCCACATCCCGCCAGGGATGGGATAGTGGAGAGAGAAGGAAGTAAAAAACAAACATAACAAACACATTGAAAAACACATTGAAAAACAAACTGGTAGATATTGTTTTAAACTGTTTCCTGTACTCTTTAAAATCCACAGGCAGACGAGGAGATTCTATCTAAATCCATGGAGAGAGGACTGCGTGACCTGAAACCAGGAGACTGGATTGTGCTTAAGGACGTGCGGATGGAAGAAGAAGACGACGTCGATGGAACGAGTGCAAGCCAAATGCCTCTCAACACAGATGACAGGAAGGTCGCAGAGGTCAACCTGGAGATGAGGGCCAACGCAGGAGGATTTCCAGAGCCAGGGGTGGATCTACAGGACGGGAAGTGCTTTGTGCCAGTGTGTGAGCTTCAGTCTTCATTTTTAGGTGTTGCGAGAAGATTCAACACATTTGAAGAGCTACACGCTGAACACAACCGCACCAACAGGAGATCAGCAACACATGATTATACGATTGAGAAGCATTCAAGGGAAAAGAGATGGTTTCCCTGCTCACGAATGCTTGGCAGGAACAACATCAAATTTCTGATCATCAAAGTCAGAGCATACAAGATGTCTCTGAAACAAGATGTTCTTCAACAAGGAGGTGTTCGACACACCATCAGGACGAAGTGTGGCACCAATACAGTGAACATTTTGATAATATGATGATCATCATGTTAATAATTGTAAAGTACGTTATTGAAGTTTGTAGAAACTGATCATTTTCAATTGTGTAACTCTGTTGTATTGTTTTTGCACTAAGACTAGTGTTACTTCTTTAATTCACATATCCTGGAAAATTCCCAATCTAAATGATGAGATGTTATAAAGATGTTGATCCCAGATGGATAAAAAGGGAGGAATTGTGATGGGAATTTTGTATTTAGACATGTTCAAATGTAACAGATTACATTTATATAGAAAGAAGTTTACTGAAAGATGTATTTCTGTGTTTAAGACTCATAGTCAGAGTTTAGGTCAAGTTAACACTATGCATAATGCTCTTGAAGGGCCTTATAGACGTGGCCTTCTCAGTCTAGTGTGAACAAAAGGTTTCTCAACAGGGGCCAATTAAGTCTTCTGCAGCAGGGAGCTTCAAAGGCTAATAGGTGTGACCTGCAGAGACAGGAGATCTCTGAGAAACTCACAGGGTCTGGAACAAGATGCGTTTAGCATCTTGTTCAAACTTCAAAGAGACCGCCAGAGACCAATGTCTGGTCTTCCTGTAACGACATGGAGAGAAGCTGATTGGACAAATGTATTTTACTGTGGAGAGGAGGGATCTGATTGTATAAATGGAGTGTACTTTTGAGAGCTCATTGCCATTGCCCTCACATCTGTCACCGTGATGTTTGAGCTCTGTGCCATTGAGGTCAAGTCTGTTGTCGTGACTTGACCTTTGTAAACCGTCCGCAGACGGTTTGAATTAAACATCCAGAATTGATAATTGCTTGTTGTGTCATGATATGTAATAATTTCCCATTACACTTCAGGTAAATATGTAAAAGAAGGATTTAAAGATTTGGATAATGGAACTGATCTGAGTAGTCGTAACATGAACGTCATGTGGAGGAACTATGATGATGTAGCAGGTATTAGAACTAATAATGCATTCCACCAAAAATCCCTCTGCTTTTGTTAGTTATTGGATTATTGTATTGGCAGTTTTACATGCGTTTGGCGCCCTCTTTTGGTCGCGGGTGGACATTGTGTTTATTTTCCTGGCTCTCGTCAGAATGCATTGGAGCTGGCTGAGAGCGGCATGTGACCAAATGTCCAACGCTGTTTTATTTTCTACTGCTGAAACTCTGAACAGCATTAAAAAACCTGTGCCGAAAAATCATGTCCCGGTCTTGTACTTCTTAAATTGATACACAACGCAGAGCATATACGACACAAAGGAGAGACCGGTCACAGTCACTGCGGTTACATGTGTCCGATTGAAACACGATTTCTGGCGTTGTCGGGTTTTAATCGAAGATCCATGTCATGTAACTCCACAAATCTAGATTTCTTGTGTCCGACTGAAGTCGGATAACCACCCCCAGATAAGTGGATCGGATTTGGCTGTATATCGGACAACGCGCGCATGTAACTCTGGAAGCTAGACAACAACTGGAGATGACGTCTTTGCGCATGCTTGAGATCCTGCCCCCCCCCCCCCTCCCTCCCCCCCTCCCTCCCTCCCTCCCTCCCTCCCTCCCCCCCTGGCCGTGACCCGGAAGTCGACAGCTAGATAAAATGTCGCTGCCCAGTGCCGGCCGGCACAAACAAACAAACAAGAATATGGAGAACACCGCAAGATCCAACACCAGAGTCTCGCATTACTGGACCGACGATGAGACGCTGTTCATGCTAAACCTTTTGAAGGACATGAACATCATCAAGTACATGGATGGGAGGAAGACGAGGAATGGAGAGCTGTTTAAAAAGGTGGCCACGAGAATGACAGAGGGAGGCTTCCCGAGGACCATGGAGCAGATCAGGATTCGCTGGAAGCACATAAGGAAGCTGTACTTCCAGGCGAAACGGGACAACAGGGCAAGTGGCCGTGGTCGCACTACGTGCCAGTTTTTCGATGTTTTGGATGAGCTTCTTGGGAGCCGACCGCTATCCCGAGTCGAGGACAACGGCGTCGATTTGGGCGTCCAATTGCAAACCACCATGGGTAAGTTAATTTTAGTTGCATCACACCAGTAGATCTTCCCCCTAACTTGCAAGGAATTACGACGGTGAAAACACGTTACAGTCAGAAAACATAAGGTTAACCTGGGTCCCACTTGCCAAACCTAACTTTCGAAGCTAACATGGGTGCCACTTGCTAGCTGGCCCGTTGTCTTTGAGAAACGTGCTAGCAGTGCTAAATATGTGTTAAAACACGTTTACCTTCCCCTAACTTGCGTAATTAAACCGCCGATGTAAAAAAGGTACATTCATAAAATGACATCGATGCCACATGCTAGCTGGGCTATTGTTTGAGGAAATGTGTTTACGTGTAGTAGACCTTCTCCCTGACTTACATTTCAATTTAGGATGAAAGTTAGTTGCAAGGGTAATAGTGTGCATTACATAAAGTGTACATGCCATAAAGTTAACTTTGATCATGAACGTTTTGTGCTGTACCATCTTATAGATGCTACAATAGACGTTGAGGAGACTGAGACCTCGCTGCTGGAGGGCTTACCTGGATCCTCCTCACCTAGGGAGACATCTACCATTTCCACTCCACCTCGATCAAGTACGCCACTAAGTACAAATACGACAGATCTACCTGGTAAGTGCTGCAATAGTAAAACTGCATCAACATATGGGCATCACAAAGAATCTTCATGTGATGCATCCACTCATCCTGTGTAGTATAACAAACAGCTGATGTCAAGATGGTTACCACCACATGCCAAACTGTTAGGGATACAACTAACTTTATACCTGTCCTTTCTTTCTTAAGGGACAAGGACCCAGCAGCAGTCAAGGCGATTGAGGGAAACTGATCTGCTACAGGAGATGAGACTCATGGCAAAGGCATGGAAGGAGGACGCTGCCAGAAGTAAGGCCCGTGAGGAGCGCTTGATTGGCAGCATCCTCCAGAGCACTGACGCTATGATGGAGAGGATGATGCAGAGATTTGAAGCTTTCCAATCTCGGCCAAACGCACCACAACAACCACAACACCATCAAACCATAGCTAACCCTAACCCTAACCATACCTCGCTTTAAACTACATTTATTGTTCTCCCCATTCTCTCAATACATGTTATATTATTACCTTGGGTTTTCTTATATTTTCCATGTGCACTGTCCATATACACCGCCTTACTTATTTGCACCTTACCGTTCATACAGCACAACTTCATAACTCTACCTCAATGTATATGTATACCTTTTATACTTGTGTGCTTTTATACCTTGTTTTACCTTTTTAGTACTTCTTATAAATAAAACACTTCACTAAAACTTCTGTGACTGAGTGTTTCTTTATTTATATAAGAATATAAAAAGGCTCTCCACAAAGCAAGAGCTGCCTATTATTCAAAATTAATAGAAGGGAATAAAAACAACCCAAGGTTTCTCTTCAGCACTGTAGCCAGGCTGACAGAGAGTCACACCTCCACCGAACCCAGTATTCCTCGATCCCTAAATAGCAATATCTTTATGACCTTTTTTAATGATAAAATTCTAACTATTAGAAATAAAATCAACCATCTCCTGCCCTCAATTGGCACTAATACCCTCCCAACAACAGAGATCTCAGAAACGGCTGAGAATCCTTCACATTATTTAGACAGCTTCTCTCTGATCACCCGTGATCAGTTTACCAAAATAATCTCAGGTTCTAAACCAACAACCTGTATCTTAGATCCGATTCCAACTAAATTACCTAAAGAAATTCTGCCCCTAATAGATAGTTTGTTACTTAAAAGTCTTTTAAAATAGCTGTAATCAAACCCCTACTAAAAAAAACCCACCCTAGATCCAGAGGAGCAAATTACAGGCCAATATCCAATCTCCCCTTCCTCTCTAAAATCTTAGAAAAAGTTGTAGCCAATCAGCTGTGTGAGTTTCTCCAGGAAAATAATATATATGAAGACTTTCAGTCTGGGTTTAGAACCAATCATAGCACAGAGACAGCCCTGGCAAAAGTCACTAATGACCTTCCAATAGCTTCAGATCAGGGACTTGTGTCTGTCCTTGTTCTGTTAGATCTCAGTGCAGCATTCGACACAATTGACCATCAAATTTTATTACAAAGACTAAAACAGTTAATTAACATTAAAGGAACGGCCCTAAACTGGTTTAAATCATATTTTTCTGATCGCTCCCAATTCGTACAAATTAATGATGAGTCATCTGTGCGCACCTAAGTTAACCATGGTGTTCCACAGGGGTCTGTGCTCGGCCCAATTTTATTCTCATTATATATGCTTCCACTAGGAAACATTATCAGGACACACTCGGTAAATTTTCACTGTTATTCGGATGACACCCAGTTATATTTGTCAATAAAACCTGATCAAAGTAATCAATTAACTAAACTTCGAGCATGTCTCAAGGACATAAAAACCTGGATGACCCGCAATTTTCTCTTATTAAACTCAGATAAAACTGAGGTTATAATACTCGGCCCTAAACACCTTAGAGAAACATTATCTAATGATATAGCTGCGCTAGATGACATTGCCCTTGCTTCCAATGAAACAGTCAGGAACTTGGGACTGATTTGTCCTTTAAAAGTCACTTAAAAACAATTTCTAGGACCGCCTTTTTCCACTTGCGTAATATCTCAAAAATCAGACATGTCCTTTCGCAAAAAGATGCAGAAAAACTAGTCCACGCCTTTGTTACATCGAGACTGGACTACTGTAATTCACTATTATCAGGCTCCAGCAGTAAGTCGTTAAAGACTCTGCAGCTGGTCCAAAATGCCGCAGCACGTGTCCTGACAAGAACTAAGAAAAGAGAGCACATTTCCCCAGTATTAGCATCGCTACACTGGCTTCCTGTTAAATCAAGAATAGAATTTAAAATTCTCCTCCTCACCTTCAAGGCCCTTAATGATATGGCACCTTTTTACGTTAAAGAGATGTTAATACCATATCAACCTACTAGAGCACTCCGATCCCAGAATTCAGGTTTACTTGTTGTCCCTAAAGTCTCTAAAAGTAGAGTAGGAGCCAGAGCTTTTAGCCATCAAGCCCCACTGCTGTGGAATAATCTCTCACTTTCAGTTAGGGAAGCAGACACGCTCTGTTTGTTTAAAAGTAGACTCAAAACCTTTCTTTTTGATAAAGCTTATAGTTAGAGCTAATTAGTGGAATTTATGACACAAGACACACGGAGCTTCTCTTTCCTGCTTCTCCTTCCTTTTCTCCATCCCTAACACATCAAGGTAATTCTTATCTCATCAGTACATGTTACTAACTTGACCCCTTTCCCGGAGTTTCTGTGCCTTAGCGCCCGCGGATGCAGGGCCACAGCTGCGGCCGCACCATGGATATGATTGTGGATCGCGCGTCAGAGGTCGCAAGGGTGGATCCAGTTCGGTGGATTCTGTATCGTGCCTGCTGATCGTAGTGGTAATGGAGGATCCTTTGTCGCGCTGGCATCGGCTGATGGTGGACCAAGACCAGCTGATAATGGATTCTAACTGGCGGCAATGGACAATAACTGTGGACTACAGTGGATCCCATCCTGATGCTGGATCGTGATCTTGCTGCTGACCAGAGACTATGATTGCAGCAGGACTGCTTCACATATAGTATTGAAAAAAATGTTTACCCTCATCGATGCTGCTAAAAACTTTAATCCTGATGATGTTTTCTTAACACTTGACATCTATTGCACTTCTGTCCGTCCTGGGAGAGGGATCCCTCACATGTGGCTCTCTCTGAGGTTTCTACATATTTTTACCTGTTAAAAAGGTTTTTAGTAGTTTTTCCTTACTCTTGTTGAGGGTTAAGGACAGAGGATGTCACACCATGTTAAAGCCCTATGAGACGAATTGTGATTTGTGAAAATGGGCTATACAAATAAAACTTGATTGATTGATTGATTGATATTTCTGGAATAAAACATATGTCTTTTTGCGCCTTGGACGCGACCTGTACATACCTCGCTTTAAAGTATATTTATTGTTCTCCCCATTCTCTCAATAGATGTAATATTATTACCATGGGTTTTCTTATATTTTCCATATATGCACTGTCCATATACACCGCCTTTTGCACCTTGGACTCGACCTGTACATACCTCGCTTTAAACTACATTTATTGTTCTCCCCATTCTCTCAATAGATGTTATATTATTACCATGGGTTTTCTTATATTTTCCATATGCACTGTCCATATACACCGCCTTTCTTATTTGCACCTTACCGTTCATACAGCACAATTTCATAACTCTACCTCAATGTATATGTATACCTTTTATACTTGTGTGCTTTTATACCTTGTTTTACCTATTTGGTACTTCTTATAAATAGTCAAGTCAAAGTGTTTATTGTCGCATACACCAAATTGCTTCAGTGCAGCGAAATTCTTGAGACTTGATAAATAAAAACACTTAATCAAAACTTCTGTGAGTGGGTGTTTCTTTATTTGTGGGATGAAACAAACATGAACTGTATAAGAATTGTATTTACAAACTATAAAAAAACTGGCAATAATGTATTGAATACCAAGACGTCTAAAGGTATGGTCGGCGCAGGGGGAAGTTTGCACTCAGGTAATCTGTGAGGGCGCCTCTGATCCTCTGTCCATTTGTGTTGTCTGCGTGATTGTTGGCACGGACACCTGGCTGTGGCAGGTTTGATGCAAGTGTTTCCGCTTCCACTGACCAGTTGGGATTCACAACTTCCTTCTCATTTTCACAGAAATTGTGCAACGCACAACAGGTAGCAATCACTTTAGGGGTGAATGAATAGTGGAAGTCACTTTGCTTCATCAAAACTCTCCAGCGTGACTTCAGTCTCCCAAACGCAATCTCTACCGTGGTCCTTGCAGAGCTAAAGTACACATTGAAGGACTCCTGCTCAGGGGTGATGTTTGGGGAATGGATGTAGCCTTTCATGATCCAGTCCATGAGAGGATACGCTGGGTCTCCCAACAGGAAGTGGACGATGGAGACGCCATTGATTTCTCTTGGTTCCTGGGAGGAGAAACAAGATGGTTACCAGGGTTGGACTCGTTCACTAAATGGCACATTCCCATTGTTTACTAAATGGCCCATGATATTCACACAAAGGGCGGAACTCTAAACTGGATCACCAACATTCAGCTATTCACACATGTATGCATATGTGGGGGTGCCCGTCTTTTACAAACCATCATACCACTTTAAGCTTTTAACATACTAGAAATATCAATAGCTTGGTGGTAGCCCCACTAGTTCCTGCATGAATAATTTCAGTTGCTTAAATCATTTATTGATCTTATTGATTTTATCTATACATTAATATGTCATGAGAGTACAGTTGGACTTACTTTAGGTAACAGGTGTGCCTGGCTTAACAACGTCGATTGCCTCAGCACGTTAGCGTCATGAGAACACCCAGGCCTCTTACAGCTGATGCTCCAGAAGCTTAAAGATAAACATATCAGTTAGTATACATTCACGTTGCACAGTGCAGACAACTAAATGTATTTGGCCCAAACTTACCGATACATGTCGTCCACTACGCCTTGGAGGACATACGAGGGCCATCCTTTGCGATTCACGAAGTCTTTGTAGCCATCACTTGGAGGTAAAACTGGAATGTGGGTTCCATCGATGCACCCGATGATCTGGCCTGGGGGATGTTGAACTTCTGTTTGAATCGGTTCGCTATGTTGATGGCTTCTTCTGTTGTCGGCAGCTTGATGAAGTGTCCCAAGACCGACGTAACCATTCCTGTACAGAACTGGTACACCATCTTCCTAACCGTCGCTTTGTGGACGCCGAACTGGTTGGCCACAACTCTGTATTCGGCACAGCTGGCCAGCTTGTACAGAACGATGGCGACCCTCTTTTCGAGCGGTATTGGTGCACGAACAGTCACCTCCTTGGGCTTCATGACTCCTTCCATAATCCCACACAACTTGTGGAATGATCTGCGAGTCATGAGAAAGTTCGCTTTCCAGTCCTCGTCGTCAAATAAGGTCAACACATCTCTCTCCCAGAAGACTTTGTTTCTGCTCTTCATCCAGAGTCTCCGTTTACACCTTTGCGGTACAGTGGTAGACTGCAACAACCTCATGTGCATCTGTACAAAATTCTCCATAGCCCTTCGCCGGCAGCGTCTTCTCGCCATAACCATTCTAATCAAATGCGCCGTTCGCATTCGCAGTACTCCTAGAGTAAACATGCACAACATCATGTAGAGGGACGTAGCTTCACCTTGCTCTCCGTTCGTCATCTTTCTCGCATGCTGAGTTGAAGGCTGTTGTTGTTTTTTGTGGGTAGTGGTGACGAGGTCAAGCGGAAATGGCTGTATCACCACTAGCTGTAATGAAAACAGCGCCACCTATCGTAGCGGGGTATGAAATGCTTTCGGACAAGAGTCGGATTTCTCAGTGCCATGTACCCTGAGATAGAGCAGTTAACCCCCCATGGATAGAGAAACCGGGCTTCAGCCGAAATCAGGTTTATGCCATCATGTAAACGTAGTGAGTGACACAGCACTAAGTCTAATATAAGTTGATGAAAGAATGTGGATTTCCAGGGGAGTTTTAGTATAAGGCAGCTGAAACAGCTGAGACTGAAGCTAGAGGAGAAAGAAAAAGTCAGTCAGGCCAGAAAATTAAAATTTACATTTCAGGCAGATGGGAAGGTATAGGGAATGTGCTTAGAAGAAATGCATATGCTAAAATGGAAACACACTCACTCACAGTGCTAGGGAAAGAGATAACATTTCTTGTAGTTTTAGGAGCAACACATTCAGTCATCAAGAGTGATATGTTTAACAGACATCCTAAGATGAGCGGATGATTTGTTAGATCTGTGTTAGATTCAGTAAACACCGTGGTAGAAAAATTCACGACTTCCTTAATATGTAGTGATAGCATCACAGAAAAATTCAAGTGTTAATTTTTGCTATCCTCATGTTGTCCAATTAATTTGATGGGAAGGTATGTAATTTGTCTTTTGGGCATTTCTCTCGTTTCCACCCCATCAGGAGTCATGGTGGTCCGAACGGCTGATCTGGATCCAACACAGATTGGCATGCATTAAGTATAATGCTGATTCATTTTTGTATGAGTGGAAGCTCTGTTCATCTGTTGTCACATCAATCAACACTGATCTAGTGGATAAGGCACATTCACTCCCACTAAGAACAATGTATATGCATGCAGAAGATTTACACTTCACTGCACACATACACGAAGGGAAAGATGCAGGTTTTGAAAAAAGATGGTTTAGAGAAAGTTGTAAAGAAAGTTGTGTGAGAGAGAATTTAACACTTAGTTGCATGTTCTGGAATGAAAATAGATGGGGTTAGGGCTGTAATTTTACTCAAGCCAGAAAATGGGTCACCCTCTCAGTTCCTTCACAGATGTTTAAACAGATTCTTTCAGTTTTTGACGTTCCAGGTTCACACTCCCATGTCTTGCGGTCAAAACACAAAAATTATAAATGGCAAGATTTGGAACCGTGGGTAAAAAAAATTGTCAATGCTGACGTTTGGGAAAAGACATCAGATCCTGTGGTTCAGTATATTCCATTCTTAAAGTGTTTAGAAAATAATTTTCATCTGGCGGCTGTGGCTGAGGGGTAGAGTGGTCGTCCTCCAGCCTGAAGGTCG
Organism: Limanda limanda; assembly: GCF_963576545.1. Taxonomy (NCBI): domain Eukaryota; kingdom Metazoa; phylum Chordata; class Actinopteri; order Pleuronectiformes; family Pleuronectidae; genus Limanda; species Limanda limanda. The sequence goes on from NC_083650.1 coordinate 1,269,911, forward strand.
GCAGTTCGATCCCCAGTCTGACTATTTTTCTTAAATATCTTTGTTTAACCCGCCCCTATTGGTTACATAATCTAGTCCAACTCTTCACACTCCACGTTACAAGATACATGAACCATGTGCTGACTTTTTACTTCCCCTTCCCATCTGTCTGCACAAACTCCCAAAATATGCAAATTGCATATAGTACGTAATGGACCCACTAAAAGTTATAAGTTATAATGTCAAAGGTCTCCATAGCCCTGTTAAGAGAAAGAAAATTCTGCATCAGATGAAACAAACCAACTGTCAAATTGCATTCCTACAGGAAACCTATTTATCTGACGCGGAACATGAAATGTTGAAAAGGGCCTGGGTAGATAAAGTATATTACTCTTCACACCGGTCAGGGAGAAAAAAGTTAAGTATCCATACTTATACACAAATAAATTTACTTCACACAAACACTGGTACATAAAGATACCGAGGGGAGATATATTATAGTTAATGGTTCAATTGATGGTATAGAAGAGATTAATTTGAGGGTATTTATATCCAAATCAGGTGAACACATTTTATATGTGGCACCCCCCCTTTTTAAGGGATCAAAATTAATTGGACAAACTAACATAATCATAAATGTAATTGTCACTTTTAATACTTGGTTGCAAATCCTTTGCAGTCAATGACAGCCTGAAGTCTGGAACCCATAGACATCACCAGATGCTGGGTTTCGTCCCTGGTGATGCTCTGCCAGGCCTCTACTGCAACTGTCTTCAGTTCCTGCTTGTTCTTGGGGCATTTTCCCTTCAGTTTTGTCTTCAGCAGGGGAAATACATGCTCAATTGGATTCAGGTCAGGTGATGACTTGGCCATTGCAAAACATTCCATTTCTCTGCTTAAAAAAACTCTTTGGTTGCTTTCTCAGTATGCTTCGGGTCATTGTCCATCTGCACTGTGAAGCGCCGTCCAATGAGTTCTGAAGCATTTGGCTGAATATGAGCAGATAATATTGCCCAAAACACTTCAGAATTCATCCTACTGCTCTTGTCAGCAGTCACACCATCAATAAATACAAGGGAACCAGTTTCATTGGCAGCCATAAATGCCCATGCCATAACACTACCTCCACCATGCTTCACTGATGAGGTGGTATGCTTTGGATCATGAGCATCCTTCCCTTCTCCATACTCTTCTCTTCCCATCATTCTGGTACAAGTTGATCTTTGTCTCAACTGTCCATAGGATGTTGATCCAGAACTGTACAGGCTCTTTTAGATGTTTTTTGGCAAACTCTAATCTGGTCTTCCTGTTTTTGAGGCTCACCAATGGTTTCAACTTGTGGTGAACCCTCTGTATTTACTCTGGTGAAGTCTCTCTTGATTGTTGACTTTGACACAGATACGCCTACCTCCTGGAGAGTGTTCTTGATCTGGCCAACTGTTGTGAAGGGGTTTTCCTTCACCAGGGAAATAATTCTTCTGTCATCCACCACAGTTATCTTCCATGGTCTTCCAGGTCTTTTGGTGTTGCTGAGCTCACCAGTGCGTTCTTTCTTTTTAAGAATGTACCAAACAGTTGATTTGGCCACACCTAATGTTTTTGCTATCTCTCTGATAGGTTTTTTTCGATTTTTCAGTCCATTAGACTGAAAAATCGAGTTCTTGCTTGTTTCACTGATAGTGACAGCTCTTTGTACTTCATATTGAGAGTTGACAGCAACAGATTCCAAACACAAATACCACACTTGAAATGAACTCTAGACCATTTATCTGCTCCTTGTCAATGAAATAACGAGGGAATAACACACACCTGGCCGTGTCACAGCTGAGAAGCCAATTGTCCAATTACTTTTGGCCCATTAAAAAGGGGGGGGGACATATAAAATTTGTTGTAATTCCTACACCGTTCACCTGATTTGGATGTAAATACCCTCAAATTAAAGCTGAAAGTCTGCACTTAAAGCACATATTGATTGTTTCATTGAAAATCCATCGTGCTGGTGTACAGAGCCATAATGATGAAAAATGTGTCAATGTCCAAATATTTATGGGCCTAACTGTAGGATAGTGGACATTAAGATTCTGCCTATAACTATATCTGATAAAGCACCTGTGGCATTAAAATGGGACATAGGCAAAAGACCAACATCTAAACAATGGAGACTTAATGCATCTCTCCTTATAATAAATAATTTACCTCCTTTGTCACAGCAGAACGCAAGGAATACTTGAATATCAATATCTCGGCTGAAATGACACCTCTTATATTGTGGGACTGTGCCAAAGCATTCATCAGAGGCCGTATTATCTCATTTACATGTGCAAGGAGAAGAGGAAAAGAGGCTAAACACAAATGAAACCTTTAATAGTGTGGATTCAGAATAGCCCAGAGCTCTTACAAAACTTGCCTTTTTTTAGATGCACCCATAAAAGAACAGACCGAGTGGACTAAGATCACTATTAAAATCTGGAACAAAATAAAGATCGCTTTTGGGCTTCCGAAGTTAATTTCATCACTGACAAGCATTGGATCTATGAAAACATTCACACCTAACAATACACATACAGGCTTTAGAAAGTGGTCAGATATGGGATTGGTTTACCTGCACAAGCTATTTAATGGGAACAACCTCAAGACATTGGAGCAGCTGAAAAGGGATTTTGATCTCCCCAAAACAGATTTATTCAGATATCTGCAATTGAGAACTTTTCTAACAACACACAAAGAGTGGGGAAACCTTTTAAAACGTACCGCTTTAGAGGGGGTCTTTATAGAAATACAGATGGGGAACGAAGATATGAAAACAATAAGTAAACTATAGAACATATTTCTATCTATGAATCTACATAATTCCCTACAGATGAAGCAGAGATGGGAGGCGGAAATTAACAAGGTCATACTACAGAATACCTGGGAGGGGAAGTGCACAGAGGCACACCTAGCTACAAATTCAAACACCTGGAGGGGATTTAAATGGAAAATAATTACCAGATTCTTCAGAACACCAGATATAGTAGCCTAGATGGGCCCAACACGTTCAAACTTGTGCTGGCGGAACTCTGGCACCCGTGCTGCCAATCACACACATATATTCTGGCTCTGCCCTAAGTTAAATATATACTGGAGAGAAGTCCTTGATGCCCTCAAAGAGATATTCCAACAGGGTATCCCACAAGACCCCACAGTAGCAGTATTGGGAGCGATGCCTGAAGGCCTCGACGGGAGGGCCAAAAAATACCTGCTAAACATACTACTCACAGCAGCATTGAAGTGTATAACCATCAAATGGAGCAAATCACATATTCATTAAGGCTCCAAAAGTCTTTTATTTTTTTATTTTAATTTAATTAATTATGTATGTTATCAATCATTTATTCTTATTCTTATCCCACCTCTTTTTCTCTTGGAATGAGCACTATTTGATGTTTGTTGTTCTTTCTATGCATTGCACACTAGACCTGAATACCATGTATACCAATACTATACACAGTTGAAAAAGGGACAAAGAAAGTAACTGTCTGAAAATGCATATTGTTTTGTTGAAAACTAAATAAAAAATATGTCAAAAAAACTAAAAACATGAGTCTGTGTACTATTTTAATAGCTCAGTGCTGTATGCAAGTTTTATGTTTACAAATGGCCAGCCTGTACCTTCCACCTGTTTAAAATAAAAACATGACTATAGGAACCTGTGTATAATTTGAATAGCTTAGTATTGAATGCACAATAACAGGGTACCTATGTTTATACATGGCACTAGTCCCAGTTTAATATAAAACACAATTTTATACAATATATATAGTAGGGGTCCCTGCTCCATCTCTCCATCAGTTTGGGGGTCCTTGGCCTGAAAAACATTGAAGACCCCTGGCCTAGACTATTAGGGGATAATTATCTGCCATTATCAGAATGTTATTAGAAGATACTCCAGTCCAGTAGGCGGCGACAAAGGCCTATCAAAATGAATTGTAAATAAACCCACAGAACAAGTTGAAGAAGGAAAACGTGTATCAGCCTGTATCAGCTGAGCTGGCTGATGTGGAAAAAGCTAATTTCACTGTACGTTCAGGTTCAACAGGATTTCAGGACACTGGGATGGAGAATGACACAATCGTCTCTCTTGAAGATTTAGGGTAAGTTAATATTAATGTCTGCTGCTGTTTGAACACTGCAGCCCCATTCAACAGCCTCGAATAGCTCTCTTTTTAGCCAGACCAATGCTAAGCGGCTAACCTGCCATTGAGACTGGCGTTGCTCTGATGGTGCCGGACTTTCTCTCGGCTGTTTCTTTGTATCATAGCTGTAAATCTATGTGGGGTGTCAGACCTGTTCAGGGTCATTTTAAATGTTGTGCCGCGTCAGCAGAAGCTGCTCCCGTCATGATTCATATCAGCGCTCCTCCAACACAGATTTCCTTCTGACCGTTGAACCAGCTTCAGAACCACTTTCTAAAAAGTGCACTGTTCATTTACTTCTGCTGAAATATCCCCTTACTCCACGTAACCGTGGCACTGCGGCGCATGTTCCTGTGGGAGACGTCCTTAAATATCCAGATTTTGAAACGTGCTCTGGCTGTCTCGGTGACTGCTGTCGGTACTTGTCAAGAGGCCTTCAGCGTCAGTATCAAACCTGTCCCTGAATACTAAAGCAAACCTCTGTGTAAGTCATGGAAACGTATAAAGTAATATCTGACAAGGCAAATGCCTGATTCACTGATAGAACTAATACCTACGTTTTAATGACCCACATGCAGAAATACACCTTCTCTTGGTCCACTCATGGTCAGGGCAGCTGTCTCTTAGATCTCCCCTTAAAAGGACCTGGTGTTTCAATTTGCTTCAGGAGGCATTTCCTCCTACAAGCAACAATCTCAAATTAGATCATGCTTGAAATGTTAAATAGTTTGTAATCTTTGCTACTTGATTCATCACTGTTCGTCACCAGCTCCACTACGGCTACACTCAGGCTGCAGCTGGTTTACAGTGCAAAATGAGGTTTGAAGTTTAGGGTTTCCAGATTAGAGTTGAGTATCCCTCACATGTCATTTCATGATCTTTCACTCTACTAAAATTATCAGCATTTTGTCTCATTATATCTCTCCAGTAATACAGTTTGTAGTTAACAATGTGAGATCAGTGTAAATATTGCTTGGGACAATTCAACAACACCTTGACTTTGAATGGGACATTTCTGCTGTTCTTATCCATGGTCAACACCTTTCTGTACTGAAAAGGGAATCAAATAGTTGTGGCTAAAATTGAATATGGTATTTTGTGTGTTTGTATCTGTCACTGTAGGTACCAAGGCCCTCTGTTGGAGGAAGGAGCTCTAGAAACTGCTGTGAGTGGAGGGGCAGCTTCACCTGAGTTTACTAAGCTCTGTGCCTGGATTGTCTCAGAGCTTAGACTCTACTGCAAGTTGGAGGAGAATGTCCACGCCACTAACTGTAGGACATGTTTTTTCACCATATATTTATGTACATTTAAGTAAAGTTGCTTGGATCTATTCTACAGAGGATTGTTCTATTTATTTTTCTTGCCTTGTAAATTACTATAGCAAAGAAGGAAATATCTAAAACAATTTGAGCTTTAACGGATGGTTGAAGGGAATAAAATCTATGTTTTGGACATTTTGATAAATGTTGTTCCAAATTCTGTAGGGCCAAAGTTTTGTTGGAGGTCTACCAATCACAACCAACATAAGATAGCTGTATTTTTTAGACTGGATATGTGCTAATATACACATACCTGGCTGTTGAGCTGTTCACAGGTTTTGATCTCTTACCTCAAACTTAACCTGCAGTGTATGCTACCTTTGTCATTTACCCTGGCAAGAAGTGCACCAGCTTTGAAGGTCTGAAAACTAAGAAATATAACTAGATTATCTAAATACCTTGATAACCACAAATCCTGTTTCGTATTACAGGCCCCAGACAAAGTGTCTCTCTCAGGACATCATGTTTTTCCTTCTCTCCCTCCCAGGTCCAAGTGAGGCAGAGGGCTTCCAGCTGGAAATGAGTGGCCTTTTGTCAGAGCTTGCCTGTCCGTACGCTGTCCTCACCAGCGGAAACGTCAACCAGAGGCTTCTGAATAGGACAGACTGTCTGCTTCTCCTCAGTATGATAACAGCACTTTGTAACATTGATTGTTGATAGATAGGCCCCACCCACCTGTGGCAAAGTGTTACATGGGCAAATATCATGACGTGCATCGCTGCGCATGGTGTGGGCGGAGCATGCAGTCACTTCTAGCAACATGATCAGCGTATGTGCTAACCAAATCCAATTTTTATCTCAGCCTTCCTGGTATCTGAGTTGGAGGCATCTAGGATGATTCTAGTTAACAGTCCTCAGAAGAAAGGCCAGGATCCAGGCAGCCCAGTGTTCCAGGAGCTGAAGGGCATCTGCATGTCACTGGGCATGTCCAAACCTCCTGCCAACATCACCATGTTCCAGTTCTTCAGTGGAATAGAGAAGAAGGTGTGCCCTCACAACAAAATACATAGCTGTACCTAGTATGATTTAAAGCTGGATTTTAAGAATCGTATTCGATGCCTGACAACAGAAACTGAGAGATACTGTGTGGAGTTTCAAAGTAGTTGGATTGTAATGTGCCCCCTAAATCTGTGGATAATTTAAACTCCGAACTGCGCAGAATTTAATATAATTGTACTTTCAGTTTTTCACGATAAACTTTCTTGTTGTATGACATCGCCTTTTCACCTGTATATATTATATACATATTTGTTTTTGGTTTGTGTTTCATTTTTGTGTCTGCCGCGCGTTAGTTACGTGTTCAAATGAGAATGGTTTTGGTAAATGTTTTTTGTATTTATATAGCGCTTTTCTAGTCTTGATGACCACTCAAAGCGCTTTACAGTACAGTTTTACATTCACCCATTCACACATTCATACAGTGCATCTATTCGCAGCACTTTGTTATTCTATGGGGGGCAATTCAGGGTTCAGCATCTTGCCCGAGGACACTTCGGCATGCAGATGAGTCAGACTTGGGATCGAACTGCCGACCTTCAGGTTGGAGGCCGACCACTCAACCCCTCAGCCACAATCCAATTACTTATTAAAGCTTTGCATAGCACATTGATCACTCACATGGAGACACGTTGTAAAGCCATGTGTCCATTATAACTGTGATTAGATCCCCTGAGATGCAGGGTAATACCAAGTGACAGAAGGAACTACACATTACCCTTGTATGTTGTTGTGGTTTAATATACTAAATGTATCATCATTTCTTAAGCTGAAAGAAGCCCTATGTCGAGTTCCACCAAATCATGTAGGAGATCCACTGATGAAGAAGGCACTTGGACCTATGCATCTGGTAATTGCTGAAAAATGATTGAAATACAATACAACTGGGGAACACTGCATAAGTAATTTCTCATGAGTGTGTTTTCTTATATTTACAGGAAAAGATTGAACCTATAAACCAAGCGCTAGTAAATGAGTATGAGGTGAGAAGGAAGATGTTGTTGAAACGTCTCGATGTGACGGTGCAGTCTTTTGGTTGGTCTGACAGAGCAAAGGTATGTGGAAACTTGTAAATCTTTCCAATTAAAAACACACAATGCCCTGCTAAAACACAAACAAAGCCTCATGTATATGTACGTGTTTCAGCTGTAGTGAAGCCAGTCTCTGCTCCTTGTTTCACTAGGAATTGAAAAGTGGCAAAAGGCCAAACGTATAGTTGAAAATACATTTTAAAAATGACAGGTGCAAGAATATGTATAATGTGGGTTAATATAATCACATCCACTGGACAGCTACCCCGCTTGCAGGTAGTAAACATGGATCAACATATTGATTGGCTGTATTATATTATATTTCACCTTAAATATATTTATTTTAATTTATGTATTTATGTTAACTCTGCCTTCTGTTTTGTGGAGTATAAGTTTTTATTCTCTGCAATACACTAAACTAAACATAATAGAACCTAAATGGAGTTTGATCAGTGTAAGAACTACCTGGCATGGCCTGTGAGGGGCTCCAAGTTAAAACAAAAACAATGAAAAATGCTTGCTGGAATAGTCTTATTCGTTTTTTGGAAAGCAATACATTTAGTCTATGAGTATAAAACGAATAAGACTTTATTTTGTGTTCTCATTTACAGACACATGCTGAAAAGTTAGCTAAAGTGTACCCGCCTCTGCGTTCAGCCCTCTGTACTGCAAGCCAAATCTCTGTTGCTCATCTTCTTGCTGCTCGACAAGATTTCTCCAAGATCCTACGTACAAGCAGTGGCATGACAAGGGAGAAGACTGCTTGTGCTATTAATAAGGTAGGTTCAACACATTGTCAGTACAGTATTTCAAGACTGTTTTTATAGCAGATGTTTGAACCCAACATTAACATCATTAATGAACCACTAACTGGGTCAGTCCCCTCAATATATAGGTTTCGCTTTTTTTGGATATTTTTTTGAATATTTTGACCGCCAGCAAATCCCATGAAAAGACTAAAACCAACATTGTCTTATGTGTTAGTCTTATGTGTGTGTCTCTCAGTACTTTACATCATCCCTACTTTCTCTGCCTCAGGCACATTGTTCTCTATTGAAGACTTAATTCTAAAAATTGGTCACAACTACATTGTTTCATATTTTTTTTTTAAAGCTTCTTGATTTACTGAAACAGTTGATTGCTGCTTATGTAGCTCTGGAATCCCTGAATGACCCTGAATGAATCGCAGCATGTTCAATTTAGTTTTACATTCCTTTCCTCAACACATCTTGTTCAGTAAAACTGACACATGATCTCATGTAAGCAACAAATAAAAAGTCAGATCAGATTAAGCTAGTGAGTTAACCATCCTAATTTAATTATTTCATGCAGGTTCGAATGGGTCGAGTGCCAGACAGAGGAGGCCGACCTTGTGAGATTGAGGCTCCTCCCCCGGAGATGCCCACCTGGCAGAAGCGTCAGGATGCTCCCCAGGGTGGAGGATACCATGGTGGGGGCGGGCACGGAGGCAGCAGGGGGGGCTATGATCACTTCTCCCAAGGTGGCCGTGGAGGCTATGAGAGAGGACATGGAGACAGGGGAGGTAGAGGGGGCAGCAGAGGAGGGAAGGTACAGGGAGGCTGGGGAGAGGGTGGTGGAGGAGGAGGTAGAGGCGGTTACAACCAAGGCCACTTTCAGGATGCAGCAGGTCATCATGGGGGAGGAGGGAGAGGGGGGTATGGAGGAGGTGGGAACAACCAAGGAGGTTTCCAGGACCCTGGGTATCATGGGGGAGGAGGAAGCGGAGGCAGTTACCATGACAGTTACCACCAAGACGGAGGCTGGCATCAGGAGAGAGGCGGGGGCCGAGGATGTCGTGGGGGCAGGGGAAGGGGAGTCCGAGGAGGACAAGTACAAGCGGGAGGCTGGGGAGGGGGAGGGAGAGGGGGCCCGAATTTTAACCAAGGAGGACAGTTTGAACAGTTCTTCCAACAAGGCGGGCAGCACTACAACCAAGCTGGCTTTACTCAAGGAAGACACTACACAAGTTGAAAAAACTGTCAGCAGAGTCTACGTAAAGATCGGCTACCGGTCATACAAAAACAGATTTACAATGCCTCAAATCTTACATTTTCCGCATGGTTAAAAGTTGACTAAAATTTATTTTCTACACCTGGTGTGTTTTCTTTGCTTCTTATAAACAAGTTTGAAACCAGCAGTTCTGCTGTGTACGGTTAGTGGATTAAATGGACTCTGCTGTTCAGACCTCATCATGCCACTAATTAGCCTTATATTGGACCTTTTTTGAAAAACAAAAGATTTCAGCATCAATTCACCAACTATGTAACTGACTCAAGAAGTGAACGTCATTATTACATGTAGAATTCTTCAGATGATGAAAGTTAGTTTGAATTTGACAATTACATCTTTTTAGCCTTGGTTGTGTTTCATTTGGTTTGACCAGAATCTCCTTTTGTTACATATGTAAAAAATGTCACCTTACGCTGCTCATGGAGGGTTGTGTGCATATTTTATGTTGGAAGGTTTGCATGGTTGTGTAAATAAGCAATAAAATCTGATAAGAATCTCAAAATTGTTTTCATTCAGTGGCATGATTATCTGGGCCAATGAACTGTAAGAAAGTGATGCGGACAGTTTATGAATTTTGACTGTACAAAGAGATCTGTGCATGTGCAAAAGATCAAAACAAGAGAAACTTGAATGGCACTCGGTCCATCTGCCAATTAAGGTCCATCAGTTCACTCACACAACCACAGTAAAATTGATTTGATCCTGGTTTTTGTATGGATGTGCACCAAATTGCACACACTCTAACACTAAATATGCCTGATTTTATTTCCTCTAGATCGAGCAAATTTTCTCTGTGAAATCAAAAAAAGTCAAAACGAAATGTTTAATTCAAGGTTAGAAAACAATTTCCTGGATCCGAATCTGCACCAATATTAATGGACTCTTTCCTGACCCGTACACCATCCTTCCACCAACTTTCATTCAAATCTGTCCTGTATTTGTATTATCTTGCTTACAAATCAACCAACTAACTAAAAAACGGACAGGGGTAAAAGTGCGGGTTATAATAACAAGGTGTAATGATACAGTAATGGTGATACTGCAGTATAAAGTCATAAAGCATTAGGGCAAACAACCTGAATTGGCTTTAGACCATAGATTGTATATACACCATATAAACCCAAAATACTGTTTATGCTTTTTAGACAATTTATTTCATAGCGTGAATTCAGGAAGAAACTTGTAGAGCTTTTATTTTGTATGATGGCCCCTACTTGTACGAATATTCTTGTCTAGCGATATAATAAATCATATTTTGTCTCCGGTGTAATATACTTAATTATTAGCTTAAGCATATGAAATCTTTAACTCTATTTGTTGTAGAGAATATAAAGTAGTCTAAAAGATATCAAACAAAATATCCCATTAATTGACTTTACTGAGACAATATAGACCCTTATTTTGAAAAAATTACTCCGGATGTTTTTCTCCGTCATTGTTCGATCTCCAGCCGCAAGACCTGCCGCTGCATCCAGCGGAGTCTCACGAGCGGTTGTACGGAAAAGCAGCACACGTGCTCGGAACAGTTAATTAATCCATTCAGTTTGGTTGGACTGCACGTCTGGATTTGGTGAGGCCTCCTGACCGCGACCATGTACCGGCCAGGTCAACCGGAGCACGGGCCGCCGCCGTTCCGACCTCCGTCAGCCCATGGCCCTCCTTTCACATTCGGAGGGTCCTGTAGTGCTCCTCGTGGTCATTTGGCTCCTGGACCCCACGGATCATTTTCAGCTTCGGCATCGGACAGACAGTTTCTTCACAACAGACCACCAAGAGAGCATTTCATCAGAGTACGTACGGAACAGGCTAGCTTAGCTAGTTAGCTGGTTCAGATACATGATTCAGACGAGGGGTTAGCTAGCATAGAGCAATACTCGTAGGCCTCGTTAGCCACAAGTGTAGCTGCACATTGTGGCCGAGGAGTGAACTGCATCGCATCGTCTTGTGTGGGCATTTTCTATGTGAATGAGAGTTGTAGCATGTTTGGACAATTAAAAGTCTGTTACGTTACTGACGCAGGTTAAACAAACCTCAGCGTTTTCCTGTCCCCTTGCGCTTCACTATAGGTTCATGTTACAGCATATCACCAAGGACCTCCGACTACATGTCAGGGGTTTTCTCGAAAAAGATAACATTTGTTTTATTATATTTTAATTTAATTGTACCTGTGGCTTAGCACAAACTACTTTAATAATTGGTTGTTTCTTTACGCATTCTCAGCGTTTCTCTCAGCTATAACATAAAGTACAAAACCAAAGAAACACGAAATATAAAAAAGCTTTGGAAACTGAGAAACGCCAATTTCTCTATCAGCCTATGCATTTGAAATGTCAAGTTAGCAACATAATTATACATCCAAAGGGTCACTACACTCGTGATGAAATCAATTTTGATTGCACCTTTTTACCTCTGGATATGTTGCAGGCCATTTCGCAGTAATCCAGGTCACATGTTCCTAATTATTTTCTAAACGTGTGTTTTGGATATGTCACAAATGAATAGGGCTGTAGTAGCTTATTTTGATCTGTACAAATTGTTTTCAAGATATGTATTAATCAGTGTATTTTAGACAACATTATAAGACTACTCTGGTAGTAATATATCTACGATGCCAGCTGATAAATATATTTTCTGGCCTTATTTTTTATTAATTTTATTTCTTGTTGCAATATATCCTGAGGGTTTCTTGGATATTTAGTGTATTTTTTTAAACCCAGTCCATTCAAAAACAAGTTATTGTTGAGACTTAGAGTACACAGAGATGCTCAAATAATTACATTTATATCAGAGTGCCAAGAACGGTTCATAGCTAGGACAGTATTTTGAGCAGAGAATTCAAGGTCACATGAATTATAAATGACGGTTGTAAATTTTAGCTTTTGAAGAAAATCTGCAACATGAAGTGGGAAGATTACATTATGATATATTTCTATATACTGTCAAGGGTCTTCATCCTGAAATCATTGCAAATTGAATATAAGGCTTCTCGATTATGGCTCAGTATGGTGCTATAGCTCTTTGATATTTGATCTAACCATACAAGGGATGAAGGTTAAAGGTTTGAATTTTCATTAACCTCACAATTAGATTGTATTACCTGTCTTCAATTTGAATGCACAGCAGTTCTTGATGCATCTAAATATCTCATCTCATATCCTCAATTGTCTATATAACTGCACATCAAATAACCCAATCAGTCAGATAAATGTGAACCTAGTTATTTAAGTTATTGAGCAGTATAATCATACGGCCATTCATAGTTTGCTGTAATTTATAAACCAAGGTTTTGAAGTTTTTAAGGTTTTTGATAAAAAATCTGACTATAACAGTCAGTCTATAACAGTAGTTGACTGGTCCACGGGCTAAAACTGGCAGCCAACAATATTATCTGTCCAGCCATTTGATTATTCTTATTTCACCATTTTGAACTGATGCAGACATTCCAGATGTCGCAAGTGCTGATCAGATAGTCATAGCATTAATAATCATAAAATATCTTCCTCTTTAGTAATTTGTTTATAAGCACAATGTTTGTTTTGTTGTTGCAGTGTTGTATATCGAGCTGAATTACAGAGCTTTTTATTTATAAAGTTGTGAACTTTGATTCGAAGGCAGACTTCTGAAATAGCCGACATGCAACGCATGGAATAATTAGTGTCGGGACAAGCTCAGTTCTGCATTGACTCGGATCTCACAACGTAGGTCATGGCTGTGTCAGCAAGAAGGATAAAACCCATGGGTGCTAGCACTTGAAGCACTGTCAGGAACTATATCAAAGGGACATAGAGACATTGGAACAGCCGGCTTAACTGGTTTTATGGACTAAATAACTCCGGGACCCACTGGCTGCATTTGCGCTTGGGAATGGCCACGCCAGGTTTCTGCTGTGATTCGCAGTTGTCTGTTCACAATGGTTGGGTTAAACGTTGAACATTTAAAAATTGCTGTTAATTATTTTTTTTTACAATTCAACCGACATCACTCATGATGTAATTTGTTTTTATATTGAGGATAGCATACTGTTAAGATAACTGTTGAACTGTAAAATAGCTTCAAAACAATGGGAGAACCATTTTTATGTGACCTCTATTATGGGAGATATGACCCTCCAACAGTTACAATTTTGTTAGACCATATCATCCCCAATTTGGATCAGAGACCCTTACAAGTATTGTGTCGTAGGTTTCTCATATGACAAAAACAGTATGCAAAATTTCATGAAGATCTGTGACGGTGCAGCTCAAAATTGGATGATATGGCATGGTGAGAGTGAGCGAGAGAGTGAAAGAAGGAGGAGTGAGCGAAGTGGCTTTCTCAGGGTGATAAAGATGGACGGACCGAAGTGAAACACAAGTTTTACGTGTTAGATAATTGGAGAGTGGAGTCTTGAGCTGATGGTTAAAAGCTGGCCACAAGCTGTGTCATGAGGCCTATTGAATTGACATAAGCTGTCGGCAGTATTCATCTTCGCCACTGGTGTTGTGCCAGGAGGACATGGATTTATCACCATTATTAATGTGATAAACACACTACATTGGTAAAACTGGTTTCACTGCCACAAATGGTGCGTTCTACCTGTTTTCTTGCTCATTCTTATGTTATCTCCTGGGGTTCTCTCTCCCAAAGGGGCGGGTGGTTTATTTTGTCTCCTTCTGGCAGCTCATGTTTTGTTATTTAATTTTTTTAATTTCAAGTGAACTCTTAACACTACAGTTTTTTCCCAGCAGTAAAGTTGTAGTTACGTTCAATTTAGGAGCTTGATATTGTTAAAGAAGCAATGTCCTTTCATTTGTAGCTAAAATGCGGGTAATGTTTGCACTGAAGCATACATACCGTAAATTCCGGACTATAGAGCGTACCTATGTATAGGCCACACCTGCTAATTTTTTAAAAGAAATTGTACATAAATAAGCGGCACTTGTCTATAAGCCGCAGGGGTCCCTGGTGAAACATGAGGTATTAACGCGGCAAGAAGTTACAGGAAAGATTTTTGATCTTGACGAGGTTAAATGTGTTGGCTGCGGGAAGATTAAGATTAAGATACATTTATTTGTCCCAAACACATGCACAGACATGCACAAGCACACTCATGCAAGGAGGGAAATTTAACCTCTGCTTTTAACCCATCTGGTGCAGGACACACAGAGCAGTGGGCAGCCATGTACGGCGCCCGGGGAGCAGATGTTGGGGGAGTAAGGTGCCTTGCTCAGGGGCACTAGACAGGGTAGGGAGAATCCTCTTGGATTTTTGGACAGATCAATCCAGGTTCGTCTTTTTGTTGTTTCTCCGTGGAGACGAACCGGAGACCTTTTCTGCCACTAGTCCACCGCCTCTGCCCTCAGCTAGTTAGCCTATGAAAATCCATCAAAGCATGTGAAAAAAAGTAGCGGCTTATATGCCGGAATTTACGGTACTTGAATTAATTATTTTTGTTTGACAATCACATTCTACAAGGACAGTTAGTATTGTTTTTTTCAATCCATTTGAAGTCAATATTTTACAAATGTTTCATCTCCTGATCCCCAAAATAATGCTGCCAGAGAATTGTGACCTCTACTTTATCCAGAGTTTGTTAGAGCATGCAATACAAACGTAGGCCTTTCCAAACACAGGCATAATGACAACACAAAAACATAACAGCCTAACAACCACAACTATATTGTATAGTAATTTGATAGAAGCTATTAAAAGAATACATCAGTCAAAGTCTCCTGGACCTAGACGGATTCCATCATTGTTGTTGTCATGTTCAAACTTACATTTTTCTCATGTAAATTTCCAGGTAAAAGTCTATTTTGGGTTTCCTTTTGGACTGTATTAATTTTAATGTACATCAGTGCTTAGGGGTGCAACGATTAATCTACGTAGTCGACAAAAATCTTTGACAAAAATTGTCGGTGACGAATTTAATAGTCGATGATTCGTTGGTTACGTCGTAGCACGCGTATTTCGTGCCATGCAGCTGAACTGGACGTCATTTTACCGAAGGTGCTGATTGAAGTAGCTGAAGAGTTAGCCATCTCGCTCTCTTCCTCTCTCCGAAAGTCGCGCATGTGCAATAGCGACAAAACATGGACCAATGGCGGCGTCCGTTGCAACAACATCGCGTACCAGAAAGTCAAAAGTATGGGAGAACTTCACCTTTAACATAGCCCGAAAAAAACTACCTGCAATATTTGTAAGGCGCACCTTGCCTTCCATGGAAGCAGGACACAAGCATTTGAAGAGGAAGCACTTTTCACATTATAACGTAGACGATGCAGACTCGCCTCTGTAAGATAGCCTGTTATCTAGCTTGCTATATAAACGGAGTTGTCTTGGCAACTCCCTCAATACCTGTGTGCAGGATTCTACAACCCATCACAAAAAAATTTAGTATCGGCACTTTGCCTGTTCATGGTTCACAGGAAAACGGGAAACTTGAATCTATTAGCACTTTGCCTGTCCTTGGTTTTAAATGGATATTAAAAGACATTTTTGAATGAAGTATCGATCTTTATTGTCTTTAATGTCAGGCATCACATGCCACGAACAACCTCAAGCTAAATTTAAAAGCGGATGGCTAAATAAGAGCAATTGAGAATTTGTGTGATTCATAATCCGATTAGTCAATTAATCATTTCAATAATCGATGGATTAATCGACTATCAGAATCGTCGTTGGTTTCAACTCTATTGCTTAGAAGGTTTTTTGGCCTTAGGAGGTAGGGGCAATATATTACATGGACAGCTTGGGTTTTTCCTTTTGATATTGGAGAGAAAAAATATTTCGATACTTGGAGGAGGTCTACTCCCAACTGCTGATGGATGCCTCTGCTTGGTCAGTATTTAGCAATATTTTTTGACAAAAATAATATCATGTGCTAAAATTCTTGGATATTGAATTGAACTAGTATGTAAATCTTTTGGTGTTTCTTTTCCTTTAACAGATGCTGAACAAAGTAAACCCTTCTACAGGACAGGTAGCCTGGTACAGTTCACTGAGTGCTGCCTCTTTGTTATTGTTTGGGCTGGGAGGGATGTTTCCTGGGATGTATACAGCCACTAACAGAATAATAGGGGATGCAGCTGGTCAGTATGCTCTCGATGACCAAAATATGCCATATCTAAAAATAATTTAATTCACCTTTTGGGGGAAATCATCTTGCCTGGGTTTGCACCCTCGGGGTTGAATGCACTTATTGTAAATCGCTGTGGATAAAAGCGTCAGCTAAATGAAATGTAATGTAAGGGACTATGGCCCACTGTATTGCACGTCTTAGTTTAGACACTAGGTGGCACCCAACTCACCCCTGACCTGCCAGCTGTCCAGGGGCGTGAGTGGCCCAGACCTTCGTATTTTTTTCTGTATGTGGCCCTTGGTTAAAAAGTTTCTATTGCATAGATCTCTATGACTAAACTGCCAAATAGTTAGCAATATGAGTAATTCTGTATAATTATTGTAAAGTAAAGTGTCCGCCTCATTTTTGTGTGTTATGTTGTAACACACAAAAGTGTCAATGCTGTGATACATATTTTAAAGATTCTAATAACAGCTCAATAATTTTCAACAGGCAATATTCGTCATGTGTCCCATATTTTGAAGGAATTGAGGATTGGCAGAGATTCTGGGCCAAGGTGCTTGCAGCATCCTCCTGCAGCTGGAAAAAGGGGATAACATTTGTGGATGCCTAGAAGAAATTACTATACATCGCTCTGGACAAAAGCTTACCCAATTATTATTTAGTATTGTTTGTGTACATATAGAATTTCATACATATATAACATTTTGTTGCATACATCGTTTTCCATTTGATTGATTGTTTTGGACTTTTGGAAGAAAGGGTGCTCTAATAAGTGAGATGCAGAGCTGCAAAATGTGTATGCATCAGTGAAAATCTAGAATTTCACAACTATGCAAATGATTGCATGCACAGTTTAGAAAATTTCTGTTTATACCGTTAATACCAAGTTCAAACAAAATTGAATCAGTATTTTATTTGTTCAACTTAATTCAAACCTCATAACGCAAATCTGTTATATAATATGAAGTTTTCAGAATTAATTCGTTTTTTTGTTTCATATAATTCAATTATTTATACTGTAGATGTAGGATTGGTGTGTTTAAATATACATTTCAGTAAAAGCTGTTATCAACTTGAATGTATATATTGAACTAGGGATGCACGATAATATCGGCATGTCATCGTGAACGGCAGATAAAAGCTTTAATTTGACATATCGGCCTGAGATCAACATCTCAGCCGATATGACAGACTGATAAAATGACGCTTGGAGTGATAAATGAGGAATTTTTTTTAAGACTATCTACCTTTACATGATGCTGCGCCTTACGTCATCACGTTGGTGAGGGTTAAAGAGGGATACACATGTCTATGGTGTGGAAGTGTCACAAAGGGATAGCAGTTGCTAGAAGTCGATGAAAATTGCTTTTTGCAATGGTTGCTCATCTTCAGTCTCAGCCCCATTATTGGACTGGAAATGTTTTAAGCATTTGAGCTGGCTGTTACAAAGTTCTTTGTAGCTCTTTGTGCTGCACAGATTGAGCTTAGTTTGAAGTTTACCGTTTTAAGGATTGTATAACCCCAGAAGAGGCCCCTACTTTTGGATTAATTCAGTTAATACATTATATTATTGAGTTAAAGCAAGTCTCTAAAGCATATGTAGCATATTAATTTAGGATAACATATTCAACAGTGTGAAACTACACTGTGTCTATTGATGTTATTTAATTTGGCTTTAATTGTTGAGCAGTTGTACAATGCACTTACTTTCACATAATCCCTATGGATAGTGTTTATGTTTACTAACTATTTTTGCAACTTGTCAAATAGTTCAAATTTGCCCTGATTGTGGCTATTTTTATAATTGACTCAGGGACAACATCATACTAGTCTGTTAAGGTAGGATGAATTTGAGAGTTTTGTCTGAAAATGTTACATAGCATGTTTTATCAGAGTTGGCATAAATGTTCTCTGCAATTAGCAGGAAAAGTGCATATATCGGCGTCTGCAATCAGAAAAAATTTGTTACAAACCGTCACAAATCCAATATCATGCATCCCTATATTGAAACTTACTGTTTACAATTAGATTCAAACATGGTCCTTAGTAAAAGTTGAGGGTTCCTACTGTATTACAGTGCTTTGAGAATCTTGTTCATATTATATATTCATATGAACTTTTTGTATTGTCTTCCTGTGCCTGTTCATTGTTGTATCCCATACATCTTAAAAAATACAATTGAATTTTTAAAGAAGCCCAATCTTTACTCTTTCTTTTAACTGGTCTTTTTGTCTTGGTCTCACCTCTGGCAATATGATACATATTTTGCCACTGCTCTGCAAAAAATACTGCCACCAATGAATATACATGCTCATTGCTTATCACACAACACTGGATTTTGTTGAGTAAAAAAGTGGGGATGGTGATTCTTGGCTTAAATGATTTGTTTTTGGAATGTGCCGTTTTGAGACTCAACTGTTTTTCAGGTTTGTTTTCTGTAGGTTAATCTGGGTCAAGAGATCATGTAGGTCAATGTAACTTCAGTGACCCTGAGCATTTTCCATTTCGTGTGAATATAACAAATCAAACTTACTTTACATTAAATCAAGTACAACCACAGGCCTAATACTTTGTGAATGTCTTGTATTCTTTGTACAGTTTTTACTCTAACATTTAAAAAACATAACTTTCACTGGTTTGCCTTTTTGTTTTTTACAAATTTTGGGACATTTGTAATTAGAAGTAGCAAATATTAGTTTTGTGAAAGTCTATTTTTGATGTATTTACAAGCATAGCCAAAAAGAGTAAAAATGACAAAATATGCTATTGTAGTTCTGTGTTGAAAAACTCTATAACATGAACTCTGAATACTCTCAGCCCCACTGTAGCAACTTCTCCATAGACCGTAGCACAGCGATTGCTTCTGGAGGCAGCCAGAAGATGCCCCCTCATGCTGAGCCACCACACCTTCAGGTTCTACAGTGGATTCCCACCCCTGTGAAACATAATCTACCAGACAGGTATATCTATTGATTACATGTTCTGAATCATTCTAATCTGGAATAGTTGCTTTAACCTAATTTTTGTTTTTGTTGGTGTTTGAAACACATGTTCATTTACAGTGACACAGCTGGTGAGGAATTCTTGAGATGCATTGCAGCAAACAAGCCTCTCCCAGACTATCTGAAAGGGGACATGGCATACAACCTTGCTGAGGCATTTAAGTCAGCTAATGTTCTGAAAGATGCAGTAAAATCAGACCCCAAGTTCCACAAGCATGGGTCCAGAAGCATCAGTCAAAGTAGAAGCAGAAGCCGTGGCAGAAGCCGTGGCAAAAGTCGTGGCAAATCTCGAGCCAAGAGCCGTGCGCGAAGCAGAAGCCGTGTACGCAGCCGAAGCAGAGGAAAGGGCAAAAGTCGAGCTCGTAGCAAGAGTCGAGCTAGAAACAAAACCAGAGGCCGCAGTAAAAGTCGGAGCAGGAGCCAAAGCAAGCAAAAAAGTCATGTACGCAGCAAGAGTCGCGTCAGGAGGTCCAAGTCACGAAGTGGCAGTATGGAAAAAAGATGTGCTAATGATAAGAGAAAGAGGAGTCTAAGCCCCAGCTGCAGCAGCAGTGTTCAGAACAGTAATAACCTGACAGGAAAATGTCTGTTAGAGGGACTGAAACTTGTTATGAACAGCAAGGAACTGGAAGAGCGGTTACCCACTCTCAAAGATGCCATCCTCACTATTCAGGTAGAGTTCTTCATTTTACAAAATGTTTTGTTTCCGTTTGTTCTTACTTCATGTTCACACAAAAATGTGTATTGTCTATTTCGGTACACCAGGGGAATTACCATAATACAGATTTATGTTTGGTCGAATCCAGAACATTTTAGTTTGTTGTCGAACGTTTAAAATAAAATAGCAACATATCCCTAACCCTGATATGTTTCGGTTAGCTACGTTTATGTCTGGCCTCCACATTACTACAGAGTTTCCAGACCTTAAAACAGAGACAAGCTTTGAAAAGCCACATTTACATACTTATTGGTTCTAATCACTCAAGACTACAACTGGTGAGTCCAAAGCGTTACCCAAAGCTACTGTCAGTCGGAGAAATCCCTCACCTTACATTTCTTTCGCCTTTGTTGTCGTTCGTAGTATTTTCTGCAACTAAGCAACCAGTCGCAGATCTGCTTCCTGTTTATATACCCATGCATATGACAAGTAAATTCGAATGGTCATATAATATGTATTTTCAGGTGTGTTAGTATGGATAAAGATAATTTCTGATATGGAGCTAAAACATTTGTCACAGTATTATGTCTGCACAAAAGTCAACTGTGTGCTGTCTTGCATTCCACCAGAGGACAGTGTCATCATCGGAGTACTTAAATGCAGAAAGACCAACACTGTGGTTTTCAATTTTATTTTTACAGTTAATTTTCTATTGTGAACAACAATAGAAAATTACTGTTGTGAACTGCTGAATGTTTACTAATATTTAGCTTTGTTAGATTGTTTTTGAGTGTAGCTAATTTTGTACTGATGAGCGACCCAATAGTTGTGCTATAATTAACCTGTAGAATATTAAACCAGAAAGCCTTTCTGTTTTAAAATAAGTACCATTTAACAAGAATCAATCTCAGTGGAGTACATACTGCCACAAGAGCCCAATCGTTCTATTAAATTCAATAAAGCTGCACAAAATTGTACACAGACATAGATCCCATCCCCTAAACAGCTGTTTAAAAAAAAAATCAAGATCCATGCACTATAACCCAGAACATTTGAGAAAAGGTCTCACAATGTTAAAGAAACTGATAACAAAGTCTTCCTCATGGCCCTTTGTCCAGTCCAAATATTTTCTCCCTTGAATGATTGTACATTTAGCTGTATGTGCTGAGCAGAAAGTTTAAATTACTAATTGTTACAAACTCCACCACGAACAAATATTTTCAAATATTTTGGGGTTTAAATTATTTGATTGTGCAGTCAGTTTGTTTATGTCAACACTAGATTAAATACTGAATAATACTAACTTCTCAATGTGTTACTACTGTGGACTCATGCTTCTAAGTTTCGGATTAGACATGAGTCGAAGACTTTTATACAAGGGTGAACACGCCTGTGCAGTTTTGCAGTACCTCTATACTTCTATCATTTCTTACAACATTCCATCACTAGAAAAAAAAGTTAAAGAACTAGGATCTGTTGAATGTATGAAATGGTTGTGTTCTCTTCTCTTCAGGCGTCTGATGAAAGCAAAAAGGTGCAGTGTAAACCGAATGAGCAACATTACAGTCAGGATAATTCAACTTCAATGGAAAACGACAGTATGCTCCTTCCCCATGACCGAGTAGGCAGTGACTTCTCCTGGCTCCATGCACCAAGTCAAGAGGACTCCACAGATCAAAAAGCTGATGAACTTGATGATGAGGAGTCATTCTTATATGGGAATGAAGATGCTGGAGGAAAGCAAGACCATATAACTTCTACCACCCCCTTTTCAGCATTTTCTCAGACTGGAGAACATTCCAGTGATGTTTCTGTTCTGAGCAGTCAACAGTCCATATTTAGTGGCTTCGGGGATCTGCTTGACCTGAAGCAGCCCCTTCAAATGACTTCCTCAATCAATCTGGACAGTAGTGAGTTTGAGAAGATCACGAATATATTAAAGAGTCAGGGCACAGCAAATATCAACCAGATGGTTGTGAAGATGCAGGGGCAGAAAGAGGAGAAGCAACTGTCTCCTGCTTTACTTGGTTCAGACCCAACAGCAGCAAGCTTGACAATGCAAGCAATGAAGAACTCTAATGTACAGCAAGCTCTGCAATCTCTACAGTCTCTTATCAAAGGTGAGAATCCAATATTGAATGAAAGATTCAACTTAATCTACAAAATTGTTAAGCATTAGTAAATCAGTGTTTTCATGTTTACTAACCAATAATACAGTTTATGTAAAGTACTTTTTTGATTTGTTACATTATTGTGGACGACTTATAAGTTATTCCTAAAGTTTAAATGCACTCTTTAAATACAGCTCTGGAAAAAATTAAGCGACCACTTCAAAATGTTCAGTTTCTCTGGTTTTGCTTTTTATTGGTATGTGTTTGAGTAAAATGGAATATTTTGTTTTATTCTATACAACAATTTCCCCAAAAAATATCGGCATTTGAGCATTTATTTGCAGGAAATGACAACTGGTCAAAATAACAAAAAATATGCAGTGTTTTCAGATCTCGAATAATGCAAAGAAAACAAGTTCACATTCACTTTTAAACAACACAATACTAATGTTTTAACTTAGGAAGAGTTCAGAAATCAATATTTGGTGGAAAAACCTTGATTACAATAGCAGCTTTCATGCATCTTGGCATGCTCTCCACCAGTCTTTCACATTGCTGATTTATGTATAGCACTTTTTGCCACTCCTGGTGCAAAAATCCAAGCAGCTTGGCTTTGTATGATGGCTTGTGACCATCCATCTTTCTCTTGATCACATTCCAGAGGTTTTCAATGGGATTCAGGTCTGGAGATTGGGCTGGTCATGACAGTGTCCTGATCTGGTGATCCTTCATCCACACCTTCACTGACCTGGCTGTGTGGCATGGAGCATTTTCCTGCTCGAAAAAACACTCCTCAGAGTTGGGTCACATTGTCAGAACAGAAGGGAGCAAGTTTTCTTCCAGGACAACTTTGCACTTGGCTTGATTCATGTGTCCTTCACAAAGACAAATCTGCCAAATTCCAGCCTTGCTGAAGCTTCAGATCATCACCAAATTTCACAGTAGGTGCGAGACACTGTGGCTTGTAGGCCTCTCCAGGTCTCCGTCTAACCATTAGACGATCAGGTGTTGGGCAAAGCTGAAAATTGGATCATCAGAGAAGATGACCTTACTCCAATCCTCATGGTCTTTTGCTAACCTCAGCCTGGCTTTTCTTTGCTTCTCGTTGATGAAGGCCTTTTTTCTAGTTTTGCACAACTTCATCCCTGCCCTTAGGAGCTTTTTTCTCACAGTCCTGCTGTGCACTTCACCCCAGCTGCCGTTTGCCATTCTTTGTAGAGGTCACTTGATGAGTACGGTTGTTGAGTGACATTCAAATGAGTTGGCCGTCATCCTGGTGAGTGGAAGATCGTTTTCGTCCTCTGCCGGTCCCTAGCTTTGTTGTCCCTAATGTCTGCTGCTTGACCTTGTTGTTATGAACCGCAGTCTTTGACATTTTAAGGATGGAAGCAACCTGACGCTCACTGCCAGTAAAACCAGAATTTTCCTAACTCAAAACTTTTCTGTTAACTCTTTTGGCATGGTCAATAGTCACTTTTTTTTTTATTCCAATTACTTGAGGTACTACTGGCACTGTTTCTGCCATACAGCTGGTCATACTGCAAGAGGATAGTCTTGATAATGACCACAACACTGTTTTTTTATACTTTTCTTCATTGAATAAGATTTGGTTCAGGTGATCACCTAATCAGTACCTCATTAAGTAGAATCAGGTCAGCCTGTATTGGAATTCAACAGACACTGGAATGGAATGGCTGCCATACACAGAGATGCGGATTTAAGAATATTTGGAGTTGTTTCTTAATTTTTTCCAGAGCTGTATATTCTAATGAAAGCAACATGTATTTTTTAACATTTGTTTATCATTTCATTTCAAAATGCTTGACCAAGTTACTGAAACATAATCCGTTACATAAATACCATAAACCTTGTGTTTGTGGCTGCATCTAAAAGCTTGGCTATGTTTTTACAATCATCAGAAAATTACACAAAAAGACCAAAAGCAACAATTAATTGACTTAATGCATTTTGGTTTCAATAGTGTACCAATTTTACCGTATACCATGGTATAAAAATGTATAGTTATCATAGAATACTACTACCGATACCACTATTTTTCCACACTTCTGGAAACAAGTACATAAATCTTTTGGCCTGTATGAATTTTAAACTGGTAGTAAATAGAATTCTATGGTATTATCAAAGTTGATATCACCCGACACAAATGTTGACTGAAAAATTCCACAACAGCCAGCCTTGACTTTAAAATGGCGGTCAGCTGTGATAAAGACTAGAATGGAACCAATCTCAAGAGTCGCCTCATCTGTATACTACAAAATTGGAGCCATGGTTAATGTCTAATCCTGTAAAACAGTTATTTATAAAGTTGATTTTTTTATGAATTCTCCTTCCCAGTTGTTTGCTTTTTGGTGTATGTATTATTCAGCTGTGAAGTTGTCTTTGATCTCTTTGTGATAGCTGACAGTGGTGCTGTACCCAGTCAGTTGGAAACTGATATCACTCGGACTCATGGATTTATCTTCTCAATGTTTTTTGTTATATTGCTTTGAGTGTACAATGCAGGATTATATTATTCTTTTCTCCTTTAGCGACGAAGGAGAAGAGAGCAAAAAGTGATGGCAGTGGCACATCTCAGACCTCTGATAAACACAAGGTAAAGCATATCCTGAGGATGAAAAGTGAAGACATGTAACAATAGCTTAACCCTTAGGTTTGAAATTATAACTTGTGTTTGGCAGGCAAGTAACGGTGAGGACATGAAGAGGGAGAGACAAGCCAGAAAAAGTAAAATGGAATCCTTGATAAAAGAAATGGAGGAATTGTTGAAACAGGATGGTAAAGCAGCTTTTATGTTACTTTATGCTCTTAATTGTCTTACACATTTGAAAATGTTCTAAACTGCTTTTATTGTCCATTTGCAGGACAGAGTTTTCTGACACCAGTGATTGGGTTCTACTGCCAGAAATGTGAGGAGTTCATTGGAGATTTATGTTCTGCTGAAAACCATGCAGCCATTCACCAACATGCCAACTCTAGCAGTGTAAGTACCTCTGTATTCATTGTGGTAGAGCAGGTGACATTCTGTATTTTTGTTAATGAATCCGGGTAAAAGAACAAAACACTTAAGTAAATGTCTCCCACTAAGTAGTGTGTGTCCATCTAAAGCCTGTTGCATCGTATTCCTCTGTGCTGTAGAACTTGAAACAAAAATGAGCACTGTGGGAACGGCTGTCCCAAATGTCCCCAAAGCACAAATATCGATAAATCTCCTACTGAAAATGTGCTATTATCCTACAGTTTCAGTAACATTTACTGAAATCTTAAGGATCTAGAAGTTTTAGGAAACTATGGAAAAACTACATCAGCCATTGGTGTAGTGGCCCAGGGGGCTCACAGTTCAATAACATACATTGTAAACCATGTCACATGATGGCACAAATCAAATCTGTTAATATTTCATATTTTATTTATTGAAATAAAAATATTTCAATATTATGAAACAATATTGCACTCAATCATAATGCTAGTTACATATTATGATGTTCTGGACCTCTGTTGGAGGACATTTTTTCTATCTGTACCACTCAGAATTATAACCCTGTTCTAGAGCAAATGTCTTGGTTTGTTTAAAACAGTGAGTTTGTACAACATGTCATCTTTCTACATCTTAATTAAAAATGTAAACATCTGTTCAGTATGGTCAAACTCAAAGGCGGGCTGAAAAGCCTGCTATATCTTTTTATTCCCGACCAGCTGTGCTAAAGGTGAATATTTTGTCAGTTGTGGGGCTTAAATGTCCCATTTTGTGAACACATCCTAAAGTGAGTTATACAACTCAGTTTTTTTCAATGAGGAAGGGAAGCCACACAGCGCCAATGGTTTCTGGCAATGCAGCCTTATATTGTTAAAGTGATAAAAAATGTACATAATCAAAAGGTGAACATTGAACAAATATAAGACACAAAGGGTCATGGGCGGAGGGTGACGCCAAATCATAAAATAAACGAAAGACAAACCCTCTTTCTAAATATTGACCCTACTCACCCGAATGATGGTTGAACAAAAGAACAACTGTCTGCTAATTAAACTAAACTATCCTTCATAAAAGTTACAAGGTGCTTTTAGGTCGCCACCCATAAGGCTTAGTGAACTTTGCAAATTGACTCTCGAACAAATTTGTAAAACATTCTTAAACCTTTAGCATTTATTGTATTCTCAGTAGTCTTTTGGTGGCCACATTCTCTGTGTTCATTCATTTCAATTTGCAATTTTTTTTCCTTTTTTAGCAGAAAATGCAAATGGAACAACATGCTGACAGAGGCAGCAAAGGACAGTCCAACTGTTTTAGCAGCAGCAGTAACCGACACCCACACACCTCAGACAAGAGAGATCACAGAGACTTCAGCTACCATCGAGATTCAGGAGAACAGAGAAATCAGAGAGACTACAAACAAGAGTGGAGGAATGAGACACCTCACAGAGGCAAGCTCGACAACAACCTCATAAATCACGGGCAGAGGCAGGAAAACATCTCCTTTAAAGAGGAGATGAGTAAGGAGAGGATGCTCATAACGGTGTCATGTGGACCGACATCCCCTCCGAACATCAGGGTTAAGGAGGAAGTGAACAAGGAGCAGACCATCAGAGGCTATAGCAAAGTCAAAGTGGAAGACAAAAATAAAAAGGATAGCAAGGGAAAAAATGAAAGCAGTGATGATAGTGACAATGACAAAGGAAAAACATGTAAAGTAAAATCATCAAAAAAGAAAAAGAAGAAGGAGAAGAAGAAGAAAAAGGAGAAGGGAAATAAGTCCTAACTGTTGTATTATGATTGTTACTTTTTTTTTTAAATCGTTATTAGACAGTTCTTTGAGATGTCATGGTCTGAGTTTCACCATAACCATCCTGGACTCCATGTGGTTAGTTCTTTGTTGGTGACATCAGAAGACACAGGTAGGCCGTCAAAAGTGATTTCATTATTATTCTTATTGGAACCATCTGATATGTTTTGAAGTGCAAACCCACATTCAAAAGAGAAGATTAAAATCAGTTTAATCTTTGTGCATCTATTGGAAAGATGGGTCTTACCCATAGAGTTGTTTTGAGTTGATCCAGTCGGCTGCTGTGTCTGAGCCGTAGAGCGGTCGTACTCCAATCCCAATCTTCCCATCTTCCGGGGTAAACTCTGAATGGCCCATCATAGGAAAAAATAGTGCTTCCCATAGATGCACTTTATGAATGTGTTTGTGAATGGGTGACTGGCAAACTGTACTGTACTGTAAAGCGCTTTGTGTGGTCAGCAAGACTAGAAAAGCGCTATATAAATACAGACAAGTTACCATTATCTTAATAAAATAGCTGGCAGTGTTTGTGCTAGCCAGGAAAGACCAAAAACATCCCAGAATGATGCATAGATGTAATTGATATAAATCTTCCCCTTTGGTTGTTGCTATATTTTCCAACCAAGGTCATCCTCCAGAGCATCAACTTGCTCCTGTTACTAGGGAACCACATCTATTTATGATGTAAGGTTTCAGGATGTCCTCTCTCACCCTGTCTTCATCCTCTAAATTAATGTTTGAAGTAGTCAATTTGTAAATACATCCCTTTTTCTGAACACTGTTGCTACCAACAGCTCTGTAATGCTAGACATGTAATGTTTTCAGTTTTCTTTTGACTTGTCTGTATTTTTTTATGAAAATTATCTTTAATAAAAGAGGTTAATAAAAGCCAAGTGATATTAAACACACGTAATTAATGTCTTTTTCAACTGAAACGTCCAATTTAAAGTACAGGTTGGCAGAATCCTGAACAAGTGTGCAAAAAAATATCCTGCTGCTCTGGGTAATGGGGGATTTTTAAAAGGAACACATTGCTGTCATGGGTAATGTGTGGAGTGACACTGAAGAGGTCAGAGTAGATGGTTTGTCTTTAGCACTTTCCCCAAACCATAGACACATCATGGACCTTTACATCATGAACTTGCTGTAAGAATTCTCTGACTCCATCATTGTCAACATACTGTACACATCTGCTTAAATATCTACTGTCTACATCCAGGAAATAGGTAAAACCTCTAAGACGATCTGAACAGAGA